>NC_056040.1:34605778-34932842 GCF_004379255.2 Salvia splendens
CGCCGAAATAAGAGGGAGACGGTTGAGGGCGGCAAAGAAAAGAAGGAAGCAGGCGCGGGAGTCTGAAGAAGTCAGCTGAGGACTCGGCCCAGCATCAGCAGCAGTTCTGCATTCCCTATTTTCATTGTAATTGCACGACATTGTCGTAGGCCTCTGCGGAGGAGTGTTCGCTACTATCGTTCTTGCAATACAAGTGATCGAATTCCATTCATTACTAGCCTTACGTTTTACATATCGTACTTCCGTGCACACCTCGTGCTCCCTACCCCTCCCCTCGTCTTCACTCCTATCAATTGGTGCGGTGAACGTGGGTTAACTCAAGGGCGGACTCACGACTGGAGGAATTGGAGAAGGCGACCGGGGATCTGCGTCAGAGCAATCTCTCATTGGACGCGGCTGTCAAGGAACTCAACACTCAGTTCCGCCACACGGAGGACCAGGTAGCCGAGGTCCGTTCCGAACTCACGGCCATGCTCCTGGAGATGCGAGCAGGTTTCGCGTCCCTGAAACTGAACGATGCATCCAACCCCGAGGATGGTTCCACTTCAGCGAACCATGCCTCAAAAACAGCGGTGGCCGGGGCCGCCTCGGTATCGCCCATGCCCACATTGGATGGCTCGGATGCCCTCGCTTGGCTAGCACGGGCTGAGCAGTATTTTCTGATCTTCGGGACCACTCCCGAGAATCGGGTGGGCTTGGCGATGGTGGCACTGGCAGGAGAGGCCCTGCCGTGGTACCAATTGCTGCGACACCGAGTCCCGGATCTGCCATGGGCTCGGTTCGCAAGAGAGCTGATGAAGCATTTCGGGGGCACCGGGGCCCTGAACGAATATGAAGCATTCGCGGCGGTCAGACACACCGGGTCGCTGGCGGAATTTGTGGCGGCCTTCGAGGCGCGCCTTGCACAGGTACCGGACATCTCGTGCCAGCAATACCTGGGCTTTTTCATGGCTGCCCTCCGACCCGAGGTGCGGCTACAAGTGAAGGCCGCCAAAATCACGACCTATGAAGACGCGGTCGAAATGGCTCTAGACCTCGACATCATGGCATCGGCCCAACCTCAGCGGCCTGCCCCCTCCCAAGCCACGGTCCAGACGCACTCCTACCAGAGCCACGCAACTCGGTCAGCCACGAAAGGGTATTCTCCAAACCCCTCGTACTCAACAGCCTCGTCGAAGCCAATCTCCAAACGTTTTCGGAACGTGTCGCCGGAGGAATATAGGCGGCATATCGCAGCAGGGACCTGTGTCAAGTGCGGCTTAAAGTTTGGGCCAGCCCACCGATGCCCCCCCAGGACTCTCAACGTCATGATTTGCGATGACAATGACTATTCGGCCGCTGATTCCAAGCCCGACGACGCTGAGGTGGTGGAAACCGGGGTTGAGCCACAGCTGTCGGCATTGTCCCTAAACGGTCTCGACACGGCAAACACAATGAAACTTTTTGGAGCAATCGCCTCTCATTCCGTTAAGGTGATGGTCGATAGCGGGGCAAATTACTGTTTTATTTCCGATCAATGCGCCCTGCGGCTCGAGCTATCAATTATGCCTACCTCACCCTACTCGGTGGTATTAGGTGACGGCTCCACGCGTCGCGCATCAGGGATCTGCCACGACGTGCCGCTGAAGTTGTTAAATGAGGAGTTTGTGGTGTCTTGCTACGTTTTTCCCCTCCGGAACATTGATGTCATTCTAGGTGTCGCATGGCTAGCGTCACTCGGCTATGTCATGGCAAATTGGCAACGGTCTTCTATGGACTTCAGGGTACACGGCCGACCAGTATCTCTCAAAGGCGACCCGTCTCTCATGCGCAGAGCGTGCTCCACCCGGGACCTCCGCTGCCTTAAGGAGGGAGACTACTGCTGGGTCCTCTGCGCTATGGAGCAAGCCGCCACGGCCGAACCCTTTGAGATGGATTCGGCCCTGTCCCCGTCGGCCAGGTCGCAACTGCTCGGACTGATCGGGGAGTTTCCGGCAATCACGCGGGACGCCGTCGGTCTGCCCCCACGCCGCCGCACTGACCATAGGATACCCCTCATTCCAGGCACCAACCCCGTTTCAGTGCGGCCCTATCGGTACAATCACTTACAGAAGGATGAGATGGAGAAACTCGTGGTCGAGATGCTGAGTTCCGGAGTGATTCAGCCCAGCACCAGCCCCTTCTCGAGCCCGGTGCTCCTTGTTCGGAAAAAGGACGGATCGTGGTGATTTTGTGTGGACTACAAGGAACTCAACAAACGGACGGTCCCGGACAAATACCCAATTCCGGTGATCCAAGAGCTACTTGACGAGTTGCATGGGGCCAAGTGGTTTAGCAAGATCGTTTTAAAGGCAGGGTACCACCAGATCCAGGTGGCAAACGACGACGTCTCGAAGACGGCTTTTAGAACCCACTCCGGTCATTACGAGTTCCTCGTCATGCCGTTCGGCCTCACCAACGCCCCAGCCACCTTCCAGAGCCTGATGAACGACATTTTCCGACTAGCCCTTCGGAAGTTCGTGTTGGTGTTTTTCGACGACATTCTTGTCTACAGCGCGACTTGGGCAGACCATATGCGCCACCTCCGCCAAGTTTTCGAGGCCTTAAACGCGCACGCCCTTGTCGTCAACGCGAAGAAGTGTCTCCTGGGTCGGGCTAGCGTCGAGTACCTCGGCCACATTATGTCTTTCGAGGGGGTTAAAATGGACCCGGCCAAAGTCTCGGCCGTCCTCCGCTGGCCGACACCAACATCGCTGAAGAGTATCCGCGGGTTCCTCGGTCTGACAGGATATTATCGCCGATTTATCAAGGATTACAGCAAAATCGCGGCCCCACTAACGGAGCTCCTAAAGAAGCAGCCCACACCGCCTCCGAAGGTCGCATGGAATTGGACACCGGCCGCAGCCGCCGTCTTCGAAGCCCTCAAATCGGCCTTGACGTCTGCCCCCCTGCTCAAGATGCCGGACTTCACTAAGGAGTTTGTGATAGAATGCGACGCATCGGGGAGGGGCATCGGGGCCGTACTGATGCAGGACCGCCAGCCGGTGGCCTATTTTAGCAAGACATTATCCTCTCGATGGTTAGCCAAGTCGGCCTACGAGAAGGAACTCATGGCCCTCGTCCTAGCAATCCATCACTAGCGCCCCTACTTGCTGGGTCGTTGTTTCGTCGTCCACACGGATCAGCGGAGCCTACGCCAGCTCCTAGCCCACCCCTTAGCCACCCCAGCACAACAAAATTGGGCGGCCAAACTATTAGGCTACGATTTCTCCATCGTTTACAAAGAAGGGAAGCTGAATCGGGCCGCCGACGCCCTATCCCGCCGCGACGAGGAAGCACCAGAACTTTCGGCAATCTCGGTTCCATCTTGGCCGGATTGGTCCTCGGTCCAGGCGACCCTATCTGCCGACCCAGCCCTCGCCAAGATCAAGGCCGCTTTGGAGGCAGGCCAGCCAAGCTCCCCTCATTACGAGCTTGTTCATGGAACATTGTTCTGCAAAGGGAGGATCGTCGTTCCCCCCCGTTCACCGTGGGTTCCAAAATTGCTCGCCGAGTTCCATATCACACCCACAGGAGGCCACTCAGGGGCCTACCGCACGTATCGCCGGATCGCCTCAAATGTCTATTGGCCCGGGATGATGAAACAGGTCACCAATTTTATCGCTGCATGCGCAACGTGCCAGCGTCATAAGACCGACACCAAGTCACCGGCCGGTCTCCTATAGCCCCTGCCGATTCCAGACCAAATTTGGGAAGATATCAGCATGGACTTCGTCTCGGGGCTGCCGAAAGCGGGGGGACTGGACTGTATTTTTGTCATCATCGACCGCCTTTCCAAAAACGCCCACTTCATCGGCCTGCGCCACCCTTTCAAAGCCCGATAGGTTACGGAGGCTTTCACTAATGAGGTAGTGCGTCTCCACGGGATCCCTCGTTCAATTGTGTCAGATCGCGATCCTATCTTCCTCAGCTCCTTCTGGAAAGAGTTATTTCGCTCCACAGGCACCACGCTCAAAATGAGCTCCGCCTACCATCCCGAAACTGACGGCCAGACAGAGGTGCTCAACCGGTGCTTGCAGACATATCTGCGTTGTTTTTCGTCAGAGCGGCCCAAGCAGTGGAACAAGTGGCTGGCATGGGCGGAGTACTGCTACAACACTAGCATCCACTCAGCCTCGGGCATGACACCGTTCGAGGTGGTGTACGGCCGACCCCCCCACCCTACACGCATTCCTTCCGGGAGAGGTTCGGGCACAGTCCGTGTTGGATACGCTCCACTCCCGCGACGAGGTTATGAAATTGCTTCGCCTCCACTTGAGAAGCGCCCAGGATCGCATGACCGCCTCTGCAAACAAGCAACGCCAGGACGTCGAGTTCAGCGTAGGTGATATGGTCTACTTGAAGTTCCGGCCTCACCGCCAATCAACACTATTCGCGGCCGGTAGCAGGAAATTGGCCCCGCGATTTTTTGGCCCCTTTAGGGTCGAGGTGCGCATTGGGTCGACGGCGTATCGGCTGCAGCTTCTCGACTCGGCCCGCATCCACCCGGTGTTCCACGTCTCGCTACTCAAACGTGCCATTGGGGACGAACCGGTGGAGGCCAACCTTCCCGATGGCCTGGTCAGTGCCGACCCACCGGTCCTGCCAGACAAGGTACTGGCAAGGAGGACTGAGCGACGGGAGGGCGAGGACGTTGAAAAAGTCCTCATTGGTTGGGTCGGACTAGGGGAGGACGAGGCAACATGGATGGACACGGCGGATGTCAGAGGACAGTTCCCTTTCTTCAGCCTTGAGGACAAGGCTGTTTTGGCGACCGGGGCAATTGATACGGTCAAGGCCTGGAGGGTATACAGCTAAGGGTGGGTCGGTACGGTATACCGTACCGACCGTGCCATACCGCATACCGTACCGGAAAGTACGGTATGACAAAATTCAATACCGATACCGTACCGAATTTTCGGTATACCGAAATTCCGGTATACCGGAAATTCGGTATGATATTTTTTGATACCGTTACCATACCGTTATTACGGTATACCGAAACACGGTACGGTATACCGTAATAACGGTATGGTAACGGTAACGGTATACCGAAAAATAATTGGTTTCTTGATTTGTTCATTTACTAATTGGTTTCTCGATTGTTCATTATTTTTTACTATCGGTAATTCATCCATCACTATATTCAATTTTATATTTTGGTTAGCATGTTATCAAGTATCATATTATATTTGTTGTTGCCGATGATGTTGATCTTTAAGTATCTTTTAATATATATTTATGGATTATTTTGATTACATATATTCAGAATTTTATCCCATAATCGTGGTTAATGATAAAATGAAGGTACTTATTGATTATTTTTGGCTATTTAGACCAATAGTAGTAATAATTGGTCTTATAAATAAAATCTCCAAATAGATTTACAAGTGTAATGAAATAAAGATTCAATTTTTTCCCCCTAGACTTTAATTTCAATCTATCATTATAAACAAGCATACAAATTCTCAAAAATATTAACAAGGCACGGTCTTCCTTTGATTTGAATAAAATTTTAAAATACTAGCAAATAATATTTTTTTTAATGTGAAAATACTAAAATTCAACATATATCAAAATTTGGCTCATTTGTTGGTTATGATGAGTATATTTTAAAGTTAAGGGTTTAGGATTTAGGTTTCAAGGTTTGGGTTTTTAGTGTATAGGGTCGCTATATTGCAATGAAATGAATCTCGACTAGAAAGTGTCTCACCAGTGCAATATTAAATTATTGCAACGTAAACTTGCTCCTACAGTTATAACTCAACGGTTAATTCATATTTTCACAGATTTAAAATGCTTTTTAATTTTAAGTCTGATATTTAAATGTCAAGACAGTTTATTAAAATGTCAACACAAATATGTGTTGAAATTTTAATGTGATCGTATTGACATTTTTAAGAAAATGTAGCATTTAAACACACTCTTGTGTCTATGTGGGGTTAATGTGATTGAAAAAGTATAATCCAAAGTAAGAGGATGTCGAATATTCTTTTGTTTATCATTTCACAACTTTTATTTCGCAAAATGAAATAAATATGAAGAAATTAAAATGACCCGTGCATCGCACGGGCGTGACACTAGTTAGTAATTTAAATTGGACATTTATTTCTCTTTAAGAATTAAGAATGACTGATCAGTATCCTATTTATTCATCCTTCAATTTAAGTAGTATATAAAATAAGATAACATACAATGAATTAAACACTAATTAAACGATTTGATTCATTTTCAGCTGCACATATTTTTAATTGACATTTTATGAAGTGGGACGAAGAATAAAACAAAATTTTTAATTACCTTGTATATTTGGAATATGACATTACACAAAGAATCATATACTAAATGGTGTGAGTTAATACAAATTCTTTCAAATGTGCTCTGTTGAAACATATTCCCGATATCGTATTTCCAATCTTCTTTCGGTGTTATGTGCTATTGTGTTTATTATATTTAATAGGATGAGTTGATAAAAAAATAATTCAGGTTAATTTTGAATTTGTTTGAATAAATTATCATTTGAATGTTTAATTTTATTGTATTAATTGATGTATTAAATTTTTTTAATATAATATATATAAATGTAATATATATATTACAACATATTTAATATTAATATATATATATATATATATAATAATAATCTATCGGTATACCGGTATACCACGGTATATCAAATCTTCGGTATATATCGAATATTCGGTATACCACGGTATACCGGTATACCGTGGATTCGGTATACCGCGGTATACTGCGGTATAGAAAAATTGATACCGTTACCGTACCGAAACACTGCGGTACGGTATCATACCGTACCGGAAACTGCGGTATACCGAAAAATCGGTATTTTCGGTATTTTTCCGGTACGGTAAGTCCGGTATTACGGTATTTCGGTATAATTTCCCACCCCTATATACAGCCGCCGAAATAAGAAAAAGCACTGGGAAATTGTAGGTGGTGATATATCAGTGCTGAGGTAATCCAAATTTTAGAGGGAGGCGATGTGAATGCAAGGATGAATCAAACTATTATTTGTCTTATTCCTAAAACTGAGGTATCAAAGTCGCTCTCTCAATTTAGGCCCATTTCTTTGTGCAATGTTGTGTACAAGTTGGTCAAGAAAACTTTAGCTACCAGATTGAAGAAGCTTATGTCTGTTATTATAGGACCCACACGATCGAGCTTTGTGGCTGGGAGACATATAACAGACAATATCGTGATTGCACAAGAGGCAATTCATTCTATGCTATCTATGAAGGGAAAGCATGGAGTGATGGCTTTAAAAGTTGACTTGGAAAAAACGTATGACCGAGTAAGTTGGGCATTTTTGTATGATACTATAAATGAAGTTGGTCTATCGGAAGCTCTCATTGATGTGATTATGACTTGTGTTTCAATAAGCACTATGCAAATTATGTAGAATGGGATATGACAGATTCTTTCACACCATCTCGAGGTTTAAGGCAAGGTTTCCTGCTCTCTCCTTATCTTTTTGTTCTTTGTATGGAACGACTAGCCCATGGAATTGCAAAATCAGTTGAAGCAGAAGACTGGAAACCTTTCAAATTTTGTAAGAATGGCCCTCTTAAATTTTGCACATGTATTGGATGAGTTTTGCACAAGCTCATGTATGAAAGTTAGTACTACAAAGACTATCATATCCTTCTCTAAAAATGTGAAAAATGCAACTCGGAGAAACTTGAAAGAGTTGTTGGGAGTGCGTGAAGTGGAGAGCTTACTTAGGAGTCCCCTTATTGCATAGGAGGGTGGATAAGAATACATATGCTGACATTGTTGATAAAACGAATGGAAAAATAGCGAATTGGACAGTCGGTAGAATGTCGTTAGCAGGGAGGATCATCTTAGCTCAATCAGTGGTGAGTACAATGCCCATTTATGCTATGCAGACAACAAAAATCCCAATAGGCACATGTGATGATATGGAGAAAGTGATCTGAGGTTTTGTGTGGGGTAAAACTGAAGACAAAAATCGTATGAGCTTGGTGGCATGGAATGCGGTGACCTGCCCAATAGAAGAAGGTGGGTTAGGATTGAGAAGTCTTCATTTGGTGAATAATGCTTTTGGTATGAAGGTTTGTTGGGAGATGTTCAACAACACAAACTCTTTATGGGGGAGCATTCTTTGTTCTAAGTATAAATTTGATCCTCATTCAGGTTTTGACCCTATAGCTTCCAGTGTATGTACTCCTCTTTGGCGTTTAATTTGCAACACTTGGCCTGATACGTGGAGAAATGTTATGTGGGCAATATGATCAGGCAAAAAAGTTATGTTTTGGATTCATCGTTGGGTGGCGAACATGAGAAGTTCTCTCTCAGAAGTGGCAGTGAGTGTCATACCCGATTATCTAATGTACAAGACAATGGATTTTTTCGTTGATAGCTCAGGCTGGGCGTGGGATATGTTTGACCAATTTATTCCATTCGAGGTAGCTAATATTATTGCTGCTACCGCACCTACAAGCGCAATGGAAGAAGATGGTGTAGCTTTTTGGGGACCTTCGTCGACATGAAACTTCACAGTTAAAACCGCATATGACAGTCTAGCGAGAGTGCATGAATCAGTAAGTTACTAACCGTGGACGAGAATTTGGAATTGGTATGGGCCACAACGAATTAAGACTTTCTTTTGGCTTTTCTTGAAAAATGGTGTGCTAGTTAATGAAGAAAGGAGGAGGAGGCATATAGCAACCAATGATGTCTGCGGCATGTGTGGCTTGTGTTAGAGTTTGTATATTAGAAATCACGTTTCGAGTGATTGAATGTTGTAAAACTCTATATTTTATTTTCCAATCAATGCAACAGATTAATTTTGTCATAATGTTGTTATGTTTTACTTTTAATGGATGTTTATAGCATATTTAAATGTATAAGCAACGTAACAAAGTCTAAGTCTTTATTTTAGTAGACCGGTTGTGGGCGTCGTCCACTTTAAGGTAACACGGTCAGTTCTGAACAAAGAAAAATAAGAATTTCACAACCTAGATAGGCCTAGACTACCTATCGTGAAAGGTTGCAATGTCAGTCCGAATATTTCTAAGCCTTACTGAAATAAGATGACATTGGTGTGGTATAGCACTGAATTGGATGTAACGGCAAGACGAGTCTTTATGCTATCTACTGAAAGACGAGGTCTTGATGATTAATTTCTTAATCAATGTACGTTAGCATTGAGCATACGATATTGATTATGCACTACTTTGACTTACCAATAGGTGCGGGTTTTTCGTAACCCAAGAATCCTGGTATATTGGGTAGTGGTGATTAATATCTAGCGGTGCTCGGATTGCTATTATATTGAATCGTGCGCGAGGTGAGTCTCGTTTGATAACGTCCACAAGAGGAGCTCGAAACAAGGTTTTATTATTCGGAACCTAGCTAGTTGGAGTTTGATTACTCTATGAATAATAAATAAGTGTTTCTTGCTAAGTCCACTCTTAGAGTTAATAATATGATAATTAATTAAGTCCATAGCAGACATTAATTAATTAATGGACGTTTCTATCTTAAGCGCGGGAAATTAATGACAAACACATGGAAACCCGGAATACTCGTAATTTTGGATTTGGATGGGCAGTGCAATATTACTTTTGTAGTGGCTGCTCGTAATATTCCAATATAAGCTTATATTAAATTGTGGGTTCAATTTAATAAAAAGCTAATTAGGGGATGTCATATCCAAATTTTTCCATATATCCCTGACTGGGCTTAATATGTGACTAAATATAAATAGGAGAATAAAGGAGACAGAAAACACACTTGTATTTTCCATCAAAATTTCGTCCCTCTCTCATCTCACAAAGGGGACGATTTCTTCTCCTCTTCTGTGAGGGATTTCTGTCTTCTTTATTTAAGTCCTAGTATTCTGGTGAGATCAGCCCACACTGATATCAGATTACAGTCCGGGAACCAGTCAAAAGATCCGTGGTTTAGTACTCAAGATCTTCACGTAGAAAAAGACGCGAGCCATCTTCGATTCTTCAGTGAATCAACGAGGTAAATTGTCTAACTTCGTAGCAAGCATGTTTTAGGTATTATTTGTGCTAAAGCATGTTTAAATTCAAGTTATGAGAATGATACATGTGAAAATTATGCGAATAGAATTTGTCTAAATAATCTGCTAAATAGATCAGAATTTTATGTGATCCGTTAGAACGCACGCTTCCGCTACAAACCCCTACACTTAGTATCAGAGACAGTCTTTGGCTCTGTTTATTTGGATTTAAATTTCGTGAAATTCATGTATGCATGTGTTATTTGATTGCGAAGCATGTTCTTGGTGTTTTTGTTTATATTTTATGCATGATGAACTCAAGAACTATCGAATCAAAGAACTTGAATTTTTGATCATACGAGACGTGTGATACTTCGGCGCTAGTGCCGAGACAGATCGCACCACGCGCGATCGAAGAAGGGCGTCAAATTGAGTGGGAGTCGAGGGCTAAGAATCACGGGGCTACGCGCAGACGAGTATGGGCTCGTGCCCGCCGCCGGATGAGACTGCACCGCCCAAGCGCATCCCACGCCATGGTCTACGGCGAATGGTCCACGGCGGAGTCGCTGCTCGTCCGAGAGCAGTGGTGGCTGAACTACCGTGATAACCCTAACCCAAAGAGGAAGCAATCACCGGCGTCTACTCCAGCGACGGCAAGGCTGTCGCGCGCCAGCGCGGCTGCAGGCCGAATGAGTGGGAGCCGCGCCGCCAGGTGCGACGACAGCAGCGGGGGCGGGAGGCTGGCGGCAATCGCGCGGTGTCGCGAGCTGCCGGTCGAAGATTGCCGGCTCCGGGAGGCCGCCGTGCATGGCCGAGGGCAGCAGCGACGCGTGCGCAAGCTGCCGGCCGAGACGTGCGGGCGGCTGGCTCGTCAGTTTTCCGACGACGAACTCGTCGGAATATTTCACCGTTCATCGTTCGTACAAACCTCGTGCGATGAGATATCGATGATGGATTATTTTAATAATTATTTAATTCATTAATTAATAGATATCATTAAAATATTATTATTTAATGGAAATAAAATATTTTGGAAAGATTTCCCTAGATTTTAGGAATATTTGAATAATTGACTATATATATGGAAATAAATAATATTATTTTGATTCCTAGATGATATGAACCAGAATAATTTAATAGTTTCCTAATTATTATATATCTAGAATCCTAATAAGGATTGATATGTAGGAATACATTAAATAATATAATTTCTCTTCCTTATCTTGAACATGGAAATAATATGAATTTAATTTTTCATGTGTAATTAAGATTTAAATAATCTATTTATTTTAGTAATATATTATGGTAGACATGAATAAGAATTAAATTCTAGAACAATTAAGTTCCTAAAGTAAGATACTAAAAGATAATGAAAGATTTAATTATCAAGTCAATTAAATGTCAATAGAATTTAATTAAGCCTTTATTTGCCTTAAGGCTAAGGATAATTAAAGAAAAATCATAACTCAAATATCTAAGCTATAATTTCGAACTCAATGTTTGTATATGGTCTCCATCGATTGGGCTGCAATTTGTGAAGCTAATTTCTAATATTATGGTCACCCATTATGTGGAGACAATAATCCCATGAAATAGTAAGTTCATGAGGGCAAACTTCTCAAATATAAATAGTATGAACTAGAATGTGGTTTCTAATATTATCGCCACCTATTATGTGGGGACAATAATCCTAAGAAACTACGAGATTCAGGAGTTCAAACAGAATTTATGAGATAGCTTGATTTTATTAGCAGCACATGAACATTGTTATGGAAGTGTGTTGTAGAAATAGGATACTGTAATGCTAAATCAGGTGGTCTTGCTTAGGCAACATTAGGCGGCCATGTCATTATGTGGTCTCTGGACTATTCGTCGGTGTTGTGACAAGTAAAATTGTAAAATTTTAATGCATATTGACCTCTTATGGAGGGTACAAAATTTTAATTTTACAGTTGTAATGTTTTGAAAAGTTTTTATGGTTAATCTACTCAAAATTCTTACATAAGTTTATGACAAATAGTAAATACTCTGTTTTGCAGTGCTAACTAAAATCATCAAGATGTCATTCAATCCTCTTTCTGCAAATATTAAAGAAAACAAACTCAAGAGCTAAAATTACATAGAATGGAAACAAAATTTGGACATCGTTCTCGCAGCGGAAGAGTACAGTTTTGTGCTCACTACCCCACGACCTCCAGTGTCGGCGGCTAATGCCGCGACAGGAGATAGAGATGCGCATAGATGGTGGCATAAGGCGAATGAGATGGCTAAGTGCTACATGTTGGCTTCTATGTCTTCAGTGCTCAAGCATTAGCATTCTGCTATGGCAACTGCCATCGAGATTATGCAAAATCTAACAAATCTTTTTGGTACTCAGAATCGAACGACTAAGTATCAAGCCTTTCGAAGTATCATGACAAAGACAATGAAGGAAGGCACGTCTGTGTGGGACCATGTCCTCGAGATGATGGGCCACCTCAATCAAATTGAGGTTTTGAGAGGGACGATCGAGTCCCAAGTAACAATTATCCTTCAGAGTCTTCCCCCTAGCTTCTAGCAGTTCAAGCTCAACTTCAAGATGAACAAAAAGGAATTACACCTTGGCAGAGTTGTTGACTGAACTTCTGTCGGCGGAGGACCTTATGGTTCAAGCTAAGGTAGCTATGCTGAGTTTGGCACCTCATTCCTCTGGCTCTAAGCCTGACGCAGGAAAGAAGCGGACACCGAACCCTGTTGCGGTTAAGATTGCTAAAGGAAAGAAGAAGAAGAAGAAGAAGAAGAAGAAGAAGAAGAAGAAGAAGAAGAAGAAGAAGAAGAAGAAGAAGAAGAAGAAGAAGAAGAAGAAGAAGAAGAAGAAGGCTAACAAGAAGCTTTCGGTGAAATGTTTCAAGTGTAGAGAGAAGAGCATTGGAAGCCAGATTGTCCTAAAAAGGGCAAGGCTACAGGTATGCACCAAGCTGTAGTGGTCGAGTCATGTTTGACTTCGACATCAACTCATACTTGGGTTATAGACACAGGAGCCACTGATCATATTTGTTTTGATCCTGACTTAATGCAGGTGACAAGATGGCTATATGATCGTGACATCGAAGTCCAGCTGGGCGACGCTAAAAAAGTGGCGGCCGTTGCAGTGGGAGACGTTTATTTGCGTTTTAGTAGTGATCAATTTTTGATTTTGAAAAATGTTTTGTTGACACCTTCTTCTAGAAGAAATTTAATTTCAGTTTCTAAATTAGGTTTTTATGGATATTTGATTTATTTTAATGACAATTGCGTTATTAAGAAAGATGGTTATTATATCTGTCGTGGTATCATGGAAAAGAATCTGTACACAATCACATCTACACAGTTTAATAATCGCAAATCAGAACTCAATACAATATCGAAAATTTCAAAGAAAAGAAAAGCACCTTCAAGTTCAATGAACGAAACGTACTTATTGCACCTTAGACTTGGTCAGGCCAATGAAAAGTGGATCCATTCTCTTGTGGAACAAGACCTTATTAAAGGTCTAGAGAAGGAACATTTTCAAAAGTGTGAATCATGCTTAGAAGGCAAGATGACCAAGAGGTCTTTTAAGGCTAAGGACTATAGGGCCAAGGAAGTACTTGAGCTCATTCAAAGAGTTTAAGGCACATGTGGAGACGTATCATGGAAAGAGTATCAAAAGCCTGCGATCTGATCGCGGATGCTAATACCTCAGTGCCGAGTTTTTGGACTACTTATCGGCGGCGGGAATAGAATCCCAACTGACCGCGCCGGGCATGCCAGAGCAGAACGGCTGGGCTGAAAGAAGGAATAGGACCTTGTTGAACATGGTCAGGTCGACGATGAGTTTTGCACGGCTACCTATTTCATTTTGGGGGCATACCTTGGTTTCTACAAGTCATATTTTAGACAACTTACCATTAAAATCCGTGCCTACTACTCCTTATGAGTTGTGGACTGGGCGCAAACCCAATCTAGCACATCTCAAGATTTGGGGTTGCCCGGCTCATGTATTGGAAAAGGATCCAACTAAGCTGGGATCAAGGACGAGCTAACTTGTGTCACAAGTTCCATTAACCAAGAACCCGTACCTAGTGTACAAACAATTCCCTAAATTTCAACTTCAACTCCAAGTATTGTAGTGACGCGCCGCAGTGGGAGGGTCTCTCAACAGCCCGATAGATACATTTGTTTGAGGGAATCTATGAATCACTCCTCGGACAACAATGTATTAGATTCCTGAAACTTTGTAGAGGCGCAGGCATATGTCGATCATTGCGAATGAGTGAAAGCAATGGATTCAGAACTACAATCTATGATAAACAAAGACGTCTATGATTTTTCCATCCTACCCGAAGGCTATACTGCCGTTGGGAGCAAGAGGATATACAAACGTAAACGTGGACCCGATGGATGAGTTAAAGTCTTTAAGGCAATACTAGTGGCCAAGGGGTATACCTAAAGGGAATGTATCGATTACGATGTGACCTTCTCCCCGGTGGCCATGCTCAAATCAATCCGGATACTATTGTCTATTGCAGCTTACATGGATTGGGACGTATGGCAGATGGACGTTAAGACTGCGTTCTTCAATGAGAGTCTTGAGGATACCATCTACATGGAACAACCCGAAGGATATGCCGTGAAGGGCAAGGAACACATGGTTTGGAAGCTTAAGAAGGCCATTTATGGCCTCAAGCAAGCATCTAGATCATGAAACCAGTGTTTCGATCATACTATTTATAAGTTTAAATTCGAAAATGCCCAAATGAAAGCTGGGTTTATAAGAAGGTTGAAAAGGGGAATATTGTGTTCTTAGTTTTATATGTAGATGACATTCTTCTAATTCGAAACAATAAAAAGATGTTGTCATCAGTACGAACTTGGTTGTCGAACCAGTTCGAGATAAAGGATATGGGAGACGCGGAACACAACCTCGGGATCAAAGTTCTTAGGAATCGTGAAAAGAGGATGTTGTGCTTATCTCAAGAACCTTACATCAATACTGTATTTAGTCGCTTTAGCATGCAAGATGCCAAGAAAGGTTTCTTACCTTTTAGACATGGCATCCATCTATCTCAAGAGATGTGTCCCAAAACGCCATCTGAGATGAGAAGGATTCCATATGCTTCGGCAGTTGGAAGTCTCATGTATGTTATGCTTTGTATAAGGCCAGATATTTGCTTTGTTGTTGGCATGGTGGCAATATATCAGTCGAATCCGACCAAGGACATTGGATTGCCGTAAAGAACAAATTCAAGTACCTTAAACGGACTAAGGACTATGCTCTAGTTTACAATGCAGCTGAGCTCTGTCCTTTGGGATATACTGACTCAGATTTTCAATCTGATTTGGACTCAAGAAAATCTACTTCTGGATATGTGTTCACCTTAGGAGGTGGAGCCATAATTTGGAAGAGTGTGAAGTAGAAATGCATCGCGGACTCGACCATGGAAGCCGAGTATGTGGCCACTTCGGAGGTTGCAAAAGAGGCAGTATGGTTCAAGAACTTCCTTATGGATTTAGGTGTAGTTACGAATCTGCCCAAGAGCATCACTATTAATTGTGACAATTCTGGTGCTGTGGCAAACTGGAAAGAACCAAGGGCTCACAAAGCAAGCAAACACATAGAGAGAAAGTATCATATCATTAGAGATATAGTGCAGAGAGGAGACATACAACTGGTCAAGATTGCGTCAGAGAACAACCTGGCAGATCCTTTTACAAAGGCATTAGCGGTGAAACTGTTCGAACGCCATGTTGAAGGGATGAGACTTCGACTCATTCAAGACCTCAACTCGCTTTCAGTATGAGTGGGAGAATTGGACGTGTGCACATTTATTTTGTATACTCGAAAGCTAATTTGAGTATAAGTGGGAGATTGTTACAGTTTGTATACTAGAAATCACCTTTCGAGTGATTGAATATTGTAACCTCTATATTTTATTTTCCAATGAATGCAACAGATTAATTTTGTCATAATGTTGTTATGTTTTACATTTAATTGATGTTTATAGCATATTTAAATGTATAAGCAACGTAACAAAGTCTAGGTCTTTGTTTTAGTAGACCGGTTGTGGGCGTCGTCCACTTTAAGGTAACACGGTCAGTTCTGAACAAAGAAAAATAAGAATTTCACAACCTAGATAGGCCTAGACTACCTATCGTGAAAGGTTGCAATGTCAGTACGAATATTTCTAAGCCTTACTGAAATAAGATGACATTGGTGTGGTATAGCACAGAATTGGATCTAACGGCAATACGAGTCTTTATGCTATCTACTGAAAGACGAGGTCTTGATAATTAATTTCTTAATCAATGTACGTTAGCATTGGGCATACGATATTGATTATGCACTACTTTGACTTAACAATAGGTGCGGGTTTTTTGTAACCCAAGAATCCTGGTATATTGGGTAGTGGGGATTAATTGTAGCACTCCGGAAATTGCGACTTTTGTTTTCTTTAATGTGGTTATCGATTTGGAATTTCATTCATGGAATTTAATTTCTATGTGTTTGAGTTAACGATGTGAGTTTTAATTGTTGTGAGTTATGTGGAATAATGTACTATATTTTTCAATGTGGAAAATTAATTAAATGGGATTATGCTTTTTGTTCTAGCCATTTTATTTGGAATTTTCGACCCCTTCAAATTATTGGAATTTATATTTTCTTTTTCGGATTTAATTAATTGTTATTTATTCAAATTATATCCAAACCAAATTATCCCTAATTTATTCTACATGATTTTTGACCCTTACCCTATTCCCTAGAGATTTTTGAAAATCCCCTATTAATTAGGAGGATGAATTATTTTTATAGATTTAATTGGTACCTTGTTTAGTTTCCTTCTTGAATTTAAAATCTAATTAAATCTAACCATATTTTGTCAAATCCCTCCATATCCTATTTTAATTAGAATTTGACTCTTTCCTTCTTTAAGGCCTATAATTTTCGCCCCATATACCTATAAATTTCCTTGGGGAATTAATTTATTTGTTACCTATTTTGTGGGAGTCTTTTTCTACAAAAAATTACCAAATTTAAATCACATTCCTATTTTATTGGAGGATTTAAATAATCTCCTTGCTACTCCCTAAAGTACACGCCCCCTTTTCCGCACGCCTATTTTCTTTTAAATTGTGGGATTTATTCATTGACCTCTATTTTATTCCTCCACAATTATAATTATTTTATTTAAGTGTGGGATTAATCCTAGAATATAAAAAGGGAGGAACCCTAACCCTAGCCCCCATTCACACGTTTTTCCTCCCTCTCCCTCTCTCCCACACGCCTCCCTACCTCTCTTCACCCTCTCCACAAATCCTCCACCAATTTATTGTTCTTGCATCATTTTGGAGTTGGAAACTCAAGATTCATCGAAGAATCGCATCATTCGTCATTGCTACCGATTGTTTTTGCAAGAGAAAGGTATACTTGAATCATCTTTCTCATTCTTACCATTGAATCCATGTGTCTTGATCCCCTCATGCATATAGTGAGTGTAGAAATCGTAGACCTAAAAATTAATCGGTTGGGAAGGATGTTTGCATGAGAAAGTATATGTATGTGCGTGTATGTATGCGTGTGTGTGAGTTTGTGGATGATTCATCGGTGAATGCCATGTGTAAATATGAGGTCATGGTTGTGAGGTCATTTCTAAAGCATGAATATGTGTTGAAAGTATGAAGAGGTATGTGTGGACGAATGATAGACAAACCCTAGTTTGTAAATGTTGAGCATGAAAACCATGATGTTCGGATAATAGGTTCCAACGAGTGTTTAACCGACCAACCGATTTTATTTTGGCACAAATTTTTAACTGAGTGAATTTGTAGGTGTCTTCTGTGTTGTGTCAAAATTTTAGCCTCAATTGATGAAAGATGAATTTTTAACGAATTTTTCAATTGAACTGCGTAGTCCTGCTAGAATTTATGTTCTCGTCCAGTGCGTTTCGTTTTTTATTTGACCGAACTAAAGATGTGATTTTGGTGTGAAATTTTAACTGGATAAACCTTGATGTGTCTACTATGTGGTGACCAAATTTTAGGGTCATATGATGTCGGATGGATGTTTAATGATTTTTACAAAAAGACTGCGTTGTTCTGCCAAATTCTGGTTTTGTTGAAATGAACTTAGATGACAAGTTTGAGTGAATTACATGATACATATGTGAATAAGGAACGTATCCTATGATGTGGTTATGTGTTGCACGCGGAGATATGCTTGAGTGTTCTTTTCATTTAAATTGGTGAACGTTGGGATGGGCAATATAAGAAAACGATGGAAGGAACGATAGGGCATGCATGACAAATGTATTGATGGAAAGACTGATTGTGTTATGGTGTTGACAAGGATTGTGGTGCGTACGTGTGTACAAAGAGAAAGGGTTAAAATAAAGTTGTGAATTGTGTATAAGCAAGCGAGGTGGGCTTTCTTTTACTAAACTCATTTTAAGTTTCAAAATTGTGATATTGGAGTTATAAGGGTGGTTTAAAGTGTTATGTCATGCCATGGTTGTTTTGATGTTGAGATTGTTGCCTGATGCCTAGTTCGTTTGAGCTTGCTCCGTTAGGCTATAGGGCTATGTGTGAAACAAATTCGGGTCTGAGAAGGGCCGCAAACCCTATCAGGCTGTGTACACTGGTGGGATCGGGAGCCGTCCTTGCTAGTCGGCCGGTCTCGTGGGCGAATAGTGTGGCCACACTTTCGTCGCACTGTGGAAAGATGATGTGATTGTTGGATTGTTGAGAAAGTGGGGAGATTGATGGTCTGGCCAAACTATGAAACTGTTTTTGTGATACTCAATGATATTTCTTATTTAAATGTAAAACTCGAGTTCACTGTGGTATGGATGACATAACTGTTATAAAACGTTTTCGGCATGAGCCCACTGAGTATACCAAGTACTCAGCCCTGCATATGTTTTCCCTATGTGCAGGTTGAGCGGGATGTTGCGGCGGATGTTGAGTCGAGCTTTAGGAATTCCCTGATGCGTCGTGTCTTCATACATGGGCGTCATCATATGACTCTCATTTGACACTTGTTTTCCGCTGCCTTATTTGAAACTATTTTTTTTTTCAGTCTTCCGCATTAATCTATACAGTTTTATGCCACTAAGTACTTTGAGACATTTATCCGCTGCTTAACCATTTTGTAGACTAAAACACTTTCTCTTGAAGTTAATTGAGTTTTCATATTAAATGTTGTTATTTATCGTTTCCCTATAGTCACGAGTTCTCCGTCTTTACTATCCTTAGTGAGGGCGGTTGTGACAATAATATCTAGTGGTGCTAGGATTGCTATTATATTGAACCATGCGCGAGCTGAGTCTCGTTTGATAACGTCCACAAGAGGAGGAGGCCATATCCAAATTCTGTTAGGGTTTGGATGCCCCTTGCACAGCGAAAGACTTATACAAAACAAATAAATCAGACGTAGGACCTATTTGACAGATTATGAGATTAATCTATTCACATGTTAACATAGAATTGCATGCTAGAACGCAAATAATTCATGCTTAAAGAATATAAATCCTAAAACATGAATTATACGGTTTAGAGTTACCGATTTGATTATCCAAAGAATCGTCGATTGCTCGCGCCTTCTCCACGATGATCTTCAATACTAGACCACAGATCTTCTGACTGGTTCCCCAACTGTATCTCAATATCAGGGTGGGCTGATCTTATCAAAATACTAGGACTCGAATAAAAAGACAGAAATTCCTCACGGAGAAATTTTGGTCCTCTACTTTGTATAGGAGTGGAAGAAATTTTTACTTCATTAATTGTATTTTCTGTCTCCTTTATTCTCCTATTTATATTAAGTTCATATTGGGCCCAGTCAGGGATCTATGGAGGGTTTTGGATATGGGCTCATCCCAATTAGCTTTTTACTAATTAAATTGAACCCACAATTTAATACAAGCTTATATTGGAATATTACGAGCACCCACTACAGAAGTAATATTGACCTCCCCATCCAAATCAGAAATTACAAGTAATCCGGGTTTCCATTTTGTTTATTATTTATTTCCCGTGCTTAAGATATAAATGTCCATTAATTAATTAAAGTCTGCTATGGTCTTAATTAATTAACATCTTATCAATTCCAAAAGTGGATTTAGCAAGAAACACTTATTTATTATTCATGGAATAATTAAATTCCAACTGGCCCGTTTTCGAATAATAATAACCTTGTTCAAGCTCCTCTTGAGAATATTATCAAACGAGACTCATCTCGCACACGATTCAACATAATAGCAATCCTAGCACCGCTAGATATTAATTACCACTACCCAATATATCAGTATTATTGGGTTGCGAAAAACCCGCACCATTTGATAAGTCGAAGTAGTGCATAATTAATACCGTATGCTCAATGCTAACGTATGTAGATTAAGAAATAGATATTTATCAAGACTTAGTCTTTCATTAGATAGTATAAATACACGTCTTGCTGTTAGATCCATTCAGTGCTATACCATACCTACATCATCTTATTTCAATAAGGCTTAGAAATAATCGGACTGACATTGCAACCTTTCGCGATAGGTAGCCAAAGCCTATCTAGGTTGTGAAATTCTTCTTTCTCTTTTGCAAAGCATTGCATAGCACCGACTGTAGTTACCTTAAAGTGGACGACGCCCACAACCAGTCTACTAAGCAAAAGAATTAGGCTTTGTTTACTTCTTATGCATTTAAATGTTTATAAAATATCTTATAAACGCACAAGCAAACACAATGTAATAATATACTTATTCTATTCGTGCAAACTGCTCGAATAATACTGAATCGGGTTAAAAGTGGATTGTAGAGTTTTCCGTATACAAGCAAGATCATATTCGCGCGAACTTGCTCGAAACATGCTTTTCAGTATACCAAATCTAACAATCTCTCACTTATACTCAAAACATGCTTTCGAGTATACCCACTGCCAAAAACTCTCCCACTTATACACAAAGCAGGTCTTGGAGCTAGATATATCGAACTACCATTCATTTCACGTCGTATTTGAAACATGTTGCCACAAAGGCATTTTTTGTGAAAAAATCTGATTGGTTGTTCTCTGATCATATATTTTCCACCATAATGTCTTGCTGCATACTTGATCTTTAATTAATTTCATCTCTTTATATGATTACTTAGCTTTATAAGCCCGTGTGTCCATTGAGTTAGCCTTTGCTAGAGTAATTAAAATACTCATAGGCATACTCAAACTTACGATCAAAGCTACTAGGAATATACTCCTAAGGTAAACACATATAATGAGGATGACTTACTCGATCATTGATTAGTCATAAGACTTAGTCAGTGTAACCCCAAGGACATTACATGAATCACTGGTAAACTAGAATATAGCGATTAGTCTTTCTCAAGTACTATGGTATATCCATTACCTTAATCAAAGTCATTTGCCATGGTTAATATGATATATACTTGCAAAAGCACAATTAATATCAAACTTAGTACACATTATAGCATACATGAGACATCTATCTCCAAAACTAGTCTCATAATTCTTGTTCTTACTAAACGTCAAACGACACTTGACTAGAGACAAGACAATTCCATCTTGAAAGGTAAAAACCTTTGCATGGAAATTCTAATGCTAAAATGTTCCAAGAAATGTATAAATATAGGATTCTTAAGAGAATCTCGACATTCTTTCTAGCAATTTTAAAGACTTAGATGCTTAGAATGTAATTAGTTCCTTTTAAATCCTTTATCTTAAATTGGGTAGACAACCAGTTTCCTACGCCAAATGTCAATCTTAGTTGTTTGCAACTTTTGTAGATTTCATCATCGTAGAGTACCAATAATACCATATTTAATGCACTTTCAACGTCTTTGTGCTTACAGAACTGTTAAGGGCACAAGTCAAATTCAAAACATTTGACAATCTTGATAAAAACACATATACTCTGATTTAGATGCATGCCTAAGACCACAAAGGTCTTCATAAGCTTCTAATCATGTGTTTCTTGTCCTTTATTACATACCCATTAAGATGTTCCATGTAGATGATTTCCTCAAGACTTCTATTAATAGAAAGTTGTCTTGACAATCATAATACATACATTCTAATTTATGTAAGTTCTGATAGACAGTAGGATCGAACAAATCTTGGCACAACGACAACGAGAAGAATGTTCTCTTTGGGTAGAACCCATTGTCATTGTCTAGCCATTTGAGATCCACATTTACACTTGCAAGGATACTTGCTCCCACTGATTAACACAGCCTGTTAGTATTGCAAGTCTTGTAAAACATGTTGTCTATCTAAGATTGTAGTTTGGAAACTATCATATTTCCAAGGATGAATATCCAAATGAACCAATGCTACTTTGTAGTTTAAAGGATTATGTTCAAGTTAATCTAAGACTAGGTCTTGCGACACTCTTAGACACATGAACTTGTTATGTTCATAGGAACGCTCCCACTATGACATGGTTCTTACAATCTTAGGTACTAAAGTTGATTTTATTAGTGCTAAAGTTTCTAATGGTATGACTCCTTGGTAATGTGGAAAATCCGATATCTCTTTCATTATGTTGAGAGTTATCACGTTGTTAGACTTGTAGTTCATCTCTTGTCTTCATACAAGAAATCCATCTATGAAGATTACAGAACTTATAACCTTATATCATTTGGGACAACCTTAAAACATACCTCAGTACTCAACTCCAATTACTTGGATACCTTTCCAACATGCATTGGAACAACATTACACCTTGAGATGTGCTAGACTAGAGTCGCTCTAGTCCACAACTCGTGTTTTGTAGAAGGTACTGATGTTGGTAGTTTCTTTAAGGTGTATCTCGTTGTATCTAACGCGTATCCCATTAATGATAAGATTTTCATGAGTACAACTTATCACTTAACCAAACTTATACTAGAAAGACTTCGATTCCTTCTTACATAACTATCTCATTCTTCAGAAGAATGCTTGGATTCGTTAATGGAGATTAGACTCCCACTACTGATCATAATCCATTGCTCGTCTCCTTATGGTGTAAACCATTGAGACTTACTAGTCTTTCTATATTGCACTTCTGTAAGCGATCTGAATTAAGTGATTCTAACTTACAGTGCATCAAACAGACATTCTCAACTCTCAAGCTATTTAACAAACAAATTCTTAAAATCTCAATAGTTTAGATCAGTTTGAACAATTGCTAAGTATTTTCTTGGCCTTAATACTAAGAGCCATAAATACTTTATCATTCATTATTTAAGAAGTTGATGTGCTGTTTGATATTCAATCTTGTTGCATTTATATTGTTTCAATACTACGATGCCTTAAACATCAACCATAAAACAATGATCGAGCATTAATAGCTCCCACTGCAACAAAAGCATAACAGGATCAAGATCTCTTACTTTGAAGTTGCATTGTCATATAAGTCACATTCTCTAAAAGAGATCAACCCAACTTACAAAGCATCTTCACTTCGTTTTTAAACAAACATTGATGACAATTCAGGCTCTCCCATTTCCATATCTAGTCTTTTGTTCAAATGAACTAGGACTTAGGAAAAATACAGCCTCCATAAATTCGTCATCTATCATATTACTTTAGTCTAACAGTAATATAACGACTAATATTCTGAAGGTTTTCTACTTTACAGTTAAACCTTCTTGTAGTAATTTCTTATTACTTTAGGCGATGACTCGAGTCAGAAAACTATTCGAGTGATCAAAAGATTCCTCAAAACATTTTGTCCCTCTAGGATATTCCAATCGAATCATCTTGACAGATTCTGTTGATATCCATCTTTCATAGTTACTAACCAAGACTTGTCTCACTACTTAAAAGAAAATAGCTTGACCTTATTCCTCAAAGACCTTGTCAAGTACATGCGTAATGCATTCTCGAACAATCTTCGTGAAATTATGTCGAGGAAATGGAGGACATGAATCATTGAGTATAAACTCTAAGTTTTCAGCGATGAGAATCCTAGCCATTTACTTTTCCAGTCTACATAAATTTGGTATTCGAGTTTATTTCTTTAAGGATTGCAGACAAAATATTGAATGACATAATGAAGATTTGGCAAATAAACTTATTATCACATACTTATGCTCAATACATAATCGCAAATAACCACAAAATAATTATGTATCTTGCAACTGTAAAATCAAAAAAAGGTACCCTCCATAAGAGGTCAATACTCATTCACAACTTGAACATTTTTACTGGTCACAACACCGGCGAATAGTCCAGAGACTGCAACACGGCATGGCCGCCATGCTAGGGTTTGTATACTAAAAATCACCTTTCGAGTGATTGAATACTGTAAAACTCTAATTATTATTTTCCAATGAATGCAATAGATTATTTTTGTCATGATGTTGTTATGTTTTACATTTAATGGGTGTTTATTGCATATTTAAATGTACAAGCGAACATAACAAAGTCTAAGTCTTTGTTTTAGTAGACCGGTTGTGGGTTGCGCTCAATTTAAGGTACGCGGTCAGTCCTGAACAAAAAAATAATAATTTCACAACCTAGGTAGGCCTAGACTACCTATCGTGAAAGGTTGCAATGTCAGTCCGACTATTTCTAAGCCTTATTGAAATAAGATGACGTTGGTGTGGTATAACACTGAATGGGTCTAACAGTAAGACGAGTCTTTATGCTATCTACTGAAAAACGAGGTCTTGATAATTAATTTCCTAATCAATGTACGTTAGTATTGAGCATACGATATTGAGTATCTACTACTTTGACTTACCAAAGGTGCGGGTTTTTCGTCACCCAATGATCCAGGTATATTGGGTAGTGGTGATCATTATCTGGCGTTGGTAGGATTGCTATTATGTTGAATCGTGCGCGAGGAGAGTCTCATTTGATAACATCCACAAGAGGAGCTCGAAACGAGGTTTTATTATTCGAAACCTAGCTAGTTGGAGTTTTATAACTCTATGAATAATAATAAGAGTTTCTTGCTAAGTCCACTCTTGGAGATTAAAATATGTTAATTAATTAAGTCCATAACAGACATTGATTAATTAATGGATGTTTCTATCTTAAGCACGGGAAATGAATTACACACACAAAAGGAAACCCGGAATACTTGTAATTTTAGATTTGGAAAGGCAGTGCAATATTACTTCTGTAGTGGCTGCTTGTAATATTCCAGTATAAGCTTGTATTAAATTGTGGGTTCCATTTAATTAGTAAAAAGCTAATTGGGTGAGGCCATGTCCAAATTTTTCCTTAGATCCCTGACTGGGCCCAATATGTGACTTAATATAAATAGGAAAATAATGGAGACAGAAAATACACTTTTTCCTAATCATAATTTTCGTCCCTCTCCATCTAGAGAGAGAATCGAAAATTGCTCTCCTTCCGTGAGCAGTTTTCTGTCTTCGTTATTTAAGTCCTAGTACACTGGTGAGATTTGCCCACACAAATATCAGTCTACAGTCCGGGACACCAGTCAGAAGATCTGAGGTCGAGTACTCAAGATCTTCACGCAGAGAACACGCAAGCCATCTTCGATTCTCAAGTGAATCAACGAGGAAAATTGGCTAACTCCGTAGTACGCATGTTTTAGGGATATTTTGTGCTAAAGCATGTTTATAATTCAAGTTGCGAGCATGATACATGTGATAATTACGCGAATAGAGTTTGTCTGAATAATCTGCTAAATAGATCAGTTTTGTGTGATCCGTTAGAATGCACGCTTCCGCTGCCAACCCCTTCAATTGGTATCAGAGCCAGTCTTTGGCTCTGATTATTTGGATTTAAATTTCACGAAATTCATGTATGCATGTGTTATTTGATTACGAAGCATGTTCTTGTTGGTTTTTGCGATCCGTCGGCGCTCGCGCCGAGACGGATTACACCACGTGCGATCGGGATTAGGGTTGTCGATTGAGTGGGAGCCAAGGGTTCACGGTCACGGGGTGACGCGCAGACGAGCAAGGTCGACACCGAGGCCGGCGGAATGCAGCGGTTCAACCGAGAACCTGCCGAGACACCGAGACGCCAAGAGCCCAAACCCTAGGCGGAAGGACTGACACGAAGCTCCGAACCACTAGGCGAGACGTGCACGCCTAGTCGCACGACATGTGCCGCTGGAGAAGGAGCATCGTGTCTCAGATGTGTCGAGACAGGCGGTGGAGAGGAGGCGTGTCACCGTGCGCGCGCCTAGGCGAGTCGCTCACGACACCCGACGGTGCGGCTGGCCGAGACGCCGCCACGGGCGACGTGCCACCCGAGAGAAGCAGCGCCATGTGCGCGAGCCGCTGGCCGAGACGTGGTCATGGTCGACGCGTCGTGGTCCGACGACGAACTCGTCGGATCTTCATCGTTCATCGTACGTGCAAACCTCGTGCGATGAGATAACGATGAAATATTATTTTAATGATTATTTAATTTTAAATAAAAGAAATCATTAAAATATTATTATTTAATGGTAATAAAATCTTTTTGGAAAATTTCCCTAGATTTTAGGAATATTTTTATTATTATCTATATCTATAGAAATAAATAATATTATTTTATTCCTAGATGATATAGACAAGAAAATTTAATAGTTTCCTAATATTTATATTTCTAGAATCCTAAACATGATAGATATGTATGAATTCATTAAATAATAAAACTTCTCTTCCTAATCTTGAACATGGAAATAATTTGAATTTAATTTTCCATGTCTTAATAAGAATTAAATAACCTAATTATTTTAGATATATCTTATAGTAGACATGAATAAGAATTAGATTCTAGAACATTACTTTTCTAAAGGAAGATACCAATTATGAATAAAAGATTTAATTATCCAGCATATTAAATACTTAAATACCAACAGAATTTAATCAAACCTTAATCTGCCTCAAGGCTAAGGATAACTAAATAAAAACCATAACCAAAATATCTAAGCTATAATTACGAACTCAACGTTTGTATATGGTCTCCATCAATTGGTCTGCAATTTATGAAGGTTTTTTCTAATATTATCGTCACTTGCTCTGTGGGGGCAATAATCATAAGAAATAGCGAGTTCATGAGGGAGGACTTCTCAAATATAAATAGTATGAACTAGAGTGTGGTTTCCAATATTATCGCCCCCATCTCTGTGGGACAATAATCCTAAGAAACTACGAGATTCAGAAGTTCACACAGGATTATGGGATAGCTTAATCTTGTTAGCAGCACATGAGCATTGTTATAGGAGTGTGTTGTAGGAATAAGACTCTGTACTGCTAAATTCGGTTGTCTTGCTTAGGCAACATTAGGCGGCCATGCCACTCTGTGGTCTCTGGACTATTCGTCGGTGTTGTGACCAGTAAAATTGTCAGACTTCTATGCGTATTGACTTCCTCTGGAGGGTACAAAATTTTAATTTTACAGTTGTAAAATTTTCAAAAGTTTTATGGTTAATCTAATCAAATTTCTTACATAAGTTTATGACAAATGGTAAAATACTCTGTTTTGCAGTGCAAATCAAATCGTCAATATATCGTTCAATCCTCTTTCTGCAATTCTTAAAGAAAACAAACTCGAGGGCAAATATTACATAGAATGAAAGCAAAACTTGGATATCGTTCTTACAGCAGAAGAATACAACTTTGTACTCAGAACCCCGCGATCTCCATTGCCGCCGGCCAACGCAGCGGCAGGAGTCAAAGATGCACACAGACGGTGGCATAAGGCGAATGAGATGGATAAGTGCTATATGTTGGCATCTATGTCATCAGTGCTCAAGCATCAGCATTCAGCCATGGAAACAGCCGCCGAGATCATGCAGAATCTCAAGAATCTCTTTGGTACTCAGAATCGAACGGCAAAGTCTCAAGCCTTTCGGAGTATCATGTCGAAGACGATGAAGGAAGGCTCGTTTGTGAGGGACCATGTCCTCGAGATGATGGGCCACCTCAACCAGATTGAGGTCTTGGGAGGGACGATCGATCCCGAGTCCCAGGTGACTATTATCCTTCAAAGTCTTCCCCCTAGCTTCCAACAGTTCAAGCTCAATTTCGAGATGAACAAAAGGAACTACACATTGGCAGAGCTGTTGACTGAACTTCAGTCGGCAGAGGACCTTATGGTCCAAGCTAAGGCGGCCATGATGACTTTGGAACCTCGTTCTTCTGGCTTCAAGCATAGCAAAGGAAAAAGGCAGACACCGAACTCAGAATTGGGCAAAGTGGCTAAGGGAAAGAAGAAAAAGAGGGCAAACAAGAAGCCTACGGGGAAGTGTTTCAAGTGTGGAGAAAAGGGGCATTGGAAGCCAGACTGTCCTAAAAAAGGCAAGGCTACAGGTATGCACCAAGCTTTAGTCGTTGAGTCATGTTTGGCTTCGACATCTACTTGCACTTGGGTAACTGACACGGGAGCCACTGATCATATTTGTTTTGATCCTGACCTAATGCAGGTGACAAGACGGCTACATGATCGTGAGATCGAAGTCCAGTTGGGCAACGCTACAAAAGTGGCGGCCGTTGCGTTTTAGTAGTGATAGAGTTTTTATTTTGAAGAATGTTTTGTTGATACCTTCTTTTAGAAGAAATTTAATTTTAGTTTCTAAATTAGTTTTTGATGGATATTCGATTTCATTTAATGACAACTGCGTTATTAAGAAAGATGGCTCTTATATCTGTCGTGGTATCGTGGAAAACGATCTGTACACAATCACATCTAAATAATTTAATAATCGCAAATCAGAACTCAATACAACATCGAAAATTATAAAGAAACGAAAGGACCTTCAAGTTCAATGAACGAAACGTACTTATGGCACCTTAGACTTGGTTATGCTAATGAAAGAAGGATTCATTCTCTTGTTCAACAAGATCTAATTAAAGGTCTAGTGGAGGAACATTTTCTGTAACATCCCAAATTTTGTGACATTTATTTAAGATATGTCGATTGAAAATTTCATTTATGAAATTTAAATTGTTGCTACGTGATTGAGTTTGATTATGTGGAATAAATCGTCATGAGGAAATTGGAATGAAGTGCTAATTATATTTAATGTGGGGAATCAATTTAAATAAAGATCATGCATCTTGTTCTAGCCAAATAAAGTGGCTGTTGTCGGCCCCTCCAATTATTGGAAATTTTCTTGGATTTAATTAATTATTTTGGGATATTCTTCCAATTTAAATCCAAATCAAATTATCCCTAAATTGTGCTACATGAAACTCGAACTCTAACCTATTATTTTTGTGAGTTTCGGATATCCTCTACTTGAATTAAGAGGATGAATTAGTTTCTTTGATAAAATTGGTACCTTGTTGATTCCTTCATTTATTTTAAATCCAATTAAATCTTGCCACATTTTATTCCCTCACCCCAATTAAATTAAGAGTTGCATTATTTCCTTGTGGCTAATTAAGCCAATTTTCGGCCCCCATATTTGTAGAGGAGAATATATTTGTTTCCTATTTTGTGGAATTCCCTTTTTTTCAATACCAAAGTAATATCTAAGCCAAATTAATTGGGGATGTGAATATTTCCCTTCTATTATGTCTCCATCCCACACTTTTATTTTAGCTTAATTTCCTTGGGGGAAATCTATTTTATTGCTGTTCTTGCCTCATAATTTTCCCTCATAATTTTCGTGCCTCACCTCTCCTCCCTCTATTCAACCTCTCCAAAATTTCTTCCATCCCTGTTCTTGCATCCATTGAAGTTTTATTTTCAAGAGTTCCCGACGAATTACATCAATCTTTGCTTCTACAGTTTGGTTTTCGATTCAAGAAGGTATAACTAAATCTTTTCCTCATCTTCTCCATTGAAACCTTGTTCTTGATTCATTCATGCATATAGTGAGTGTAGGAATCACAGATCGCAAAATTAATCGGTGGGAATTTGTGTTTGTATGAGAAAAAACTGTGAATATGCGATTGTGAATGAATATGTGTAAAGTTTGAATGATTCATTGGTGAATGATGTGTGGTTATATGAGAATATGATTGTGAGAACCTTTTGAAGCATGTTTGTGTGTGGGAAGCACGAAAAATTGTGTTTGGTTGAATGAGGAAGAAACCCTAATTTCAAAATTTTGAGACCTGAAAACTGTGGTGTTCGGAAAGTGGATTCCGACGTGTGTTTGACTGACCAAAGAATCTTATTTTGGTTCGAAATTTTTAACTAAGTAAACTTCAAGGTGTTTTCTGTGTGGGGTGTAAGTTTCAGCCCCTTTTGACGAAAGATGAATTTTTAATAAATTTTTGAAGTCGACTGCGCAATTCTGCCAGAAACTTGTATTCTCACCCAAAAAGTTTTGTTTTCTATTTGACCGACCAAATGGCCTCATTTTGATGTGAATTTTTAACTGGATGAAATTCGAAGTGTCTTCTATGTTTTGTGAAAATGTCAGCCTCATTGGGCATCATATGAATTTTTGGTGAATTATTCAAATGAACTGCGGAATGCTGCCAGAATTTTTATGTTCCGACCAGAGAGTTGCATTAATGTTTTGACTGACCAATAGACATGATTTAAGTGAGATATTTTAACTGGATGAACTTGAATGTGTCTACTGTGTTGTGACCAAATTTTAGCTTCATATGAGGTCGGATGGAGTTTTGGTGATTTTTACAAACAAACCGCGCAGATCTGCCAGATTTGTTGTTATGTGGAAATATCACTTGTTGCCAAGTTTTAATGAATTATATGATGCATGTATGATTTGGAAAGGTATCCTGTGACGTGATTATGTGTGACACGTTGAGAAATATTATGGCATGTTGTTCCTTAGGTTGATGAATGTTGGGATGGGTAAATTAATGGAATGATAAAAGGAACGATAGGACATGCATGATAATGTGAATTTATGGAAGGCTGATTTATGTTGTGATGATTGGCAAGGGTTATTGTGTGTACGTGAGCACAAGGAACGAGGGTTTCCTTAAGTAGATATTGAATTGATTAAGCCAACGAGGTGGGCTTTCATTACAAATCTTTTTATTTTTCGAAAATATGATGTGGTGTTATAAGGGTGGTTTAACTTGTTATGTCATGCCATGGATTGTTTTGATTGAGATTGTGTGAATGATGCCTAGTTCATCTGAGTTTACTCCGTTAGGCTATATAGCTGTGTTGTGAAACGAATTCGGGTCTGAGTGGGGCCGCAAACCCTATCAGGCTGTGTACACTGGTGAGATCGGGAGCCGTCCTTGCTAGTCGGCCGGTCTCGTGGGCGAATAGTGTGGCCACACTTTCGTCGCACTGTGGATTGATGATTGTGATTGATGGATTGTTGAGAAAATGGGGAGATTATTTGACTGGCCAGTCTATGAAACGTTTTTGTGTTCTCGATGATATTTCTTTACTACGTATAAAACTCGAGATCACTGGTATGGATGACATAACTGTATAAATGTTTTCGGCATGAGCCCATTGAGTACAACAAGTACTCAGCCCTGCATATGTTTTTCCCTATGTGCAGGTTGAGCGGGATGTTGCGATGGATGTTGAGTTGGCCTAGGAACTTTGGATGCGTTGTGTCTTCATACATAGACGTCATCATTGACTCTCTTTAAACCTTATTTCCGCTGCTATATTTTTGAACTATGCCTCAAGACTTTATTTTGTTTCGTACTGTGTTTGAGCATGTTTGATTGTGTTAGGCGTGAATCTGATGTTTACCCTGTTACTCTGAAATGGTTTTTCGTGAACTAAACCAAATGTTTTCTTTTGGAAGTTAATTGGATTTTAATATTTATTTTCTCCGCTGCTTCTTTTGAAAAGTCCATTGCCATAAGTCGTTGCTAATTAATAATAAATTTATAACATTAAGTTTCTTTAAACTAAAAATTTGTTGTCTAAACTTTTAATGAACTAAAATATTATTCCTTTAAGCTAATTAAGTTTTCATATAAAATGTTATCCTTAAATGTTGTCTTTAATGTTATCCCTTGGTCACGATCGCCTCGTTTGTAGTACCCCTAGTTTGGGCGATCGTGACAGAGTGGTATCAGAGCGAGGTTCTTTCGCTCTGGTCCCAGAGTCTCCTTTCACTTTAAGTCTAGATTAGTGAACCCTTATTGACTAGAAGTGTCATGAAGGCTCAACATCCAAGCATCACGCTCAACCAAGGAAAGTGAAGTATGTTTTAAGTTGTTGATGAAATATGAGAACGATGTATAAGATTGATGATATGATGAGGATGGTTTGGGCAAAAGAATGCATGAGCATGTAATTACGTGATGATGTGATGTGATTCTAAATTCGTGAATAAATGATGTGAAAAGGATGTAAATGTGAGCATGATTTGCGTGATGATCTAAACACGTGTTATATGTGTGAAAACGATATTGTGATAGTGTGATTATGTGGAATATGAGCATGATTGGCAATATGATCAAAGCACGTGTTGTATGTGTGAATATGATATTGTTTTGGTATGATTATGTGGGACATGAGCAAGATTGGTATGATGACCTAAGTATGTGTTATATGTGTGAAAGTGATGACGCAAGCATGTGAACATAGGAAGATGGAGTGTTTTATACGAAAGATGAAGATTGATGAGTTGTTTTGAGAATGTTGTAACTTTTTTTTAAAAAATGTTTGTTTCAAACATATAGGTGAAGTGCATGGTGTCTGATTATGTGGAAAAAAAAACTTTGAGGTTGATGTTTTACAATGGTAAGAACTAGTTGTTCATAATAGAATTTGATTGACAAAACTATAACATGTTATGGGAAATTGTTGAAAATTTTGGAAAATCTTTGAACCTTGAACGAAAGCATGTTAGTTCATTTCTTTTGGGAAAATTTAGATCTGGAAGTGAATGAGGAATATGACGTAGTTATGCATGGCGATATACGTTTATGCATGTTGAATCTTTTGGTACGTGAATCATGTTTTAAGTGATGAATTATGAACGTAAAGGTGTGTGGTAATTTATGAAAGTGTTGGTAGAAGAAAGTATGATACTATGAACTTTGTTGCAAACCTAGAATGCCCAAGATATCTGTTTGATCGAACGATATCGAACTTAGTTGTTACAACTACAATATCACTTTTCTGAGGGATAAGATAAATGGAAATATGTAGTGCGAATTCAAACTCCATTAGATGATTACAAATTAACTATCGTTTTTCCTGAACGATAAGAATAAAGAGAATACGAAGAGACATTACGTACAAAAAGAACTTCAAGAGGAGATGCTAAATGATTTAATCCTACAAAGGGGAGAGATCATACTTGTGATCTAAGATGTAAACTCATTCTTGCGTCAAAAGTGGTGGTGCGACGAAGATGACTGTTATAGCACTTTGGGAGCGCGAGTATAATTGCGATGTTTTAAGAGAATGGTTTTTATGAGGTGCAAAGAATATTATGAAGATATGGATTCCGACTATCATTATTAGTGGCAACGATATGAAGAATCTCAGCGTGGAACCCACAGCTCCTTGAGCGATGTTACCAGTTTTGGCCCGCGAAAGATGAATGAGGAGGTGCGATTTTAAAAGCTAGAACAAACTTTTTAATCAACAGTTCTTACTTGGATTCTAAGGAGTTGTCTTTCAGGACCTTTCAAATAATCGTGAGCCCCTGTCTATTTAACATCTTGTTTCACTCACTCTTTGCAAGTAACGCTTATTATTTCTTTTCATCCATTGAGTCATAACTCACTTTCAGTTCTTGGAAAATGGTGTTGCCTTCATAACTTTGGACACTTGGATTGATTGTAGTCTTCCTTGACCTATTATTTACGAATAATATTTTGACCTTGTGAGCCTTTGCTATTAAACTTCATTTCTAAGGCTGCTTGCAGTTATGTCCTTCAACATGTTCACGTTTCACAGACATGTTTTCTATGGGATATTCTTTTTCAAACTATTTTTTTCAGCCTTTCATTCTGTAACCATGTCTGTTCAAGATCTTTCATACAAAGTGAAATTCTTTTGGTTCTGTTCCACTATACGTATCATTTCCATATTATAACTTTTCTTTTTACAAAACAAAGTTAAGGCCTACATTTTGTACCTTGCCTTATTGAATTCAATCCACTAGATTTTCTTTCAAAAGTTCCTTTGACCTTCGTAGCCTACTACGAGACTTGAGATTTAATTCGATTCCACCCTATATTCATGATCTATCTTATGTTCTTTCAAGCTCCGTGGAGATGATCATAACTAATTGTTGCAAGTTAGTGAGACCCGAAAGAGTCGAGCTAGAGACGTTGTTTTCTTGATTAATTCTGCAACTTTTCTGCTTAAGACACTTTCAGCAGTGTAGCTACAATTTTGAAATCAATTCATATCCAAGTAAGACTGCTTGATCAATTTTCGAGTTCTTAATGCTACACTTGGAGGAATGGGTGAGGTTGAGCTTTTCGAATACACTTTATGCGGACGTGTTTGTAGACAGGTTGAATTGGGCTTGAGGTTGTCTTCACCTGGTGGAAGTTTAATTGATATTGTGCGAACTTGCTCGAACATAGAGTTTGTGTTAGGAGAATTAGGAGTAGTGGCCTAACTTTTGTACGTTATGCCTTTGGAGAACGTAGTCATAATTTTGGGAATGGATTGGCTTACCGAGAACCACGCAACGAATCACTGTAAAGAGAGACAGATTTCTTTTCAAGCCCCGGCCAAAGAGCCGACTATTTTATATGGGATCTCCATGAACCGACAAGCCTCCATAATCTCCGCTTGGCAAGCAACCATGATGATAAGAAAAGGGCGTCCGACGTATCTTGTGTACTTGAACGGAGAGGAAAAGAAGGATTTGAAAGCGGGAGACGTGGCAGTAGTACGAGATTTTCCCGATGTGTTTCCCGAAGCTTTGCCTTGACCGCCACCCGACGGACAGGTAATGTTCACTATTGATTTGGAACCAGGGTCTGCGCCAGTATCAAAGGCGCCATACCGAATGGCCCCTAAAGAGTTGGCAGAGTTGAAGATCCAGTTGCAAGAACTGTTAGACTTGGGTTTTATTCGACCTAGTGTGTTACCGTGTGGAGCGCCAGTGTGTTCGTTAAGAAGAAGGATGGAACAATGAGGATGTGCATCGACTATCGTGAGCTTAACAAGATGACCTTGAAGAACAAGTACCCACTGCCAAGGATTGATGATTTGTTTGACCAACTTCGAGGAGCGGGCGTATTTTCGAAAATGGACTTGAGATCGGGATATCATCAACTAAAGGTCCTACGAGAGGATGTGCCTAAGACTGCTTTTTGCACTCGTTATGGCCATTATAAATTCGTCGTGATGCCATTTGGGCTGACCAACGCCCCGGCCGTCTTCATGGACTTGATGAACTGAGTTTTCCACGAGTACCTTGACAAGTTTGTGTTAGTCTTCATCGACGACGTTTTAGTACACTCGGAGAACGAGGAGGAACATGGATGGCACCTGCAAACTGTGTTGGGAATGTTACGAAAAGAGAAGCTTTATGCCAAGTTCAGTAAAAGTGAGTTTGGTTGACTCAAGTGAACTTTCTTGGTCCTATCGTGACGGCTAATGGAATTCAAGAGGACCCAGCGAAGGTCGAGGCTGTGCAAAATCCGTAGTTTCTTGGGATTGGCGGGATACTACCTACGTTTCATCGAGGGATTCTCTAAAATCGCGAGACCAATGACAAAACTGTTGCAGAAAGGAATCAAAGTGGTTTGGACGCCGAGTGCGAGGCGAGTTTCCAACTGTTGAAAGAGAAGTTGACTACAACACCTTTTCTAGCTGTACCGGCAGCCGACAAGGACTTCGCCGTCTATACTGATGCATCGAAAGTAGGACTTGGATGCGTGTTGATGCAAGATGGGAAAGTGATAGCATACGCTTCCCTACAGTTGAAACCGAATGAATTGAATTTTCCGACTCACGACTTGGAACTAGCAGCAGTAGTGCATGCACTGAAAATTTGGAGACATCATCTCTATGGAGTGAGATGCGAAATATATACGGATCACAAGAGTCTCAAGTATTTCTTCGAGCAAAAGGAGCTAAACATGCGGCAGCGACGTTGGTTAGAGCTCGTGAAAGATTACGACTGTGGTATTCACTATCATCCGGGCAAGGCAAACGTAGTAGCCTATGCTTTGAGTAGGAAGAACCAACCGCAATTGGCTTATTTCCTAACGCAAGAGGAAGCGTTGATTCGCGAACTCGACAAAATGAGATTGGAGATAGTGAAAGCGCCCGAGACAGTAGGAGGAAGAATCGCGACACTAGTGATTGAGCCTGATTTGAGAACCAAGCTCATAGAAGCCCAACGACGTGATGAGAAGTTGGAAGAACGTGTGAAGGTGAGAGCCGAGAAGCTTGATCACTACCGTGAGGAGGCGGATAATGCTTTGACGTACGATGAACGATTGTGTGTGCCGAGCGATGAGGCGCTAATGAGTGAAGCGCACGACACGCCTTACACAACTCACCCCGAAAGCACGAAGATGTATCGTGTTTGGAAGCAACATTTTTGGTGGAATGGAAAGAAAGGGGACGTAGCGTCGTATGTGGAGCGATGTCTAGCATGTCAACAAGTGAAGGCCTTACACCAACGGCCATATGGGAAATTGCAACCACTTGAAATTCCTGAGTGGAAGTGGGAGCATCTAGCTATGGATTTCGTGACGGGTTTGTCTAAGTCACAAAAGGGCAACACTGCGATATGGGTAATTATCGATCGACTTACTAAAAGCGCGCACTTCTTACCGATTAAGATTACTTATGGAGCAGACAAGTTAGCTAAACTCTACGTGAGTGAGATTGTACGTTTGCATGGAGTGCCAAAGACCATTGTATCCGACCGCAATACGAAGTTCACATCGAAATTTTGGATGAGTTTGCAACGGGAATTGGGCACACAATTGAACTCCAGCACTGCTTATCACCCGCAATCGGACGGGCAGTCAGAGAGGACGATTCAAACACTTGAGGATATGCTGCGAGCCATTGTCTTAGATCGAAGGGAAAGTTGGGAAATTGTTCTACCGTTGGTTGAATTCGCCTACAACAATAGCTATCGAGCGACGATCGATATGGCTCTGTATGAAGCTTTGTATGGCAGGAAGTGTCAATCCCCACTCTATTGGGATGAAGTTGGCGAGAGGAAGATGTTAGGACCCGACGCTATAAGGGAAATGACCGAAATTGTACATCAAATCCGCGTAAGGATCAAAGAAGCTCAAGCTAGGCAGAAGTCGTATGCTGACGTGCGTTGAACGGAAATCAAATTCGATGTTGGTGACAAAGTATTCTTGAAAGTATCCCTGACGAAAGGAGTTGTGAGGTTTGGAGTGAACGGCAAGCTGAAACCGCGTTTTGTAGGACCGTACGAGATTATTGATGAAGTAGGCCATGTAGCGTACCGCTTGGCGTTACCTCCCAGTTTTGGGAACGTGCACAACGTGTTCCATGAAGGTGATCTCAAGTACGTGTTCGACCCCAAGCACGTGATTCATCAAGAAGAAGTGATCTCAACCCCCGACATGAGCTACGAGGAAAGACCCGAGGCAATCCTAGATCGGAAGGTGCAAGAGTTGCGAAATAAGTCGATAGCGTCCGTGAAGGTGTTGTGGAAGCACCATGGTCCCGAGGAAGCCACGTGGGAGTTAGAAGATAAAATGAAAGAAAAGTTTCCCGAGTTGTTTATGTGAGATGATCAAATTTCGGGACGAAATTTCTGTTTAGAGGGGAAGGATGTAACATCCCAAATTTTGTGACATTTATTTAACATATGTCGATTGGAAATTTCATTTATGAAATTTAAATTGTTGCTACGTGATTGAGTTTGATTATGTGGAATAAATCGTCATGGGGAAATTGGAATGAAGTGCTAGTTATATTTAATGTGGGGAATCAATTTAAATAAATATCATGCATCTTGTTCTAGCCAAATAAAGTGGCTATTGTCCGCCCCTCCAATTATTGGAAATTTTCTTGGATTTAATTAATTATTTTGGGATATTCATCCAAATTAAATCCAAATCAAATTATCCCTAAATTGTGCTACATGAAACTCGAACTCTAACCTATTATTTTTGTGAGTTTCGGATATCCTCTACTTGAATTAAGAGAATGAATTAGTTTCTTTGATAAAATTGGTACCTTGTTGATTCCTTCATTTATTTTAAATCCAATTAAATCTTGCCACATTTTATTCCCTCACCCCAATTAAATTAAGAGTTGCATTATTTCCTTGTGGCTAATTAAGCCAATTTTCGGCCCCCCTATTTGTAGAGGAGAATATATTTGTTTCCTATTTTGGGGAATTCCCTTTATTCAATACCAAATTAATACCTAAGCAAAATTAACTGGGGATGTGAATATTTTCCTTCTATTGTGTCTCCATCCCACACTTTTTTTTAGCTTAATTTCCTTGAGGGAAATCTATTTTATTGCTGCCTATTTTATGGGAGTCTTTTCCTATAAAGAAATTACAAAATTTAAATCCTATTCTATATAATTGAGGATTTAAATAATTTCCTTGTGCACACCATCACGATTTTCACCCCTTCCCTCATTATTTCCTACTTGGAGATTTAATTTATTTTGTTCCCTTGTTTATGGAATATTCATTGACTTATTTCCTAAATTGTGAATCTATTGCTCAACAAGTAAATACCAAATAAATTCCTTATTGAATTTATTAACCTAATTTTCAAAATTTTGCCTTCTTTTTAATTGTGGGATTATATTTATTGGCCTCTATTTTATTCCTCCACAATTAATTAATTAATTAATTAATTAATGAGATTAAACCTAGGACTATATAATCACCTAAACTAACCCTAGCCCCCATTCTCCCTCATAATTTTCGTGCCTCACCTCTCCTCCCTCTCTTCATCCTCTCCAAAATTTCTTCCATCATTGTTCTTGCATCCATTGAAGTTTGATTTTCAAGAGTTCCCGACGAATTGCATCAATCTTTGCTTCTACCATTTGGTTTTCGATTCATGCTTCTACCATTTGGTTTTCGATTCAAGAAGATATAACTAAATATTTTCCTCATCTTCTCCATTGAAACCTTGTTCTTGATTCCTTCATGCATATAGTGAGTGTAGGAATCATAGATCGCAAAACTAATCGGTGGAAATTTGTGTTTGTATGAGAAAAACTGTGAATATGCGATTGTGAATGAATATGTGTAAAGTTTGAATGATTTATTGGTGAATGATGTGTGGTTATATGAGAACATGATTGTGAGAACCTTTTGAAGCATGTTTGTGTGTGGGAAGCATGAAAAATTGTGTTTGGTTGAATGAGGAAGAAACCCTAATTTCAAAATTTTGAGACTTGAAAACTGTGGTGTTCGGACAGTGGATTCCGACGTGTGTTTGACTGACCAAAGGATCTTATTTTGGTTCGAATTTTTTAACTGAGTAAACTTCAAGATGTTTTCTGTGTGGTGTGTAAATTTCATCCCCTTTTGACGATAGATGAATTCTTAATAAATTTTTGAAGTCGACTGCGCAATTCTGCCAGAAACTTGTATTCTCTCCCAGAAAGTTTCGTTTTCTATTTGACAGACCAAATGGCCTCATTTTGATGTGTCTTTTGAAATGGATGAAATTCGAAGTGTCTTCTGTGTTTTGTGAAAATTTCAGCCTCATTGAGCATCGGATGAATTTTTGACTGAACAATCAACATGAACTGCGCAGTGCTGCCAGAATTTTTATGTTCCAACTAGAGAGTTGCATTAATATTTTGACTGAACAATCAACATGATTTGAGTGAGAAATTTTAACTGAATGAACTTGAATATGTCTACTATGTTGTGACCAAATTTTAGCTTCATATGAGGTCGGATGGATTTTTGGTGATTTTTACAAACAAACCGTGCAGATCAGCCAGATTTGTTGTTATGTGGAAATATCACTTGTTGCCAAGTTTTAATGAATTATATGATGCATATATGATTTGGGAAGGTATCCTGCGACGTGATTATGTGTGACACGTTGAGAAATATTATGGCATGTTGTTCCTTAAGTTGATGAATGTTGGGATGGGTAAATTAAGGGAATGATAAAAAGAACGATAGGACATGCATGGTAATGTGAATTTATGGAAGGCTGATTTGTATTGTGATGATTGGCAAGGGTTATTGTGTGTACGTGAGCACAAGGAACGAGGGTTGCCTTAAGTGGATATTGAATTGATTAAACCAACGAGGTGAGCTTTCCTTACAAATCTTTTTATTTTCCGAAAATATGATGTGGTGTTATAAGGGTGGTTTAACTTGTTATGTCATGCCATGGATTGTTTTGATTGAGATTGTGTGCCTGATGCCTAGTTCGTCTGAGTTTACTCTGTTAGGCTATATGGCTGTGTTGTGAAACGAATTCGGGTCTAAGTAGGGCCGCAAACCCTATCAGGTTGTGTACATTGGTGAGATCGGGAGCCGTCCTTGCTAGTCGGCCGGTCTCGTGGGCGAATAGTGTGGCCACACTTTCGTCGCACTGTGGATTGATGATTGTGATTGATGGATTGTTGAGAAAATGGGGAGATTATTTGACTGGCCAGTCTATGAAACGTTTTTGTGTTCTCGATGATATTTCTTTACTACGTATAAAACTTGAGATCACTGGTATGGATGACATAACTGTATAAATGTTTTCGGCATGAGCACATTGAGTACAACAAGTACTCAGCCCTGCATATGTTTTTCCCTATGTGCAGGTTGAGCGGGATGTTGCGGTGGATGTTGAGTTGGCCTAGGAACTTTGGATGCGTTGTGTCTTCATACATAGACGTCATCCTTGACTCTCTTTAAACCTTATTTCCGCTGCTATATTTTTTAACTATGCCTCAAGACTTTATTCTGTTTCGTACTGTGTTTGAGCATGTTTGATTGTGTTAGGCGTTAATCTGATGTTTACCCTGTTACTCTGAAATGGTTTTTCGTAAACTAAACCAAATGTTTTCTTTTGGAAGTTAATTGGATTTTAATATTTATATTCTCCGCTGCTTCTTTTGAAAAGTCCTTTGCCATAAGTCGTTGCTAATTAATAATAAATTTATAACATTAAGTTTCTTTAAACTAAAAATTTGTTGTCTAAACTTTTAATGAACTAAAATATTATTCTTTTAAGCTAATTAAGTTTTCATATAAAATGTTATCCTTAAATGTTGTCTTTAATGTTATCCCTTGGTCACGATCGCCTCGTTTATAGTACCCCTAGTTTGGGCGGTCGTGACACGACCGCTTAGCTTCGATCAGCCTCTCCAGTATATTTTTAGCTTGGCTAAACGGGGTTTTCGAGAAATCCCCTTGAGCTGCGAGGTTGAGGTCGTTCTTGTTGTCCATCGAAAGTCCGCCATAGAAGATCGAGTAGATCTCCCGCTCCCCCAGCTTGTGGTTGGGGCATGCTTGAAGTAGCCCTTGGAATCTGTCCCAGTATTGACCGAGGGGCTCATCATACTCCTGTCTGGCGTCGGTAATCTCCCGTTTGAGGGCACTCGTCTTTGATGCTGGAAAGAAGCGGTCTAGGAATATCATGTGGAATTCGGCCCATGTTCTGATGGATCCTTCTGGCAGTTTTGACAGCCAGACACCTGCATCGCCCTTCAAAATGAAGGGAATAGCTTTGAGCCTGTAATCTTCGGATGTGGATCCAGCCGGCACGGGCTGAATGTCACAGTATCGGCAGAACTCCTCCAGGAAGGCGTACGGACATTCCTTTGAAAGACCGTAAAAGTAGGACAAAACGGCCAGTACTCCTGATTTGATCGCGATGGTCTGCATCCCAGGAGTAACGGCAATGGCATGTGTGGGCTCCTTCTCATCATGAACGTGCAGAGAGCCAATTCTGGAATCGTCGGCAACAAGGGCCATCTTTGCTTGTTCAGGTGGTGGTTGTTTAGGCTGTTCAGTGGCTGCTGCCGCTTCTAATGTTGCTCTGTAATGAGTGGTGACAACGCCGGCTTCCTGGACTCTCCAATGAGCGTTAGTCGCTCCGTATAGAAAGGGGTGATTCCAGTGTCTACTGCGTTGGTACCTTCTCATCAACAGTAAAAAAATGAGAAAACAAAGAAAATAAGATTATATACACCTACGCACTACGCACAAACATAAAATAACATCATGCTTCCTCGGCAACGGTGGCATTTTGGTGAGCAAGTTTCGAACGACAAGCGAATTCGGACCAAGTTATATTGAAGATAACCGAACCGATTGGATTAGTTAGCAAATTTCGTTGCCACTTGATCGATGCAAACTTGCTCTCAGTCGTTTACCCACCAAAGTTATTTATAACTCCCAATTTTTCACTACTTTAACAGTAAAGCGGCAAGTTCGGGGTCGATCTCACAGAGAAGTTGGTGTATCAAGTGTGTGAATAGTGAACGGGGGTTGGCTGCTGCCACGCTTTAACTTGGGAGTTTTTAACTACTGATTTTACTCTAGGCAGAATTAAACTTGCTAGCTTGATCAAGGTAATTTTAACTACTGGGTCAAGTGCTCGAAGATGAAATTAAAGCAGTAGATGCGAGGATTAAAACGGAAGTAACTTTGATTAAAACTAAACTCATTACAAAGCGAAATTTAAACTAAGCTAATACTTGGGCAACTAAGAAAGCAATTAAAACCGAGAAGAGCCTCGGTGGGAAACTTAAGACTACGCCGACAGATAACAAGTATTCTGCAGCGCTTTTTCAATCCCCCTTTCTAACTAAGCATTACTTTATCTAAGCTAAACTAAGCTATTCTAGAGAACTGAACTAAACACTAGAACTAAGCTAAACTAGACGGAAAGTAAAGGATCAGATCTCCTTTGTGTGGTGGCACATCCTCTATTTATAGGCTCGGCACGACCTCCAGCTGGATAACGATCTTGGCAGAGAATATTCGCTCATGCTGAGAGTGAGCGACTCATTGATTGCTATGTGCTCTTCTTCTAGAATGACGACGCTTTTCAGCAACAGAATCGTGACTTAGCTCCGTCCTTGTGTCTCATATTCCAGCACGTGTCCCCTTCTAAAACGTCGTCCTTGATAACAGAATGTTGCGCACCATCCAGCTCATAGCCTCGCGTGTCCTTCTTCTGACATCCAGTGGTCCCCTCCTTAACTGCTTAATTACTCCCCTTGATCAACTTCCCCTGAAATCTGGCTTTTTTGCCTATTGTACTTGCTTGATCAGTCTGACCTAGTTGCCTTGGTCAAGTAGCATTTCTGCACATTTAACACTTGTTTTGCATGATAAAACTAATCAAGTAGCGTACATTTTACCCCTAAACCGATGCATGAAATGTGCCTTATCAATCACTCCTCGGACAACAATGTATTAGATCCCTGTAAATTTGCGGAGGCGTTGGCAGATGTGGATCATTGCGAGTGGGTAAAAGCAATGGATTCAGAACTACAATCTATGATAGACAAAGACGTCATCGATTTGTCCGTCCTACCCGAAGGTTGTACTGTCACTGGGAGTAAGTGGACATATAAACGTAAACATGGACCCGATGGACGAGTTAAAGTCTTCAAGGCAAGACTAGTGGCTAAGGGGTATACCCAAAAGGAAGGTGTCGATTACGAAGAGACTTTCTTCCCAGTGTCCATGCTCAAATCGATCCGGACACTATTGTCTATAACAGCTTATATGGATTGGGATGTATGGCGGATGGACGCTAAGACTGCGTTTTTAAATGGCGGTCTTGAGGAGACCATCTACTTGGAACAACCCAAAGGATATGCCATAAAGGGCAAAGAACACATGGTTTGGAAGCTTAAGAAGGCTATTTATGGCCTTAAGCAAGCATCTAGATCATGGAACCAGTGTTTCGATCCAACTGTTCGAAAGTTTGGATTTGAAAAGTGCCCAAATGAAAGCTGCGTGTATAAGAAGGTTGAAAAGGGGAATGTAGTGCCTTTGTAAAAGGATCTGCCAAGTTGTTATCTGACGCAATCTTGACCACCTATGTCTCCTCTCTGCACTATATCTCTAATGATATGATACTTCCTCTCTATGTGTTTGCTCGCTTTGTGAGCCCTTGGTTCTTTTGAGTTTGCCATAGCACTAGAATCGTCACAATAAATGGTGATGCTCTTGGGCAGATTCGTAACCACACCTAAATCCATAAGGAAGTTCTTGAACCATACTTCCTCTTTTGCAGCCTCCGAACCGGCCACATACTCGGCTTCCATGGTAGAGTCTGCGTTGCATTTCTGCTTCACACTCTTCCAAATTATGGCTCCACCTCCTAAGGTGAACATATATCCAGAAGTAGATTTTCTCGAGCCCTGATCAGATTGAAAATCTGAGTCAGTATATCCCAAAGGACAGAGCTCGGCTGCATTGTAAACTAGAGCATAGTCCTTAGTCCATTTAAGGTACATGAGTATGTTCTTTACGGCAGTCCAATGTCCTTGGCCCGGATTCGACTGATATCTTGCCATCATGCCAACAGCAAAGCAAATATCAGCCATTGTACAAAGCATAGCATACATGAGACTTCCAATTGCCGAAGCATATGGAATCCTTCTCATCTCTTCTATCTCAGATAGTGTTTAGGGCACATCTCTTGATATAGATTGATGCCATGTCTATAAGGTAAGAAACATTTCTTGGCATCTTGCATGCTAAAGCGACTAAGTACAGTATTGATGTAGGGTTCTTGAGATAAGCACGGCATCCTCTTTTCATGATTCCTAATAACCTTGATCCCGAGGATGTGTCCCGCGTCTCCCATATCCTTCATCTCGAACTGGTTCGACAACCAAGTTCGTACTGATAACAACATTTTTTCATTGTTTCCAATTAGAAGAATGTCATCTATATATAAAAATAAGAACACAACATTCCCCTTTTCAACCTTCATATAAATGTAGCTTTCATTTGGGCACTTTTAGAATCCAAACTTATGAATAGTTTGATCGAAACACTGGTTCCATGATCTAGATGCTTGCTTGAGGCCATAAATGGACTTCTTAAGCTTCCAAACCATATCTTCCTTTCCCTTCATGGCATATCCTTCGGGTTGTTTCATGTAGATGGTCTCCTCAAGACTCCCGTTCAAGAACGCAGTCTTAACGTCCATCTACAACACATCCCAATTCATGTAAGCTGCAATAGACAACAGTATCCGGATCGATTTGAGCATGGCCGCCGGGGAGAAGGTCTCATCGTAGTCGATACCTTCCCTTTGGGTTTACCCCTTGGCCACTAGTCTTGCCTTAAAGACTTTAACTCGTCCATCGGGTCCACATTTACGTTTGTATATCCACTTGCTCCCAATGGTAGTACAGTCTTTGGGTAGGATGGACAAATCGTACACGTCTTTGTCTATCATAGATTGTAGTTCTGAATCCATTGCTTTCTCCCATTCGCAATGATCGATATCTATGCGCCTCTGCAAAGTTCCAGGGATCTAATACATTGTTGTCCGATGAGTGATCCATAGATTCCCCCAAACCAATGTATCTATCGGCCTGTTGAGAGACCCTCCCACTACAGCGCGGCACTACAATACTTGGAGTTAAAGTTGAAATTTCGGGAATTGTTTGTACACTAGGTACGGGTTCTTGGTTAATGGAACTTGTGACAGAAGTTAGCTCGTCAAGAGCCACTTCACTGCTGGGTTTATGATTCATTACATAATCTTCCTCTAAGAATATCGCGTGAGTACTCACAATGACTTTCTTGTCTCGGAGACTATAGAATTCATAAGCTTTCGATCCTCTAGGGTACCCTATAAACACACATACCTTTGTCCTTGATCCCAACTTAGTTGGATCCTTTTTTCCAATACATGAGCCGGGCAACCTCAAATCTTGAGATGTGCTAGATTAGACTTGAGCCCAATCCACAACTCATAAGGAGTAGTAGGCACGAATTTTGAAGGTAAGTTGTCTAAAATATGACTTGTAGAAAGCAAGGCATGTCCCCAAAATGAAATAGGTAGCCGTGCATAACTCATCATCGACCGAACCATGTTTAACAAGGTCCTATTCCTTCTTTCAGCTACGCCGTTCTGCTGGGGCGTGCCCGGGGCAGTCAGTTGGGATTCGATTCCCGCCACCGATAAGTAGTTCAAAAATTCGGCACTGAGGTATTTGCCTCCGCGATCAGATTGCAGGCTTTTGATACTCTTTCTATGATACGTCTCCACATATGCCTTAAACTCTTTGAACCTGTCAAAAGATTCAGACTTATGGCACATCAAATAGACATATCCAATTTTCCAGAAGTCATCAATAAATGTGATGAAGTATCTAAAACCACCTCTTGCCTCTGTTGACATTGGTCCACACACATCGGTATGAACGAGCTCAAGTACTTCCTTTGCCCTATTGCCCTTAGCCTTAAAAGGCCTCTTGGTCATCTTGCCTTCCAAGCACGATTCACACGTGTGAAAGGGTTCCTTCTCTAGACCTTTAATAAGGTCTTGATTCACAAGAGAATGGATCCTCTTTTCATTGGCATGACCAAGTCTAAGGTGGCATAAGTACGTTTCGTTCATTGAACTTGAAGGTTCTTTTCTTTTCCTTGAAATTTTCCATGTTGTATTGAGTTCTGATTTGCGATTATTAAACTGGGTAGATGTGATTGTGTACAGATTGTTTTCCTTGATACCACGACAGATATAAGAACCATCTTTCTTAATAACGCAATTGTCATTAAAAGAAATCAAATATCCATCAAAAACCAATTTAGAAACTGAGATTAAATTTCTTCTAAAAGAAAGTATCAACAAAACATTCTTCAAAATAAAAAATCTATCACTACTAAAATGCAAATAAACGTCTCTCACTGCAACGGCCGCCACTTTTGTAGTGTCTCCCAGCTGGACTTCGATTTCACGATCATATAGCCGTCTTATCACCTGCATTAAGTCAGGATCAAAACAAATATGATCAGTGGCTCATGTGTCTATAACCCAAGTATGAGTAGATGTCGAAGTCAAACATGACTCGACCACTAGAGCTTGGAGCATACCTGTAGCCTTGCCCTTTTTAGGACAATCTGGCTTCCAATGCCCCTTCTCTCCACACTTGAAACACTTTCTCGAAGGCTTCTTGTTAGCCTTCTTCTTCTTTCCCTAAGAAATCTTAGCCGCAATAGGGTTTGGTGTCCGCTTCTTTCCTACGCTAGGCTTAGAGCCAGAGGAATGAGGCGCCAAACTCAGCATGGCTACCTTAGCTTGAACGATAAGGTACTCCGCCGACTGAAGTTCAGTCAACAATTCTACCAAGGTGTAGTTCCTTTTGATCATCTCGAAGTTGAGCTTGAACTGCTGGAAGCTAGGGGAAAGACTCTGATGGATAATTGTTACTTGGGACTCGGGATCGATCGTCCCTCCCAAAACCTCAATTTGATTGAGGTGACCCATCATCTCGAGGACATGGTCCCGCAGAGACGTGCCATCCTTCATTTTTTTCGTCATGATACTCAGAAAGGCTAGAGACTTAGCCGTTCGATTCTGAGTACCAAAAAGATTTGTGAGATTTTGCATAATCTCGGTGGCAATCGCCATGGGAGAATGCTGATACTTAAGTACTGAAGACATAGAAGCGAACATGTAGCACTTAGCCATTTCATTTGCCTTATGCCATCGTCTATGCGCATCTCTAACACCTGCCGCGGCATTAGCCGCCGGCATTGGAGGTCCTGGGTTGTGAGCACAAAACTATACTCCTCCGCTGTGAGAACGATGTCCAAGTTTTATTTCCATTCTATGTAATTTTGGCCCTCGAGTTTGTTTTCTTTAAGAATTGCAAAAAGAGGATTGAATGACATCTTGACGATTAAGAATTGCAAAAAGAGCACTGCAAAATAGAATATTTACTAATTTTCATAAATTTATGTAAGAAGTTTGAGTAGATTAACCATAAGACTTTTCAAAATCTTACAACTGTAAAATTAAAATTTTGTACCCTCCATAAGAAGTCAATACGCATTAAAATTTTACAATTTTACTAGTCACAACACCGACGAATAGTCCAGAGACCACATAATGGCATGGCCGCCTAATGTTGCCTAAGCAAGACCACGAGATTTAGCATTACAATATCTTATTTCTACAACACACTCCCATAACAATGTTCATGGGATGCTAATAAAATCAAGCAATCTCATAAATTTCGTGTGAACTCCTGAATCTCGTAGTTTCTTAGAATTATTGTCGCCACATAATGGGTGGCGATAATATTGGAAACCACATTCTCGTTCATATTATTTATAATTAAGAAGTCCGCCCTCATGAACTTACTATTTCTTATGATTATTGTCCCCACGTAATGGGTGGAGATAATATTAGAAATTAGCTTCGCAAATTGCAGACCAATCGATGGAGACCATATACAAACATTAAGTTCGTAATTACAGCTTAGATATTTGGGTTATGGTTTTTCTTTAATTATGGAGACCAGATAAAGACTTAATTAAATTCTGTTGGCATTTAATTGACTGGATAATTAAATCTTTCATTATCTTTTAGTATCTTACTTTAGGAAATTAATTGTTCTAGAATTTAATTCTTATTCAAGATATTCTAAAATAAAGGAATTATTTAAATCTTAATTAGACACGAAAAATTAAATTTATATTATTTCCATGTTCAAGATAAGGAAGAGAAATTATATTATTTAATATATTCCTATATATCTATCCTTGTTGGGATTCTAAATATATAAATATTAGGAAACTATTAAATTATTCTTGTCCATATCATCTAGAAATTAAAATAATATTATTTATTTCCATAGATATAATCAATCATTCAAATATTCCTAAAATCTAGGGAAATCTTCCCAAAATATTTTATTTTCATTAAATAATAATATTTTAATGATATCTTTTAATTAATGAATAAAATAATCATTAAAATAATCCATCATCGATATCTCATCGCACTAAGTTTGCACGAACGATGAACGACGAAGATCTGACGAGTTTGTCGCCGGATCACGACGCACCCAGCTTAGACGTCACCACGGTTCCGAAACCGCCGGTTCCGGTTCAATAAATTGATGAACCTGAACCGGCCCGGCCAAGGTGCGGCGGTTCCGGTTCGTGAACCGTGGAACCGCCGGTTCGGCGGTTCGTTTTGATTTTTTTTTTCATTATAAATATGTAATTCAAGTAAAAAATGTAAATATATTTGCATAAATAAAATTAGAATAAAGCAATTTTAGAGATACAAATTACAAATACAATTTTATTGATACAAATTACAACGGTAAAATTGCAAATTACAAATTACAACGGTAAAATTGCAAATTACAACGGTAAAATTGCAAATTACAACTTTAAAATTACAAATTACAACTTAAAATTTACAAATTACAACTTAAAATTACAAATTACAACTTCAAAATTGCAAATTACAACTTATTACTTAACATTACAAATTACAACTTTAAAATTACAAATTACAACAATTACAAATCGAAAAATTTAAATACAAGTTACTTACAACAATTACAAGTTACAACAATTACAAATTTACAACTTACAAGTGTTGACAAAAAATACTTAGAAGATCATTAAAAGATATTCCTCATTTGATAAGTATTTTATTGGTGAAAAAGTGGGTAATGGGTATCTTTGGGGCAGATGGTACTGGAACACAAATTTATATATGGAATCTGGATGAATGAGGATCAGATTATAGTTTAAAATGGGAAGCTGGGTTCATTGGCGGGAGTTCGTTTCATCGTCAGACTCGGATGAATATACCACCCTGATGGCCTGATGAAACGAACTCCCGCCAGTGAACCCAGCTTCCCATTTTAAACTATAATCTGATCCCCATTCATCCAGATTCCATATATAAATTTGTGTTCCAGTATCATCTGCCCCAAAGATACCCATTACCCACTTTTTCACCAATAAGATACTTATCAAATGAGGAATATCTTTTAATGATCTTCTAAGTCTTTTTTGTCAACACTTGTAAGTTGTAAATTTGTAATTGTTGTAACTTGTAATTGTTGTAAGTAACTTGTAATTGTTGTAAGTAACTTGTATTTAAATTTTTCGATTTGTAATTGTTGTAATTTATAATTTTAAAGTTGTAATTTGTAACGTTAATTAATAAGTTGTAATTTGCAATTTTGAAGTTGTAATTTGTAATTTTAAGTTGTAATTTGCAATTTTACCGTTGTAATTTGCAATTTTACCGTTGCCCCGATCACCACCACGACGAGATGAAGACATGATATTATGGAAATTGGAAGTAGAGAATAGAGAGTAGTGTTTATGTGAATATGATAACGTGAACAAGAACAACGTGAGTAAATTATGAGCGCAAATAACGTAAACAACTTGAGAGAATGAGGATGGAGAATAGAGAAATTGAGATTGAGAGAGAAATTCTTATCAACACAAGAATGGGATAAGTAGAAAATGAAGAGGATGGGGTATTTATAGGGGAAAAATGTGATTAAAAAAAAGAAAAAATTTCAAATTTCAAATTTCAAAATTTTGAAATCCGGCGGAACCGTCGGTTTACTCCTTGAACCGCCGGTTTTTGGTCAGAAACCGACGGTTTCGTCAACGGTTTTCTAACGAAAACCGGCGGTTTCTGACCCGGTTTCTGAAAAGGCTACGTATAGGCCGGTGGTAGCCTGAAAAGGTGTCGAAACCGGCGAACCGGCGGTTCCGAACCGCCGGTTCCGGTGAAACCGGCGATTCGGAACCACCGGTTACGGTTCGCAAATTTCTTGAACCTGAACCGGCCCGTCGGAACCGCCGGTTCCGGTCACAGTTCGAACCGCCGCCGACGGTTCCGGTTCGGAACAGCCGGTGACGGTTCACGTGCGTCTCGGCCCGCCGCGTGCGCATTGGGCGCCGCTGCTCTCGGCCACGCCACGCGCCTGCCTGGTTCGATGTCGCGGCTGCCAGCGGCTCTCCGTCGAGCACGGAAGTGCCTTTGCTCTCGCCCAGTGCCTCGCCGGGTGGCCGGCTGCTCTCGGCCAGGGGCACGCGCGGTGGCGCGATCCCTCTCGGCCAGACGTCCGTCGGGTGGCGCGGATGCCTCAGCCAGCAGAACGCGCGATGGCGCGCCTGCTCTCGGCCGGTGTTCGCCGCCTCTCTCGGCACTCCGAGCACCCGATGCTCCCACTGCCTTGACCAGCTTCGCGCACGAAGGCGCATTGCTCTCGGCCACCGGCTATAGCCTCGTCTCAGGGATGTTCCGCATGGGTTCGGGCCTCGATGATGTCTCGGTGTCTTGGTGCCTCTAGGACAAGCACCGCACCACGTCTCCGCCCTTTGCCAACCTTGATCGTGGGTTCCGCCTGGGCGTGTGGTCTCGGCCGGCGGCGCGCACGAGCCCATGCTCGTTTGCACGTCACCCCGTGATCGCGACCCCTCGGCTCCCACTGGTTTGACGACACAGCCTCGATCCCGCGTGGTGCGATTAATCTCCGCGCGAGCACCGACGGATCACACGTCTCGTACGATCGAGAAATTCAAGTTCTTTGATTTGATAGTTCTTGAGTTCATCATGCATATAATTTAAGCAAAAACACCAAGAACATGCTTCGCAATCAAATAACGCATGCATACATGAATTTTGCGAAATTTAAATCCAAATAATCAAAGCCAAAAACTGGCTCTGATACCAACTGAAGGGGTTGGCAGTGGAAGCGTGCGTACTAACGGATCACATAAAATTCTGATCAATTTAGCAGATTATTTAGAAAAAATATATTCGCGTAATTTTCACATGTATCATGCTCATAACATGAATTTAAACATGCTTTAGCACAAATAATACCTAAAATATGCTTGCTACGGATTTAGCCAATTTACCTCGTTGATTCACTGAAGAATCGAATATGGCTCGCGTCTTCTCCACGTGAAGATCTTGAGTACTAAACCACGGATCTTCTGACTGGTTCCCGGACTGTAATCTGATATCAGTGTGGGCTGATCTCACCGGAGAACTAGGACTTAAATAAAGAAGACAGAAATCATATTTCCCGGAGGAGAGGAAAATAGTCCCATGTGTGAATAGGGAGGGGGACGAAAATTTTGGAAGAAAATACAAGTGTATTTTCTGTCTCCTTTATTCTCGTATTTATATTTAGTCATATATTGGGCCCAGTCAGGGATCTATGGAAGAATTTGGATATGGTCTCCCCCAATTATCTTCTTACTAATTAAATTGAACCCACAATTTAATATAAGCTTATATTGGAATATTACGAGCAGGCACCACAGAAGTAATATTGCACTGCCCATCCAAATCCAAAATTACAAGTATTCTTGGTTTCCATTTGTTTGTCATCAATTTCCTGCGCTTAAGATATAAACGTCCATTAATTAATAAATGTCTTTTATGGACTTAATTAATTAACATATTATTATCTCCAAGAGTGGACTTAGCAAGAAATGCTTTTTTATTATTCATAGAGTAATCAAACTCCAACTAGCTAGGTTCCGAATAATAAAACCTTGTTTCAAGCTCCTCTTGTGGACGTTATCAAACGAGACGCACCTCGCGCACGATTCAATATAATAGCAATCCTAGCACCGCTTGATATTAATCACCACTACCCAATATACCAGGATTCTTGGGTTGCGAAAAACCGGCACCTTTTGGTAAGTCAAAGTAGTGCATAATCAATACCGTATGCTCAATGGTAACGTACATTGATTAAGAAATTAATTATCAAGACCTCGTCTTTCAGTAGATAGCATAAAAACTCGTCTTGTCGTTAGATCCAATTCAGTGCTATACCACACTAATGTCATCTTATTTCAGTAAGGCTTAGAAATATTCGGACAGACATTGCAACCTTTCACGATAGGTAGTCTAGGCCTATCTAGGTTGTAAAATTCTTATTTTTCTTTGCTCAGAACAGACCATGTTACCTTAAAGTGGACGACGCCCACAACCGGTCTACTAAAACAAACACTTAGACTTTGTTACGTTGCTTATACATTTAAATATGCAATAAACATCCATTAAATGTAAAACATAACAACATTATGACAAAAATAATCTGTTTCATTCCTTTGAAAAATAACATATAGAGTTTTACAGTATCCAATCACTCGAAAGGTGATTTTTAGTATACAAACTCTAACAACAACGTCATCTTATTTCAATAAGGCTTAGAAATAATCGGACTGACATTGCAACCTTTCGCGATAGGTAGCCAAAGCCTATCTAGGTTGTGAAATTCTTCTTTTTCTTTTGCAAAGCATTGCATAGAACCGACTGTAGTTTCCTTAAAGTGGACGACGCCCACAACCAGTCTATTAAGTAAAAGAATTAGGATTTGTTTACTTCTTATGCATTTAAATGTTTATAAAACATCTTATACTGATTCTATTCGTGCAAACTGGTCGAATAATACTGAATAGGGTTAAAAGTGGATTGTAGAGTTTTTCGTATACAAGCAAGATTATATTCGCGCGAACTTGCTCGAAACATGCTTTTCAGTAAACCAAACCTAACAAATTCTTCCATAGATCTCTGACTGGGCCCAATATGTGACTAAATATAAATAGGAGAATAAAGGAGACAGAAAATACACTTGTATTTTCCATCAAAATTTCGTCCCTCTCTCATCTCACATAGGGGACGATTTCTACTCCTCTTCCTGTTGGGGTTTTGGAGCCCCTTGCACAGCGGAAGACTTGTACAAAACAAATAAATCAGACGTAAGATCTATTTGACAGATTATGAGATTAATCTATTCACATGTTAAGATAGAATTGCATGCTAGAATGCAAAAATTCCTGCTTAAAGAATATAAACCTTAAAACATGAGTTCTACTGTTTAGAGGTACCGATTTGATTCTCCAAAGAATCGTCGATTGCTCGCGCCTTCTCCACGATGATCTTCAATACTAGACCACAGATCTTCTGATTGGTGTCCCGAACTGTATTCTGAAATCAGTGTGGGATGATCTTATCGAAATACTATGACTCGAATAAAGAAGACACAAATTCCTCACGGAGGAAGAGAGAGAAATTTTCGTCCCTCTCTTAGAATAGGAGTGGGAGAAATTTTCATCTTTTAAATTGTATGTCTTTCTGTCTCCTTTATTCTCCTATTTATAATAGTTCATATTGGGCCCAGTCAGGGATCTATGGAAGGTTTTGGATATGGGCTCTCCCAATTAGCTATTTACTAATTAAATTGAACACACAATTTAATACAAGCTTATATTGGAATATTACGAGCAGCCACTACAGAAGTAATATTGAACTCCCCATCCAAATCCAAAATTACAAGTAATCCGGGTTTCCATTTTGTTTATTATTTATTTCTCGTGCTTAAGATATAAATGTCCATTAATTAATCAAAGTCTGCTATGGACTTAATTAATTAACATCTTATTAATTCCAAGAGTGGACTTAGCAAGAAACACTTATTTAATATTCATGGAATAATTAAATTCCAACTGGCCAGTTTCCGAATAATAAAACCTTGTTCAAGCTCCTCTTGAGGACATTATCAAACGAGACTCACCTCGCGCACGATTCAACATAATAGCAATCCTAGCACCGCTAGATAATGATCACCACTACCCAATATACCTGGATCGTTGGGTGACGAAAAACTCGCACCTTTGGTAAGTCAAAGTAGTAGATACTCAATATCGTATGCTCAATGCTAACGTACATTGATTAAGAAATTAATTATCAAGACCTCGTCTTTCAGTAGATAGCATAAAGACTCGTCTTGCCGTTTAGATCCAATTCAGTGCTATACCACACCAACGTCATCTTATTTCAATAAAGCTTAGAAATAATCGGACTGACATTGCAACCTTTCGCGATAGGTAGCCAAAGCCTATCTAGGTTGTGAAATTCTTCTTTTTCTTTTGCAAAGCATTGCATAGAATCGACTGTAGTTACCTTAAAAGCAAAAGACTTAAGCTTTGTTTACTTCCTATGCATTTAAATGTTTATAAAACATCTTATAAACGCACAAGCAAACACAATGTAATAATATACTGATTCTATTCGTGCAAACTGCTCGAATAATACTGAATCAGGTTAAAAATGGATTGTAGAGATTTTCCGTATACAAGCAAGATTTTATTCGCGTGAACTAGCTCGAAACATGCTTTTCAGTATACTAAACCTAACACTTCCATGAGGGATTTCTGTCTTCTTTATTTAAGTCCTAGTATTTTGGTGAGATCAGCCCACACTGATATCAGATTACAGTTCGGGAACCAATCAGAAGATCCGTGGTTTAGTACTCAAGATCTTCACGTGGAGAAGACGCGAGCCATCTTCGATTCTTCAGTGAATCAACGAGGTAAATTGGCTAACTCCGTAGCAAGCATGTTTTAGGTATTATTTGTGCTAAAGCATGTTTAAATTCAAGTTATGAGGATGATACATGTGAAAATTGCGCGAATAGAATTTGTCTAAATAATCTGCTAAATAGATCAGAATTTTATGTGATCCGTTAGAATGCACGCTTCCACTACCAACCCATACAGCTTGTACACGGAGAGCTGCCTCCATATGCTTCATGATTGTTTGGATGCGAGAAGAACTTGGGAAGGTCTTCTTCAGTTTTGTGATCTTGAGAGCTTCTTTGATCCTTCCTTCCATCTAAATGACTGGATGATTCGCAACATCAGCTCTAAACTTCAAATGGGAAGTGGGGTGAAATGGTGCACCATCTTTGGAGTGGGGTGCTGGAATGTTTGGAAGAAAAGTTGTGCATTCGTTTTGAACAATGAAAGATCGAGCCCGGAAGCCGTTATATCAAAAACTATAATTATGGAAATGAATATGGAGGATGCGAGAATGGCTGCTGTAGCCGAGACAACGAGTGACAGTCTTCTGGCAACCACCGTTGTCGACCATGTTGAAGCTGAACACAGATGCTTCCTTAGAGAAGGGGACCGGCCGTGCATATGGGGGAGGACTTTTCCGTGATGTTTCTTGACAGTGGAGACAAGGGTTTGTCGCAAACATTGGAGTTTGTTCTATTCTTCTCGCTGAAATTTGGTGCATTTTTCATGGTTTAGAATTTGCAAAAACGCTAGGAATAAGAATGTTGGAGGTAGAGAGCGATATTCTTGTAGCGGTCGCTATGATTACAGGGAAATTTGAGGTGAATGTCAGCTGGCATGCGATAGTGGGAAAGATTGGTAGCTTATTGCTAGAGTTTGATTCGGCATCAGTGAGACATGTGCATCGAGAAGGAAATTTTGCTGCAGATTTCTTGTCACACCATGTATACAACTTTGAGAGAGAAGTGTATGTTCTTGAACAGCCGCTTACAGGCCTTGTTATTTGGTTATTACATGATAGGTTAGGAATTTCTTATGATTGGTAGTATGTAGTCTCGTGCTTTCATTACCAAAAAAAGAGACCTTTTTACAAGTGGAAAGTATCTTGATACACTATATCTCAAAGGATCCATATTTGTTTTCCCTTTTGCGTAAAGTGCCTGTGATTTGTACAGTATATACGCATATTATGAATGATAGTCTTTTTGAACCGAAGATGCACTTATTAGGTTAGTTTTTCTAGGTAAAGTATTAACTTTTTTTTTTTTTTTTTTTTTTTTTTGGCAAGGTAAAGTATTAACTTCAAAGAGCCTTTTTTATAAAACCTGTATCTTGTTATAAAGTCCTATTGAAATTTCTTTTTATTTTTCGATTATATGTTCTGCACATTATATGTTCTATTATGCATATTACTTGAAAAACATACACATTTGAAAACCTAACCTCATCACTTAATAGTTAAGCGCATAATGGAAAATGGTTTTAATTTTGTGCAACTATTGAGTCTAAATTATTTGTCTATGTTGAATAATGTAATACTATGATTCATTCATTATGTTTTTTCTTCTTCTCTGAATACAGTTGTTAGACTTGGACATATTATAATAATTTGTTCATAACAGAAATCAGTCGCCATATCAGCTGCTATACTACTACTCCTTCCGTGTCAATTAAAATTACATATTTTTTCTTTTAAATAAGATGCCATGTTTATAGTTTTAAAAACATTGTCTCTCCAATTAATAAATTTAACCACTTTTTTCTCTCTCTATTAAATATTTAACTCACTTTCTTTCTTCATTTAATAATTACACCTACCATTTATCTCTCCAATTAAATTTATTAACCAACAATTTCTAAAATCCCATGACTAAAAAATATATAATCTTTTCCGAGACAGAGGGGTAGTATTTACTTAAACTTTTTATTATTATGTTTCTGTTGAAAATAATGCTAGAAACTTTTTTTATCTTTTTCTTTTTTTTCGCTTTTAAGTGCATTTAGGTTACTTCGTTCCATTTTCATTTAGTTGGTTTACGTGGCAGTCGTCTATACCACGATTCCCACCAACTGTTGCTTACGTGGCATTTAAATTTCTAACGACTTCCGCCAAAGCCTCATCCTCAATGCATGAATTATGTACAGACATATCACGTGACATTGATTTTTCTAATGAGTTATACTATATGCATAAATCACAATTAAATGCACTCCTTGGAAGAACAAATTTTTGGCACGTTAAGAGCATTAGCAATGGGGCGCCCTATGCACCGCCACGTTATCATTTTTATCCTCCTACCCTCCCACCTGCAGTGGGGCGCCCTAAGGCGTGCCCTATATGTTTTACTATTATTTAGTTAATTAATTTAAATGTTTCCAAATATATAATGCAAACTAATTAAAAAACACAACGAGTAGCTAAAAACCGGCGAAGACTGCATTGATTAACAAAAGTTACACGATTCAAGTTGGCTAATCTACGCAATTCCCAACTCCCGGCGTAGCTCATCAATCAATCCCTGGAGGTATTCGGCTTTGGCGGGGTCCGTACACTTCTCGAGGACCTTGTGCGTCTGCAACCACTAGGGCTGTCAAATCGTGCGGGTTGGGTCGTTATCGTGTCAACCCATTATCGACCCAACCTAATCATGTCCCAGCCCAACCCAACCCAACCCGAAATCATCGGGTTCTTACCGTGTCCCAACCCAACGGGTTCGTGCGTGTTATCGTGTACCCAGAAAAAAGTCTACTCTCTATTAATGATAGTAAGTTAGCTTGACACGACACGATAACGACTAAAACATGATGTTATTATACGATTTAAACATGATATTACACGATAAAATAAAAAATTACCAAATTAAAATAATTATTTTCTTAATCAAAATAATAAAATTAAAGTATAGTAATATTAAATCTATATAATAAAATTAAATAATTTAAAAAATTTAATTAATATTTTTAATTAATAAAATTAAAGTATAGTATTTTTAATTAATTAAAATTAAAGTATAATAATTTTTTATTAATTAAAATTAAAGTATAATATTTTTAATCAACAAAAATTATTAAAAATTAAAGTTTAATCATTTTTTAATTAATAAAAAATAAATTTTTTTTCTTAAACGTATAACCCAAACCCGACCCAAACGCGACCCGACCCAACCCGTTATCTTCGTGTTCTTATTGGGTCGACCCTATAAGGACCCAAATTCTGAATGTGTGTGTTCGTGTCTGTTAATTTCGTGCCGATCCATGTCGTGTTATCGTGTCATATCAAAAATTATCAGCCCTAGCAACAGCGTCCGCGCCATCGAGGCTCTTGCCAACCCCACATACGCGGCGGCCATCGGGGTCGGGGTCGGGACCGGGAGCGGCGATTGGGTGGCGGCGGTCGAGGATGATGTCGCTGTCGCCTTCCCCTTGTTCTTCGCAGCCTATGGGACGCCACGAGAACATCGGTGTGCCAGAACTCTCCTCCTCCGTGTACGTCCGGTTGAGGTCTACCGGACGAGTTCCGCTTTCGCTGCTCGTGTAACCACCAGCGGCGGTGGTCTTCGTCCTCTTTGTCGCACCGGTGTGCATAATCCCTCCTTGGAACTTCTGCTTGTCCCTCAAGAGCGCCCAGATGCCCAAATGCTTGAAGTCTCCGTACAGGGACTGGTACGACAACAGCTCTCTATCATGCATGTCGCTCAAGCTCTCGCCGCTCCCCTGCTCCCTCGTGCGCTTCTCGTACTCCGACGCGAACAGGTTGACTTGCTTCTTCACTTGATCCCAGTGCTTGCAGAACTGCTCCCGTTGGTGCTTATACGCGCTCGGGGGCTTCGCCTCATTGTAGCGCTCGACGATGCGCTCCCAGTACGCGAGCTGCTTCTGGTTGTTGGCGAATATCGGGTCCTCCGATATATCCACCCAACACCTCATCAAGACGAGGGTTTCATCCGGTTAGTTGTTCGTACGGCCGGGGGCGTACTCTTCATTCATTGCCGGAGGTGGCAACTTGTTCGCGCAGTGCCGGATTCGCTTCTTTTTGGCGGGGGCGGCTGCGGCGAATGGGGTGGCGGCGGCGCGGCGGGTCGGTTTGGAGACGGCTCCATGTCAGACAAACCATACGAATCCATACTGAATTTGGGATCGTACTATGAGTTGGCGTCAAACGGCTGATATTTGTCGGGTTCTGTACCCGGCCAACGCGCAACACCACTAAACATCGAACTATTGGGACTTGAATCCATTTCGTAGTAAATGTGAGTTTCGAGAGTGGAATCGTGAAATGAAATGTTACAAATGAAGTCGGGGTAGGGGGTATTTATACAATTTTTTTGAATTTAGCATTTAAAAAATAATAAAAAACGCGTGCCATCGTACGCGGCCATCGTCCGCGGAGCCCACAATGGCGCGGACGATTGGCCATCGTTCGCGCTTCTTTCACGCCCGAAGCTTAGGGCGTGGGCGTGGGCGTAGGGCGCGCCATCGGGCGGGCACCCTCAATGGAGCCATCGGGCGCGCCCGAGGACGATGGCACGTATCGGGCGTGCCATCAGGCGCCCAATTGTGGGTGCTCTAATTCCTACGTCGATCTATACTGAAATGAAGGAGTCGGACGCGGTAGATTTTTTTTACTACACGTGCACCAAACCTATTTTTTTAGTAGAATTTTACCAATCCTGATCGAATTTTTGAATTAAAACTAAAAATATCTCAGCGAGTGGTGGATTTGAATTTGTTCCATAACTCTGCACTGTCAACTATATTGCAAACTGTGAGACATAGATTTCTAATTAACTTTGAAATGAAAGAGTAAAAGAACGGATAAAAAATTAATTATGTGAATAATAGTTATTACTTCATCCGTTCATGAAATAATGTCCCATTTAGCAATTTAGGGGTGTGATTCAAAGTCTCATTTACCTTTTTTCATTCTATGTATATGAATCCCACCATTCACCTAACTCATTACACTCATATTCCTTCAATCCCATAGGAATATGCACTATTTCTTTTTTAGTCCGTCTCACAAGAATATGTAATTTTTAAATTTGAAAACTATTTTTTCTCTAATGAGATGCGACTCATTCTCCACTAACAATACTTTAATTATTTTTTTTCCACTTCTATATTACTCTACAAATTGTGTGTTAAAATTTGTGCCCAATCAAAATTGTATATTCTTGTGGGATGGAGAGAATATTTAATCGAACCATCAATATGTAAAAGTGAGGTCCACATTCTACTAACTCATTTCCCCTTTCATAAAGTTAAATAATTTGTTAAAATATGTGCCAAGCTAAAATAAGACTGTTAATGGCGGATGAAATGAGTATTAAGGAATAGTATATAAATATAATTGAGGTGGCTTATGAAACATTATTAAGGAATCTCAAAACTCCTAGTAAAATACATCGCATATTATTTATTACTCGTACTACTATTTGTGAATCAATTTAATTCCCACAGTAATCAATTTTTCAAAATTGTGAGCCAATCTTTTTAACCGACCAGATTATATGGATACATTTATTGAAAGTCGAAAGTCAACTTCAACTGTGTCACGTGAGAAAACATGAGTGTTCCAATCTTCTTCGCAACTGCGCATATCGTGGAGTATTAGGTCATCCACAACGTTGTTGCTATACCGTTCCTTAACCGTTCCTTAAACTACTATTTACGGACCCACTGTACTTTTTTACTCCATTCCTTAACTAAGGAACGGAACCTGCAACCCTCCGTTCCTTAACCGTTCTTTATATTACTATTCATTCAATTTCATTTTTTATTTTTATTTCCAACCCAATTCAATTAAAACAAACACACTTCATTAAAAAACACACAACATAAAAAAAGTACATCTTAAAATTTTAAAAAATAAAAAACACACAATTAAAATCCTAAAAAAATAAACGTTGCATAATTTAAAATACAAATTTAAAGGGAAAAAAAACTACTCCGCCGGCGAATCATCCCCCGAAGGTGGTGGAGGTGCAATAGGAGGCGGAAGGCCAAGTTGTGCTGCCATATACACAATTCCGTTCCACCAGGCTTGGTATTGGGAGGGCGAGAAGCGGGAAGTGTCCGCCATTGTGGCGGTCATGTACACCGCCATAAGGGTGTTCGAGCCTCCCCTCGAGCCCGATCCCGAGCCCGTCTGGCTTGATTCGCCTCGTCCCTTCCTCGCTCTAGCCGCTTTCGCCGCCTTCGTCCCTTGCCGTTGACGGCGCCCACGGCTGGATACCGCGGCATCGCTGGCCATGCCCGCAAACTCCTGCGGTGCACCCTCTTGTGCACCGCTGCCCTCACCGGTGTCACCAGACGAATATTGGCCACTCGCCGTATGCTTCGTGCGCTTTGAGGTTGAGCCCGAGCTGGAGCGGACACCGCCGGCCCACCTTTCCTCGTCCTTGACGACCTGCCAAATATCAACATATTTGAATTGTTTACCGGTGTCCTGGTTGTAGACGCGCAAAGCCGCCCTCAAAATGTCGGCTCCCGAAGCTCCACTTTGGTAGTGCGCTGCTTCGGTCGAGTAGATGCCGCAGAATTTTTTGACCTGTTTGTCGACTCGGCCAAAGTGAGAGCGGAGCATCTTATATGTGCGCTTCCGGGACCCTTTCGGCTTAATCTGGTGGTAGATCTCGGTGACCTTTTCCCAGAAGCACTTGCTGGGTTGTTGATTCCCGACGACGGGATCATACGAGACGGTGATCCAGGCGTTGTACACCGCCATCGTTTCGTTGTTGTTGTACGGATGCCGGCCTAGATCCTCCTCTTCCTCCTCCTCCTCGCCCGCCTCCGACTCCGCCCTGGAGCTTCCACCGCCTCGGCCTCCTCCCCCGCCTCGGCCTCCTCCCCCCTCGGCCTACTCCCAGAGTGGGTTCAACGTGGAAATCCTCCCGAATCTGGGATAATCCCTGCGAATACCGCGGGGCGGAGGGACAAGCGTATGCATCCACGTCAAAAGTGGGTGGTTGGTACCCACCCGGCGTCGCCGAACCCTGGGTGCCCGCGTCGACGAACCGGAACCACCCAGTGTGTTGTACATGGTCTCCCAATCGTTAAACGTGTTGAGATCCCACCCGCCGGAGCCGCCACCGCCGTAGTTGCCGTCACCGGACATTTTGTGATGAGATGTTAGATAAAAATTGGAGAGGAAATGAAGTTGATTTAGGAAGAATAGATGTGTAGTTTTTTTTTTTATCGAACACCTTTACGGTGGAGGGTTGAGTAGGTCCCTCATCCCATATATATCATCAAACGAAAGGTTCTTACAGAAACTATCCCAAAAGCGGACAGTCTTACCAAACAGCAAAGCCACTACAGTCAAAACAAAACCACACTAACCCAAAGGCAACAGACTACATTCAACAAAACAAAGGAAAACTGTAAAGAATCTATCAAAACTTAAGCAAAACCATCTGAACCAGATATAAGAGCCTGTGCCTGCACCAGCAGTTAATCTCCTGTCCATCAGCCCCTGCACCAGCAATCTCACGCCTCCACCTGCATGGCATTGAGTCCCCTGCAACAGCAGGAAAAATGAAGTTTCGGCCAGCCTTAAAGCATCTACACAGCAAATCCCATCTTCACCTGCAGCATCAAAACCGGAAATTTGGCATTCCCAACTGCTCCAATCTACATAAAGCCTTTACACGAGCTGGCACCGAGCCCCTTGTATAGTACTAAATCGCACCAGCCTGCAGGCTCAAACCTGCAAGAAAATCTGCTACCTTATTCCCTTCTCTAAAAATACGGGAGATTCTCCAAACGCAACCCTCTAGTTCTTTCCTTACTCTAGCCAAAACATTACATATTTCAGCCGGGCCAAGATGGCCTGTGTGAAGCCACCGGACCACTGTTTCCGAGTCTGACTCAATCCAGATGCGATTGCTATGTTGCTTCGCAAGCCTCAAGCCTATCAGCAATGCCATAGCTTCAGCCTCTAGCCCCGACCCGGCATCAAGATCAGCAGCAAAGGCGGCAAGTATCTCCTCCTCACTATCTCTAAGCACCCCTCCTCCCCCTGCCTGTTGAGAAGCTGCTTGAAAGCACCATCGACATTGATTTTTATCCACAGGGGGTCCGGTGGTCTCCATTGTACCCTACCCACTTTCTTCCTTCACACCTTCGGATCCATGCTCACCATTTCATCCAGCTTAGGACTACAATATTTCTAGTGTTCAGGGCCTAGTAACTTGGCCACAACCAATTGCCTCAACTTCACATTAACCCTCTTGATCACATTTTTCACATCAAAAGTTTTATCCCTGTGAACATTTTCATTGCGTTCTGTCCAGATATACCAAAGAATAAACTAGGGAGGATCACATCCAAGTGCTGATTAGAATTAATGCTGAGGGACCTCTGCCACCATCTAAATCTCAATTCCAAATTTTCCCCAACCTCACCAAACGGAGGCACCTCAGGGGACCATTTTGCAAAGTGGTTCCAGACCCTCCTAGCCGCTTCACCATTGACAATCAAATGTAATCTTGATTCCACCTGAGACTTCTCACAGCATCTACATTTCGAAGCAAGCGTAATCCCCCTCCACTGCATCTTCGTATCCACCGGGATTCTGTTTGCTAAGAGACGCCAAAGGAACAAGGAAATCGATGGGCCAATACATTTCCCCCAGACCAGACTATAGATCAGCAGCCTCTCACTTCTAACCCGCACCAGATTCCAAGCTGACGCCAGAGAAAAATCCCCATTTCCTGTATGTTTCCATCTTCCCTTATCTCTACTCCTTCCATCAAAAGGTATTTGCAAGATCTTATCAATAACTCTATCTGGTAACCCCGCCTCCTCTGCCAGAATCCAGAGTCCCTCCTCATTCCACTGATCATACAACCATAGATCATTAACCTTCAAAGTGGAACTGACCACACCTGGGTCGCACATGTCTGCAAGAGGCGTACTCAGCACCCAGGAATCATACCAAAAACTGATCTCACCATTCCCCAAAACCCACCGAACCTGCTCCCGACAAAGACTTCCTACTTTAAACAACCGTCTCCACATCGGGCTGAATCGGTTTGATCGGTAGGTTACCAGAGGGAAGGACTTGGAGCAATATTTCTGTTGCATGTACCGCGCCCATAACGACCCTTGCTCCCGAAACCTCCACCACATCTTGACGCTAAACGCCTCAATAACATCTGCCAAGTTCCGAATCCCCACACCCCCTTCCTCTATCGGAAGACATACGCGCTGCCATTTAATCCAATGTGTTTTCCTTGACGTATTGCATGAGCCCCACAAAAATCTAGCCATGACTTGTTCAATCTGTTTAAGGCCCCCTTGGTGGGGTCAAGAACTTGGAATATATGTATGGGAAGAGCCCCAAGGACACTCTTAATCAGAGTTAGCCGGCCGCCAAAGGACAAGTGCCTGTGACTCCAACTATGGATTCTTGCTGAGATCTTATCCCGCAGGAACATAAACAAACTTGTTTTCCTCGGGCCTCTGAAAATAGGCACTCCAAGATAAAGAAATGGGAGTTCTCCTTGCTAAAAACCACTAGCTTCCACGACTTCTCTTGCCCATGACTGATGTTTTTTGTCTAAATAAAAACAGCTCTTTCCCACATTTACTTTCTGACCTGAGACCTTCATGTAATGGTCTAGACACTCAACCAGCTCTAAAATTGACGCTCTCTGAGCTTGCGAGAATACAATTATATCATCCTCGTATGCCAAATGAGAGACCCCCATAGTATATCTCGCTGTTCGGTACATCATTTCCTTTCGCCCCAGGATGCGGCGATCTAGAAATCTTGACAGATAATCTGCTGCAAGAATGGACAGAGATGGGAAGATAGGATCCCCTTGTCTGAGGCCCCGAGATGACTTAAAGAAACCAGCTACACTCCCATTAATTAGGACCGAAAACCAACATGGTGAGATGCAGTTTTGAATAAAGCTTACCCACATATCTGAAAAGCCCATCTTCTTTAAAACTTTAAGAAGGAATGGCCACTGAACCCGATCATATGCTTTCTCCATATCTAGTTTAAGGACCATGTTTGGAGATGCCACTCCCTTCCAAATTTCATGAAATAACTCCTTCGCAAGGAGCACATTATCACTTAACAATCGGCCTCTAATAAAGCCACTCTGATTCGGCACTGTTAGCATTGGCAGAAGCGGGGCCATTCGAGAAGAAAGAAGCTTGGATATTATCTTATTTATAACGTTACACAGGCTGATTGGCCAAAATTCTGCCCACCTAGTAGGATTTTTCATTTTTGGTATAAGAACGATAAGAGTGGCTGCGATACCTCTCGGGATCTGGGAGCCTGCAAAGAAGTCCCGCACCGCCTCAACCACATCTTCCTTGATAATTTCCCAACAAACATGAAAAAACAAAGCAGAATATCCATCTGGGCCTGCAGCGCTTTCCGCATTAATGCTAAACACAACTTGCTTTATCTCGTCCTCTGAAGGATTTCTCTCCAGCATTTCCATGTTTACATGAGCAGGAAGGGATTCGAGGATATCAAGGTTCGGCTCTTCAAGAGGCTCAACATCGCCAGTTAGAATATTTTTAAAGAATTTTTCAGCCGAGTCTGTGATGTCTTTCTCCTCTGTAAGAATTTGATCTCCATCTTCAATCATATGGATTCTAGATTTAATTCTCTTTTGCTTCACCCACCCATGGAAAAATTTTGTGTTCCTCTCTCCCTCCGCCACCCATTTAAGCACTGCCTTCTGCCGCCAATAATCCTCCTCCATTTTAAGCTTCAAGATAAATTTAGCCGTTGTCCTGTTCATTTCAGCGCGCAAAGCTGGAGATGAGTCCTGCTCATAATTTTCCATAGCTTCTTTGGCCTCTACTTCCGCCTTTTTTAGCCCTTCAAAGATATTACCAAAAACTACCCGATTCCAGATTTTCAAACTACTTTTCAGTCGGCTCAGTTTAATCTGCATATTGATCATTCCTCTTGTACCTGTTCCCTCCCTCCAGCATCAATCTGCATATTGTTCCCTCCCTCCAGCATCAATCGACCTCATTAAGGAACAAGTGGTGCCTTACCCACATGTTTTGGAACCGAAAGGACGGTTTGGCACGTGGCCTCGGAACACGGGACTCCACCAACAGCGGGCAATGATCAGATAAGATCCTGGGAAGGTTGGATACTCGGGTAGACTCAAACATGGTCGTCCATCCCTCACCCAGAAGTACTCTATCTAGCCTCTAAAAAACGTTCCCTCGTGCCCATGTGAACTTGGGTCCATCAGCTCCCACATCAAGGAGTTGGCAGTCGCTGATGGCCTCAGCAAAGTCCAACATTTCCCTCGTTCTCTTCTTCACACCCCCTTGCCTCTCCTCTTCAGATATAAACGTATTAAAATCACCCCTAACCAGCCAAGGCAACCCATCCAAACTAGCTGCAATTTCCCGAAGTTTATCCCACATCTCTAATCTTCCTTCTCTGAAGCATTTACCATACACCACAGAAACAAAGAAGGGTGCCGGCAGCAGGGGTGTCTCAAACCTCGCATGTAGCACCTGCTCAGAATCATCCCACCCGTCCACCTCAAAACCCTCCGCTGCAAAAATCCAAATCTGCCCATTACAATTAACACCCTTATATTGCAATCCAAAGATCCTACTAAAGAAATCTGGTTTAGGTTTGATTAACGGTTCTATGATGGCCAACACCAAGACCTTATTGTTTTTCACCAATATTTTTATGATGCTCTGGGTATTTACGTTAGCTACACCCCGAGCATTCCAAATCAGCATGTTAATTGACATGACAAACTAAGGCAGACGAGACCCCCTGCTCCATCCTCCCCTTCTTTCCTACCTTCTCCTCCACCAACCCTGCCCCCCTTTTATCAAGGAGACGGTCCTGTTGCATCTCATTCTCTTGATCTGGATCTTCCTCTGGGTACCAGTCTCCTTCATCTTCATACCCTTTAGTGTCGAAGTCTCCACTTGGCAGCATTTTTAAGAACCGGCCGCGAGAGTACAACCCTTTCTCAAACATCCCACCCGAGCTCTCTGGAGAGTCCGTGGAGACTGAACTCAGAATCGAGAATCTATTCTCAGAGAACCTCGACAACATCCCACCCTCACCTGAACCAAAGCCAGACGCCCCCCGGCCCCAACCCCTAGGAGAACCTCCCCTCAATCCCACCGCGTCCCCAGCCCCTATCCCCTGCCTCCCTCGCCTCCTCCCGGGGCGGAGAAACTCTTCCCCCCTTGTTCGTGGATCCCCTCTGCCAACAACCCCTCACCTTTTCCAGAAACAAATCCCACTCCCTCCCCACCATTCTGCGCCTCACTCAAACCCTCGTTCCTCTTCTCCAACTCATTGTTCAAGACACCCAAAACCTCCTCTCCTCCCTTACCCCCCATCTCCTGACTCACCCCCTTACTCCCCTGAGAATAATAGAACCTTTTTGCCGATTTTTCCCTCTTACCGTTAGCATAGCATACCTCGCTAGAATGTCCAACATGTTTACAATCATGACAATATTGCGGGATACGATCCCATTTTACCACCTGCCTGACTTCTCTCCCCTGTAAATTCAAGACAATTTCATGAGCTGGTGTCTGTGATATATCTATTTGATGCACATTCTAGCAAAGGACAATCTGGTCCGAGAAATTGTCACGTGGTCCACCTGCAAAGGCTCTCCAAGAAGGCCTCCAATCGCAAATGAAGTCGATTTATCGAACAAATGAATAAGCAGCCCTATCAAATTACACCACACAGTCGTAATAGGTGATTCAAAGAAAGGGTCAAAATCCGGCGTCCACTTAAACACTCTCATAGGGTGTCGATCAACAAACCACACCGGCATTCCATTCGGTCCCCCCAACAATTTCGCATAATCATCTATTAAGTTAAACTGAACCAGCACATGCTTAGCATTTATATATTTCCATGAGAATTCTCCCTTGAACTTCATTCTAATGAAGGCCCTCTGGATATGCTGTGAAGAGGGAATGGAGTGAGAGAACTTACCCACTATAGCATGTCCCATTTTCTCTGCAAGATAAGAAGTTTCTGCACCCGAGAAATGGATTGAAGGAAGCCCCGCACATTCACCCTGTATCCCCATTTTCCTTATCTTTTCTGGCTCAAAACTGACCGGCTGTTTTCCCCATGAGTTGGACCCCTCTGTCAGCAAGGACTTATAGGATTTCCCCCCCCCCCCTGCCATTTGTTACCATCCACGCTCGGGCTTAGCCCTCCGTTGTTTTTGTCCTGCTTCCCTTTGTTCGGATTCTCCCCCATCCTCGGCATCTCCTTACCCCCTGCACCTCTGAAGGTCTCCTTCCCTTTACCACTTTGTAGGTTACCTTTGCCCAGTGGTGGGAACTCATCCTCAACCACCTTACTCAAATCATGGTTCATTTCTGGATCATCCTTTCCATTCCCCCCCCGTAAGGTTCGGTTCAAGCATTAGATCATCTCTACCCTTTCCATTCAGAATCACCGCTGCACCCCCTTGCTTTCCCACAAACTCCATCTCCTGCAAAGGCTGAGATGAAACCAAATCCAGCACCAGATCAACATCATGTCCCTCCGAACACCTGACCATTTGCATACTTCCCTCTTCGATCTGGTCACAGTGTGTAGCCGGGGCCACCATCTCCCCATTTCTCGTTCTCTCCTCCATCAAAATCCCCTCACCGCCAGAACTCAACCCACCATTTCCACCAATCACATCCCCCTTCTCGTTCCTAGTAACTTCCATCGAATCCCCAGGCAGCGCCTTACCTTCAGGTATGGATCCCAATACCTGTGACCCCCTTTCCCCAGCTCTCTGCTTCCCCTTAAACCCCTTCAACTCAGAGCCCTCAACACCCTTCAGACTCGCTAGACGTAACGCCCTTCCACGCAGACCTCCCTTTCTCATCTCAGGCATCCTCAGCAGAGGAGATTTCGGCCTTGATTTGGCAAGGCGAGCGACAGATCGAAGAGATTTCTTTCTGTCCGAGCATCTTTTTTCAGGCGGCTCAACATCTCCCTTCTCACCCAGCATCTCCATCCCTTTTGCCTCATTCTCAACCCGCTCCTCGCTGCCCAGCAACACTGAAGGATCCCCTACCTGCAACTCCCCCCATTCTCACGGCCTCAACGAAGGAGACCGAAGCAGACCTTTCGAAACTCGATGTAAAAGGAACAGTGAACTCGAAACTCCGTGAACAGTAAAATCGGAACTCTGTGAATAGTGGAAACGGAACCGCCATGAACAGTGAAATCGGAACTCCGTGAATAGTGAAAATCGTGAACAATGAAACCGAGAAACGAAATCAATCAGTGTGTGAAAATCGCACACACTGAAGGTGAAAACGCCTCTGCATCTTCTATTTTGGAAAAAAATAGGGTGACTGAAATGGTTTGATGTGTAGTTGTGTGTGAAATGAAGATGAATTAGGAGTATTTATAGAGTAAAAAAATAAAAAAAAAGAAAAAGAAAAAATGGATATAAACGGTAATATTACCGTTTACAATTTTTTTTTAAAATTCGAATTAAAAAAAAGATTTATTGGGTCATCGTGACGACGCCCACTCGCGGGCCTGCGAGTGGGCGTCACGCATGGCGCAGGGGCGCGCCACATCGCCATGGCACGTGGCGTTACAGCCCGTCCCGCGTCTCGCAGGGGTGGGTTACGGGACGAGATGGGAACGGTTCCGAGGCGGGAAAGTGTGCCGCAACGCATCGCGCGGGGGTTCCATCCCTCCGGCACGGAACTCGGGACGGTTCCTCGCTACGTTGCGGATGCTCTTGTTAACTAATCTTATCGGTATAATAAAATGAATAAAGTTGCATTCATATATACTATTTTTTGGTTCGAATGTGAAACTTTTATAAATTTAGTGGATCGTAAAAACTTTTCTTAAATGGAATTATATCGATTTAGGTCGGAAATTGAGAAGGAATCTTATACTAGTTTTGAATCTTTGATCCATCACGTATTTAAAAAAGCTACCTGTCAAAGTATGGCAAGGAATCAATCAACGGAATCAATGGGAGGAGAAGATTGTGGGAATAATTGATTGATAGTTGATTGATATCAAAGAATATTATTTCCTAGAATAGCTTGATACAATTTCCATAGATAGTGACCAATTATTCCTATATAATTGAGGATGTAAATCTTTATAAACGATCAAGCAATATACGAACCTTTCTACTCCCTATTCTCTGTGTTCCCAATGTCGATCAATACGAGTTCAGTCTCTCTAGATTACCATCTCTAAGATGGTATCAAAGCAGGAAATACACTCTCTCGAGCTATTGATCGAGACAATCTCAAATCTAACTGATTTGTACAAAGCTAATACAAATCAAAACCAAAATTCAGCCCAACCGAAGAACTTCGGCGTTGAGACCAATCCTCCTCCGCCAGAGCCAGTCTCTGCAACTCATTCACACCGAAATGGTAAAGAAAAATTTGGCAACGCCTCTGACTTCAACCTCGGAGTATACAGTCAGCAGCCGCTGGAGTCGGCAGTAGAGCTCTCGGAGGGTGAACGGATGGCTGCTGGAGTAGGCGACCAGTCTGCAGCACCACCCGTCACAGATGACAGCATCGACATCAGCGGCAGATGGCAACAGCACCCGTCGCAGACTGAAGCTCCATTGGCGGCGGAGGTTGTGCAGCGAGGAAGAACAAAGAAGCGGAGGAGGCGCGAGATTTGGGCGAGCGGCGAGGACCGAACAACCACCGCTGACCAGGGCGCCGCGAGGAGGAAGGCCGGCGGCGTGAAGGTCTCCCAGGCGAAGGTTTCAAACACAATGAGAGAACCCCTCTCAAATAACCCCCCACACTTCCATAAACCCAACTTTTATCCACCCAAGAATTCTATATTCCATGAGCCACCCCCACTCCTAAATAAATCTCAGAATCCACCTCCAGAAAGTCATAAATCTAAAAATTAACCCCCGAACTTCCATAAATTTTAGAATTCACCCAGAATTTTTCACAAACCTCAAAATAACCCCAATACAGCCAAAACATTGCAAATTGCACCCTAGTTACAGAAACAACCCAAAATTCAGTCATCTATTCCCTGTAGAAACTCATTTGAAACCTTAGCATGTTCCTCTACCTCCCAGTCACATACCAAAGACGCCCAATGGATATTTGATTGCGGAGCCACCGACACAATGTCATTTGATGCCTCAGATTTTCTAACTATTTCAAAATCCCAAAAATTCTATGTCCAGACCGCCAGTGGAGACCTAGCGCAAGTCCGGGGAGCGGGAACAATTAATATTTCCCCTATTTCAAAATCCCAAAAATCCTATGTCCAAAAATTCCGTCATTATCACACAAGCTTTTATCCATCAGTCATGTGACTAAGGAACTGAACTGCAAGTTACTAATGCAACCAAAATTTTGTATGTTACAGGATATCAAGACGGGGACGATAGTTGGGCGTGGCACTGAACGATGCGGACTGTACTATGTGGATGAGATAGCCCAACAGAGTACTGTTATGCTGACTCACGGACTGACAGACAGACAGGCTTGCCTTTGGCATCGTCGGTTAGGACATTCATCTCTAGGATATATTCGTTTACTTTATCCTAAGTTAGCTACTTCTATGCAGTCTTTTCATTGTGAAACTTGTCTATTGGCCAAAAGCCATAGACACTCCTTTAAGTTGAATAATACTAGAATGAAAAAACCACTTGCTTTGATTCACTCTGATGTGTGGGGTCCTGCACCCGTTACTAGGGGTCAGGGGCTTTCGTTATTTCGTGCTATTCGTGGATGATTGCACTGGTATGACTTGGGTATATTTTTTGAAAAATAAGTCTGAAGTTTTCAAGAAGTTCATGGATTTCTATACACTTATCCAAATCCAATACAACCAAAAAATCTAAATCCTTAGGTCGAATAATGGGGGAGAATTTGTGAATGGGAAAATGCAAGACTTTTTTCGAGAAAATGGTCTAGTCCATCAAACATCGTGTGCCTACTCTCCTGAACAGAACGGGGTAGCAGAGAGAAAAAACAGATACATCCTAGAAGTCACTAGAGCCCTCTTAATCGAATCTAAAACACCCAAATCCTTTTTGCCCGAAGCCATGGCCACCGCAGTTTACCTCATGAACCGCCTACCCACTGGAATCCTCCAATTCAAAATCCCCTTAGACATTTTCTCCAAACATTTTGAGTTACCATCGTGACTTTCTCTTGAACCTAGAGTTTTTGGCTACACAGTCTTCGTCCATATCCCTAAACATGAACGTACTAAGTTTTCACCGTGCGCCCTCAAATGTGTCTTCTTAGGATATGGGAAAAACCAGAAAGGCTATAGGTGCTATGATCCGACCACAAATCGCATGCACACAACTATGAATTGTGACTTTGTAGAAGGGGAATGCTTTTACAACCAATCTAGTAGTCAGGGGGAGATTCAGCAGGATAATAGTCCTACTAGTGACCTACTAAATTGGCTACCTACACCTATACCTAGCCAGGGGAGAGACCAGTCAGGGGAAGAGGATCAACCTAAGCCAAGTCCTGTCACAGACGTCGGTCCAATAGAGGACAGTAGTGGTACCGCCGGGTAGTTGAATCCCGCAGAACAGGAAGTGGAGTTAGGTGACATTCCTCCGACTTCAACCCCGTCTTCGAATCCTGAGGTAAACAATTCAGTTATGGATAATGTACAGCTGCAGAATACTAATGTGAACAGGAACAATGGAGATGGAGACACGGGGCAACCATATGAATTACCCCCCAGAAGTACAAGAGGAATCCCTCCACGGAGGTACTCTCCTGACTAGAAAGGGAGGAAGGCCAGCTTACTGAAATGGCCCGTGCATTCGAAGCAGCCCTATATGAAGAAGAGGAGATACCACAGTCATTTGAGGAGGCTTCAAAACACAAGCATTGGAGGGAAGTCATTAAGAAGGAGATAGATGCTCTCATAAAAAATGAGACATGGGAGAAGTGTACACTGCCGATAGGAAAAAAACCGGTTGGATGCCGATGGATATTCACTATAAAACGGCGTGCTGATGGTTCAATCGAGAGATATAAGGCAAGACTTGTGGCCAAGGGATATACACAGGTGTATGGAGTAGATTATGAGGAAACATTCTCCCCAGTTGCCAAATTAGACACTGTTCGAGCCCTACTTTCCGTGGCAGCTTGCAAAGATTGGCCTCTACACCAATTTGATGTAACCAATGCATTCCTACATGGTGAATTAGAGAAGGACAAGGAAGTATACATGGAAGTCCCCCCGGGATACTCAGGAGAGTTTGGAGCAGGACAAGTGTGTCGCCTCAAGAAGACACTGTATGGATTAAAGCAATCCCCAAGAATTTGGTTTGGGAGATTCTGTCAAGCAATATTCAAACACGGTTTTAAGCAAAGCCATTCAGATCATACACTCTTCACCAAGAGAAGGGATGAAAAAGTGACATGTCTAATCATCTATGTAGACGACATGATCATCACTGGAGACGATACTGAAGAAATCCAAAACTTGAGGAAAAATCTAGCCAAAGAATTTGAGATGAAAGTTCTAGGAGCACTAAAGTACTTCCTTGGAATTGAAGTGTTGAGATCCAGACACGAAATATTTCTAAGGCAGAAAAAGTATGTACTAGACCTTCTTGCAGAAACTGGGTTGCTAGACTGCAAGCCTGCAGAAACTCCGATGATCCCCAATCATGGATTAAAGATGGAAGAGGGAGCTGAGCTTGCAGACCGAGAGAGATACCAACGGCTAGTGGGGAGACTCATCTACCTCTCACACACTAGACCCGACATAACCTATGCGGTCGGCATTATTAGCCAGTTTATGCACCGACCTCAAGTCGACCATATGGAGGCTGCGTTGAGGATCGTGAGATACCTAAAAGGAACTATTAGCTATGGAGTGTTCCTAGCTAAAAGAGATGATCTGGAAATCGATGGATATACTGATGCTGACTGGGCTAGCAATCCAATTGACAGAAAATCCACCGGGGGATACTTCACATTCATAGGAGGGAACTTAGTCACTTGGAGAAGCAAGAAACAGAAGGTGGTTGCTCTATCAAGTGCAGAGGCAGAATTTCGAGGAATCAAAAGTGGGCTAATGGAAATCATGTGGCTAAGGAGATTGTTGACAGAAATTGGCTTTCCACCCACACGGAAGAGTAAATTGTTATGTGACAACAAAGCCGCAATCAGCATTTCGGAAAATCCAGTACAACACGACCGAACCAAACATGTTGAAGTTGATCGCCACTTCATCAAAGAGAAACTCGAAGGAGGAATCATAGAGTTCTCATTCGTTCGGTCAGAAGAGCAACTTGCAGACATCCTCACCAAAGCAGTGCATCCAAAAGTCTTCAAGGAAATTCTGGTCAAGTTGAGTATCGGAGATACCGTTGCTCAACTTGAGGGGGAGTGTCAAAGTATGGCAAGGAATCAATCAACGGAATCAATGGGAGGAGGAGAAGATTGTGGGAATAATTGATTGATAGTTGATTGATATCAAAGAATATTATTTCCTAGAATAGCTTGATACAATTTCCATAGATAGTGACCAATTATTCCTATATAATTGAGGATGTAAATCTTTGTAAACAATCAAGCAATATACGAACCTTTCTACTCCCTATTCTCTGTGTTCCCAATATCGATCAATATGAGTTCAGTCTCTCTCGATTACCATCTCTAAGACTACCTTGCACATTAATATTACAAGACAAAATATTGTTACAAAGAGCTAGAATAATTGTAGATGAATAGGTATACATCACCTTGTCAAATTAACACACGACTCTCTTCTTAATTTATTAAGGTAAAAACTGAGCCGATGCCAGTAAGAGCATCCGCAGCGGTGGCGGTTGGCGCCACCGCCGTCCGTGCCAGCGGCAAGGCGAAGGACCGCCACCGCTGCAACCGCGCCGCTGGCACGGCGCTGCTCGATGTATCGAGCACGTCCGTGCCAGCGGACGCACACGTGGCGGTCTCCTATTCGCCAACGGCATAGCCGTTGGTTTCAAACATTTTTTTATTTTTATTTTTTAAAAAATCGGATTTTTATTAAAAAAATCGATAAAAAATAAAAAAAAAAAATTTCACTTCCCCAAAAAATTATATCCGTTTATAACCGTTTTTCCCCACTTTTTAATTTTTTTTTTATTTTTTTTACCCCAAAAATACACACTTTCATCTATAAATACCCCCAATTTCACTCCAAAAAATTCACACTTTCACTACACAATTCTCATCATCAATCTCTCATATCCATTTTCATCTTCCTCTCACACCCTACAACACCACTATGTCCGGTAACGACGACAACCCAAGCGGCTCTTACGGTTGGAACCCCGAATGGTTCGGTTCGCAACCGTTTCATAGTCCGGAAACGGAATATTCGGCCCCTCCTCTCACCCAAGATTCGGGCGTTCCGAGTGGCTACCGGCCATACCCAATCGACGATCAAGGTGCCTCCGATGGGCGCTACGGGTGGACACCGGAGCATAGGCCTCGCGCCCCTTCCCAAATGCCGAATCCTCCATCTCGCGCCGGTGTCCGCACACCGTACTCACCGGCGGAGATGGAAAGATTGTTCAAGGCGTACTTGGAAATCTCCGAAGATGCGGTGGTTGGAACGAACCAATCCGGCGATCACTTTTGGTGGCGCGTCTCTAGCCGGTACAATGCACACCGGCCGCCGGGAACGATCGAGCGCAACGAGAGTATGGTGCGCAACTGCATCGGCCGAGCCAACGAAGAAATTGGCAAGTTCAACGGCTATTTCATCCAGGAGTCCCGGAATGCCGGGAGCGGCCGAAGCGAGGTCGACATCATCACCGCCTCGCTGAGCACCTACCAATCCATGAACGGTAAGTCGTTCAAATATCTTAACGTTTGGCAGGAGACGCGGACGCACCCGAAGTATAAGGGAGGCATAACATCCTCCTCTAGCGGCTCCTCCAAACGCTCACGGTCGGCATCCCTATCCGACGCCGGCGAAGAAGTGGCTAGCCAACTCGCCGAAGCTAACTTGGGTAGCCCCGATGCCCAACCAAGCGGTTCCCGACGCCGACCGCAAGGTAGGAAGAAGGCGGCGGCCGAACGACGTCGCGCCGCGACTCCATCTGCCCCTGCTCCCGAACCCGCACCCTATGTTCCACCTCCACCCCCGAACAACTCGTTGTGGGCCCTTTTGGCCCAACTCAATATGGCCGATAGGTCAACTATGACCCCCACGCAACTTCAAACGCACGAGTCCATGATATTGGGTCTCCAAAAACAATTGGGGTTGGTGCCGCCGGATGCGTAGTCTTCCTCGGGTTATATTAGCCAATAATTATGTAATTTTTAATTTTTAGGAGTTTAATTATGTAATTTTTAATTTTTAGTATTTTAATTATGTAATTTTTAATTTTTAGGATTTTAATTATGTCTTTTTATTTTATTTGTAATTTGTTATTTTTATTGTGGTTTTTTTAATGAATTTTAGTATTATGAAAATGTTTTTGTGTAATTGAATTTTATATTAATTGTGCTCGTCCTTGCGGAAGAGCACAGTTGTGGGTGTTGTGCTCTTGCCAGAGAGCAGGCATGAATAGTACCGCCCGGGCCCACAACCGTGCCGCTGGCAAGAGCACGGTTGTGGATGCTCTAAGTTTTCAATCTTATTTTAGAATAATCTATTGTGACTTTTGAAGTCTAAGACCAGTAGCTGCATCTAACCGTTAGTGGTGAGTGCATTTGTATCGCATTCTTGCTCAAGAATTCCACTAAATCATCTTCTATCAGGTTTGCTCACCGCTTCAAGATGCATACTTCTCTTAATTTCTGCTATTCTCTATGCTTGTTTCTTAATTGATTTCTGCTTCTTGTATTTCAATCTTCCCCAAACCTAGGTATTATCTTATTATTAAATGCAAATCCCCAACTTTCAAGCTTGAGATAGAGTTTGAGAGAAACCCCTTGTTAAAAAATGATGTCTGCTGCTATGTTGTTTGTGTATGCGATTAAAGAGATTTATCAAGCCTTTGAATATTGTAAAAATGTTATCTTTATATTGAATGATATATAGATATTTGATTTGTGGATTCTTGGTTGGAGAACTAAAATAACGGAATCTGTATATTGATATGTAGTTTCAGCTTAGATAGGATTCAACTTGTTCCAGCAATTGAATAAATTTTGTGGATTTGATTAGTGAGACAGAACCATGAACGGTGACGGTTTGCAAGCGCGCCTCTTGAGCCCCGGAAATGAGCCGGAGGTTGATTTGAAGGAGAAAGTTTATGTGGAGTCCAAGAAAATATGGAGGGTTGCATTCCCTAGTGTTATTTCTCGAGTTTCTTCTTTTGGTACCATTGTAGTCACGCAGTCGTTTATTGGCCACATAAGCTCGGTCGATCTTGCTGGTTACGCCCTTGTTCAGACCTTGCTCGTGCGATTCGTGAATGGGATTCTGGTAATGCACCCTTTGCATCTTTGTTTATGATCAACATACAGTATGCTGTTACTAATTCTACTATTCAAGATTGATAACGTGCATGATTCAGTGTTTTTGTAAATATTATCTAGGGCTTTAGGATATCCCACACTTCCAATCGATCTTATCACTTTTATCTATTTAGGCTAATCCTCATTCGTAAACTTAATTGTTCCGTGATTCCAAAATCATTATTTTGATACTAGAACTGTGTGCTCCTTCATAATCATATCTTTGTTGGTATTATTGGTTGTGTTTCACTCTTTAGTTGTGCTGCAGATTGGAATGTCAAGTGCAACTGAGACTCTCTGTGGTCAAGCATATGGGGCGAAGCAGTACCACATGATGGGCATTTTCTTGCAACGGTCGTGGATCGTGGATCTTCTCTCAATGACTATATTATTGCCTCTCTTTCTCTTCGGAAGTCCCATCTTTAGGCTACTTGGTCAGGAAGAGGATATTGCAGTGTCTGCCGGATATATTTCACTGTGGTTTATCCCCTTCAACTATGCCATTGTGTTTGCATTGACAATTCAAATGTATCTGCAAGCACAGCAAAAGAACAGGATCATAGCTTACCTGTCGGTTCTACAATTCATAGTCCACTTCCCTCTATCATATCTATTCGTCTACATTCTCGAATGGGGAGTTGGGGGTGCTATGCTTGCACTAAACATGTCTCAGTGGGTCACGATTATTGGAGAGTTCATACACAAAACTAGTACAAAAAGTGATATTATAATATCTTCTCTCATTCTCCCCCCTCTTTATACTATTATTATTAATCATTAATATTATTATTTTGATGTTAGAAATTAATAATTAATTTATTTTTTAATATCATTCAAATATACTTAATTATAATTATTTATAATTATATTTGATTATTATAATATTATTTTTTTTATAATACTAAAAACTAGCAGTAATTAATAAATAATTAAGTATACTTAATCAAATTATGAATCATATATATTATATAATAATAGTAGTAATAATTATTTTTTATTATTATTATTATTATTATTATTATTATTATTATTTTATTAAATTAATAACTAATCACTAGTCTTAATAAAAATTTATAATTGTGAATTGTATTGGTAATGATATAAAGAGTTAGAATATTTTTAGTTAGGTGTTTCAACCCTAAAATGAATATATAAAATAATTTAATAAAAAATAGTGAATTGATTTAATTACTTTAAATAATTAATTTAATTAGGTATTTTGTTCTTGATTTATATTATGAATGCAATTAAACGAATGTATAAAAACCTAAAAAGAAAGAAGAAAATGAAGAGAAAAGAAAAAGAGGAAACATAAACTAACGAGAAAAAAGAAAGAAGAAAGGAAGATGGAGTACAAAAAGAAAGAAGAAACTAAAAAAGAAAAAAAGAAATAAGAAAGGAAGAAAAAATGTTAGGTTTAGTATACTGAAAAGCATGTTTCGAGCAAGTTCGCGCGAATAGAATCTTGCTTGTATACGAAAAATTTCTACAATCCACTTTTAACCCGATTCAGTATTATTCGAGCAGTTTGCACGAATAGAATCAGTATATTATACATTGTGTTTGCTTGTGCGTTTATAAGGTGTTTTATAAACATTTAAATGCATAAGAAGTAAACAAATCCTAAGTCTTTTGCTTAGTAGACTGGTTGTGGGCGTGGTCCACTTTAAGGTAACTACAGTCGGTTCTATGCAATGCTTTGCAAAAGAAAAAGAAGAATTTCACAACCTAGATATGCTTTGGCTACCTATCGCAAAAGGTTGCAATGTCAGTCCGATTATTTCTAAGCCTTATTGAAATAAGATGACGTTGATGTGGTATAGCACTGAATGGATCTAACAGCAAGACATGTCTTTATGCTATCTACTGAAACACTAAGTCTTGATAAATAATTATTTCTTAATCTACATACGTTAGCATTGAGCATACGGTATTGATTATGCACTACTTTGACTTATCAAATGATGCGGGTTTTTTGCAACCCAATAATCCTGATATATTGGGCAGTGGTGATTAATATCTAGCGGTGCTATGATTGCAATTATGTTGAATTGTGCACGAGGTGAGTCTCGTTTGATAATGTCCTCAAGAGGATCTTGAACAAGGTTTTATTATTCGAAAACTGACCAGTTGGAGTTTTATTACTCTATGAATAATAAATAAGTGTTTCTTGCTAAGTCCACTCTTGTAATTAATAAGATGTTAATTAATTAAGTCCATAGCACACTTTAATTAATTAATGGACATTTATATCTTAAGTGCGAGAAATAAATAATAAACAAGATGAAAATCAGATTACTTGTAATTTCGGATTTGGATGGGGAGATCAATATTACTTCTGTAGTGGCTGCTCGTAATATTCTAATATAAGCTTGTATTAAATTGTGGGTTCAATTTAATTAGTAAAAAGCTAATTGGGGTGAACACATATCCAAAACCTTCCATAGATCCCTAACTGGGCCAAATATGTAACTATTATAAATAGGAGAATAAATGAGATAGAAAATATACAATTAATTAAGAGAAAATTTCGTCCCTCTCTTCTCTACAGTAGGGGACGAAAATTTCCAATTATTCTCCTCCGTGAGGAATTTTTCTGTCCTCTTTATTCGAGTCCTAGTATTTTGATAAGATCAGCCCACCCTGATATCGAGATACAGTTCGTGAACCAGTCAGAAGATCCGTGGTTGTATTGAAAATCATCGTGGAGAAGGTGCGAGCTATTTTCGATTCTTCAGTGAATCAACGAGGTAAATTGTCTTACTCCGTAGCAAGCATATTTTAGGTATTATTTGTGCTAAAGCATGTTTAAATTCGAGTTATGAGCATGATACATGTGAGAATTACGCGAATAGAATTTGTCTAAATAATCTGCTAATAGATCAGAATTTTATGTGATCCGTTTGCACGCACACTTCCGCTGCCAACCCCTTCAAAAAAATTCACATGTTTGGTACTATTTAATTGAAATTTCCAAAAATATTCCCCATAACCAAAAAATCACATGTTTGGTACCTAGGGTTATTTTTGTCACGGGGTACTAAAAACAATACTACCTTCATCCCTAATAATTTGGCACCATTTGACCCCGCACGAGTTTTAAGAAATGTAAGAGTTTTAAGAAATGTAATAGAAAGTGAGTTGAAAATGTTAGTGGCATGTGGGTCCTACTTTTTTAGTTTTAAAATAAAATGTGAGTTGGAATGAGTTAGTGGAATAAAATAAGTGACAAATTTTCAGGGACGAATGGAGTATAAAATAAAGATAAGGTACTCCCTCCGTCTCACAAAAGATGTCATACTTGTGGGATGATATGAGATTTTAGGAGGTTTTGTTTTATGTGTTAAATGGAGTGAGAAAATATAGTATTTATATATATGTGAAAGAGAACTTTTTTCAAAAATGGAAATCTGACATCTTTTGTGTGACAAACTAAAAAAGAAAGTGTGAAATCTATTATGGGAAGGAGGGAGTCATATTTATGTGCGAAAGTTAAAGATCAGGTACCATTTATGTAGTTCACTCTTTAAATAATCCATTGGTTTTATCTCATAGTTCATTTATAACAATTGTGACAAACTTTAATTCATAATTTCTCACTCACCATGAATCGTTTTAGAGAAAATTAATATATCACGGTCATCTACTCAGAACGTAGATCAATGTTATTGCATTTAATTTTACAAAATTAAATGTTTCATCACATTTATTATTAGTCAAAGTCCTTTGACCAAACACGATTCCAACATTTTCGGCACGTGTTTGGGAAAATGATAATAAATAGTCAAAGTGGAAAGAAAGTAAAATAAGTAAGAAAACTCTTCTATATTATTCTCTCACTTACTTTACTTTCTCTTCAGTTTAACTATTTATTATCATCTTCGCAAAACAACAGCAAAAAAGAAATCAACCACTTGAATTGGGACGGAGGGAGTATGTTTTTCAATTCCTTCAACAAAAATTCTCTCTAAAATTTTATGGATTCCTACTATGAGTGTGGTGATTGTTGTGAATTTTAGAATAACTATAATACAAGCACATATAATCACAACGAAGCAATAAATATTTTAGACGTACTTTTAAATTGTAAGAGAAAAGTGTCGGAAATAATTGTTAGAGGTCCAACACACGTGCATAAGATTTGGATGAGAAGCTCCTAAAAAGAGAGGAAAAAAAATTCATATAAGTGAGGAAACAAAAGTAAACAAAATAAAAGCAAGAAAAACAAGTAGAGAGAACTTAATTGATATAAGTGAGGAAACAAAAGTAAACAAAATAAAAGAAAGAAAAACAAGTAGAGAGAATTTATTTTATATAGAGTTGTTTTGTGAGATAATGAAGAGAGATGAAAAAAGTAGAGATCGTGATATTTTTTTTTAGGAAACGTTTCATTTTTAATAGGACAACCCAAAAAGAAAAATATTTCATTTTTAATGGGAGAGATGAAGTTGTTTTTTATGCAATACGAGGGTGTTCGGTTTGCAAGATCATATCCCATTATTAAATTTGTACTCCCTCCGTCCCATGTTACTTGCACTGTTGCTTTTCGGCTCGTCACAAACTACTTATACAATTTATAGTTTAAGTTAGAATTAATGCATTTAAATAATATGTTAGTTTAAGTTAAGAGCTCATTTATTAAGTGATTTATCATTACACTTAAAATTCTAATTTAATTACACTAAAAAATCAATCCCAAATTTACGGCCTAAAATGAAAATTGCGAGTAACATGAGACGGATGGAGTATTATGTTTGGTTCATGAGATTGAATCTCATTACTTAATCCTAAATGATAGTCATGTGATAATTAGTCATAGTCAATCCCCTCCTACTAAATAATCTCACCAACTTAATCCTAAATTGTATTTTGCTACTAATTTATGTAGGAAATCAAACACCATCTACAAGTATTATGTTTCTATATTTTTATTGTGTGAGGAAATTATATTTCTACCGATTAAATTAGTTATGTACTTCTACTATTTTGTACTCCCTTCATGTAATTCATGATGTCCACATTTTTTAGTGATACACGATTTTAGGAGGAATTGTTAGATAGAGTAAGTAGGGAGAAGAAAAAATCCAGAGCCTTTGTCCTAGCGGCAAGGAGCTTAGACATTATTGCATGAGGTGCCGAGTTCGAGCACTCTTGACATAAGTTGTAATTTCCTCTTATCTATAGTAGAGAGAAGAAAAATAGTTGAATATTTTAATGAGGAGAAAGAAATTTATTTCCAATTAAGTTAAGTGTGTATATAGTATTTTGCTTTAATTCGCTATGTGAATATTGGTAAATTTTTGTAATTCCCGTTGATACGATTCTTCCATATTGGGAGTTTGTATTTGTTTGAATTCTAACGTGAATTTGTTAGATGTAATGGATATCATTCGATAGTTGGATACATTTAATTAATGTGTCCCTAAATCGCATTTAGAGATATTTTTAAGTGATTTTAATTTATATTCGGAACGCTTTTTAACAGTGTCTCTAATATGCATTCAGAGACGCTTACTAATGACGTTTCAAAGTTGCATTTAGATACACTTTTTAGGATAATGCTATGTAGCCACATTATAGCTGCCCATAAAATGGCATTTTAGTAAATTTAGATTTCATAAATATTAATGATTCAAATTTCTCATTTAATACTTTAATAACTTTACACTATTGCCCTTTCTATTTAATTATTGTTGTTTTATTAATTTAACTTCTCTAATCCGATTCTAATGTTTCTTTTCTAGATTTATTATTTTATATTAATTTTTTCAGTAATTATTTTTAACTGATTTTTTAATTTATGATTAAACTATTATTTTTAAAAAAATATTTTACTGTTATACGATACTAAAGTTGAAGTCAATAATAATTTATAAGTTGTGATACTATATATTATATTATTATATTTTAATATTATCGATTATACTAAATTTGAAGAGAATAATAACTCATAAGTTGTAACACTATCACATAGTTTATAAAATTATTATTATGTTATAGTATTTTAATATTATTAATTATATTAAAAATATAGAATGTATTTTAATATAGTTTCATAAATCAATATACTACTAATTATTGTTTTGAATATTATAGTAGCGTTTACATAATTATTTTAAACACAGTATGATAATTAGTTTCCAACTTAAATTTTATTATAAAAGTTATACAGTAAAATCTCAAAATAGAGTAATTTATTTGAAAAAATATGAAATTTTTCATTCCTTGCCGCCATCTCCCACTCTCTTAGAAAATCAAGATCCTTCCCTTGTAGCATATAATATACTAATACATATAAAAAAAATTAATAACAGTATCAAAATATAACATTACCATAATATTTTACAAAGTAAAATATTTTCCAATTATAAGGTGTGATATTATATTATAATAATAGCAACTAATATTATGATTGTTAACATGGATTACAATATGTGCTAGTATATAATATTAATAGTTTATTATTGCTTTATACTCCACATAACTTAATAGTATTAGTTACTATTAGTAATGGCATATACTAGTATAAGTTATAAGCTTAGTACTTGTACTTTACTTTGATAAATAATATTTACTAATACCTATGATGATAGTATAAATTAGTCACCTATATTCAAAATGAGCTGCTAGCCGATGATGATGATTGAATTACTTATAAAACAATTATTATAGAATTATAGTACTTGCATATATCAAATTAATTAGTAACTTTAATTTATTTCAAAACAAATACTTAACTCTATATTTTATGGAGTATAATTTAAGGTTTTATTCTATTTTAATTATTTTATTCTAAATAATTATAATCTCACAATAAATTAAATTAACTTAATAAACTATATAATTACTACATCATTTTTTTATTAAAAATAAAAAAAAAACATAATATCATCATCAAATTTTGTTTGAAGGGACTTTATAGTGTCTTGAATCACTACTTTGTTCTTGGGCATACATGGGTTGATGGGTAGTTGTTACTGAAGTTAATTATTTTGCCTATATGCAAAGTTCAAAACTTTTAATAGTGGCAAACGAATATTATACATGGGTGGTTGTTACTAAATAATTTCAATTGCAACCAACCATCTTAATGTTTAGATAGTGGCAAACGAATATTATACTTTGTAAATTAAATTGATGAATAGTTCAGTAAATATAATTACCAATGAGAAAAAAATAGTTATAGTTTGTAATATTATATACGTACAGTGTTATAATTTTGAATTATTATTGAATAAAAATAGCTATAAAAATAATGTAATAATAATATTTTAATAAATATTCGAGTAATTTTACAAATGATTGAAGTATAGATGTATCAACTGGAAATATGATTATCAATAAAACATTAGAAATTTGATTTATCTACAAATTGATCAATTAAATACTCAACATGATTTAGCGATTATCTTAAATCTACAATTCCTAAATTGAATCAAATATGAATTAAAATCTTCAATCCTTCAATTGAATTTGAAATCAAATGAACCAGTTGTTGAATTGAGATATATTGAATTACTCAATCATCCAATCAAATTTAATACATAAATTAAAATTTTCATTTATTCAACTAAATCGAAGATATATTGAATCTAATAATAACTGAAATCCCAAATTATTTAATTAAATAAATACAATATCAAATTTAAATTTTCATTTATTAAACTCAAGTCGGAGATAAATTGAACCTTCATTTGAACTTAAGATAAGTTTAAGTACACAATCAGTCGGAGTATAAAACATGGATTAAATGCATTAGTTTATCATTAATAGATTTTAAGATATTCTTATTTTTAATTATTACTAATAAATTATGTTACGATGCTATAGTAAAATAAATTAAGTACTATTTACTGAATAATGGAATCAAACTATAAAATGGTTAAAAAAATAAATTAAAATAAAACCGATATGAACTATAATAATTAAAAATATTTAAAAAATGCAACTACACGTATACATATTATCAAAGTAGTACTATCTTTCAAGTAAAAGGGTACAATTGTCCTAATATGTTTGCTGTTTTTGAGGTGAATTAATTTTGTTGAATTAGCATTAATTATACTAATTTTTGTATTAATATTTTACGTTTATGGCTGGCCTTAAAAAAATAAATTAAAAATAAAAGAAAATAAAGCCGATATGAACTATAATAATTAAAAATATTTAAAGAATGCAACTACACGTATACATATTATCAAAGTAGTACTACCTTTCAAGTAAAATGGTACAATTGTCCTAATATGTTTGCTGTTTTTGAGGTGAATTAATTTTGTTGAATTAGCATTAATTATACTAATTTTTTATTAATATTTTAAGTTTATGGCTAGCCTATTATGGCCAATTACCACCAGTTCACTTTTTAATAGTATCTCTAATTTGCACTTAGGGATATTTTTTAGTGTCTCCAAATTTCATTTGTTGAGCGCTTTTATAAAGTGTCCTAAACTAGCGCTTTTTTAAAGTGTCCTAAACTTAATTCACTGACGTTTCTTATTTGCTTCTATAGCACCCTCCTGAAGATGAGATGTAGTATTCAACTCCTTCCATGACGCATTCGAATCCCTTGTAATTTATTTTCATTTATTCTCAATAAATGTTTAGATACATTTTATGATATTTAATAAAGCTTTCCTCTAGTTTTAAAAATTATATTCTTAAATTTGTTCTTCTATTATTAGATTTAATTTCATTTAATTTCTCCGGCTACATATAAATGTAACATAATATACTATTAAGAAATTCTATAAAGTCTCATGTTTTTTTATAAAAAAATACTATACAGTAGTATTTTATAAATCAATTTTTTATCAAAATTTTTAGTAGGACAAAATAAATAATTTATGTACAATGCTTAGATGTTATTGGTTTTTTTTACGTTGAAATTGCTTTTAATGATAGCCACCTCTTTCCTATTATTATCGGGTTTTTTTTACGTTGAAATTGCTTTTAATGAAAGCCATTATAGGTATGTCTAGTTTCTATTGATAATATTTTAATAATTTATTTCATTATTCAACTCTCTCGGAACCCTCATTGCTTATATCATAGTTGTTTCTAGCGATAAAAATATCGATAATGCTCCATAAGTTAAAATGTTAATTTGGGTCCACCAGCATAAGAGCACCTGTATGGCTGCTGGATGCCAAGGCGGGCCGCCGTGCCGACGGCGCTACATGCAGCTGCTCACCGATGTGCTCTTGCCGCTGACACGGCCCTACTCGATGCATCGTGCACCGCCGTACCGTTGAGCAGGCTAACGTGTCGCGTTCTGATATATTTAAAAATCGATTTTAGATTATAAAAAAAATTCTCACTTCCCAATAAAATATATCCATTTTTTCTCCACTTTTAATTTATTTTTCATTATTTTTACCCCAAAATTCACATTTTCATCTATAAATACCTCCGTTTCCACACAAAAATTTTTACACCACAATTCTCTCTAAATTCTCTCATCAAATCTCTCTAAATTCTCTCATCAATTCTCATCTAAATTCTCACTCTTTCACTCTCGCATAAAATCTCCGGCTCCGACGATCATCCCTCTGACTCCCGCGGATGGAACCACGAATGGTTTGGCTCATCGCCATTCCCTAATCCGGAAACGGATTTCTCGTCCCCTCCTCAAACCCAAGGTTCACATATTCCGGGTGGCTACTAGCTTTACCCGGTGGACGAGCAAAATACCACCGAGGGGCTATAAGGATGGACCCTCGAAACTGGCACGGGAGGGAGCGCCCCGACGCCACCGAAGGGCAGTTCCGGTGCTCCTCCTCATCCTCATAGTGTTCGTGTTCGTACTCGTGGCAGTACCGGCAGTGACCCCAGCGTCCGCACCCCGTACACTCCGGGGGAGATGGTGAAGTTATTCAAAGCATATTTGGAAATCTCCTAAGATGCGGAAATTGACATGAACCAAACCGAGGACAGGTTTTGGTGGCGAGTCTCTCGCCAGTACAATGCCAACCGACCGGATGGAACCAGCGAGCGCAATGAGAGTATGATGCGCAATGCCATCGGAAGAGCCAACGATGAAATCCAAAAGTTCCAGGGTATTACCTCCAAGAACAGCGATCGGCAGAGAGCGGCACGAGCGAGGTTGACATCATCACGACTGCCATGTTGACCAACCATTCAGTTTAGTACAAACCATTCAAGCATCTCAACGCTTGGCAGGATGTGCGTCATCATCCAAAGTATAAGGGAGGCGTCGCATCCTCCTCCAGCTCTTCCAGCAAACGGTCGAGGTCGGTATCCCTATCCGACGTCTGCGAGGATGAGGTGGCTAGCCAACTTGCCGGAGCTCATTGGGTAGCCCCGACGCCGGCTCGAGCAGTTCCCAACGCCGGCTGCCAGGAAGGAAACATGCGACGGCCAACCGCCGTCGCGCCGCGACCTCCAGCTTCCTTTTTGCCGCCTCCAGCCCCCACCAACTCGTTGTGGATCCTTTTGGGTCAAATCAACATGGCCGATACGTCTCAGATGACTCTCGAGCAACTTGATTCACATCATGCAATGAAACGAGCTCTCCGAGATCAACTGGGGATACCGCCATCAGGCTAGTCTTCTTTAAATTTCCACGGATGTATTTTTTAGGATTTAATTATGTAATTTTTAATTTGTAGGATTTTAATTATGTAATTTTTTTTAAAGATTTTAATTATGTAATTTTTATTTTTTAGGATTTTAATTATGTAATATTTAATTTTTTAAGTAATTTGTAATAATATTTCGGATATTTTTAATACATTTTAATATTGTGGAAATGTTTCTATTTAAATTGAATGATAGAATGGTGGGACCCTTGAGCATGCTCTTGCAGAAGAGCATGAGTGTGGGTTTTGTGCTCTTGTAGAAGAGCGTTGAGTAAAAAATGAATAAATGTGGGTACGGGCCCACATCCATACTCTTGCCTAAGAGTATGAATGTGGATGCTCTAAAGCTTCGCCTTAGTTACTATTTTTTTACTTTCTATTTTGTCTAGTTCATAATCATACCATTAATTTTTATTTACCTTATGCTAAATATGTTATACTCCCTCCGTCCCAAGGAAGATAGACCCCTTCCTTGGGAGGCACGAGAATTTATGCAACTTTATTTTGTGTGTGAAGTGGAGAGAGTAAAATAAGATAGAGTGAATAAAGTAGAGATAAATGTGTTTCCATTTTTAGTAATGGGTCATCTTAGTGTTGAGATAAACCAAAAAGGAAAATGGATCACCTTTAATGGGACGGAAGAAGTAACAGTTAGCAGCATGCGGATATGATTGTATTCAAATATATTTTATCATTTTGCCCTGAACCAGACCGAATACATGGGAATAGTACTGGTAGAATAGAATTTTCTGAAATCTATTAGAGCTATCACAATGGGGGACGACAATCGACAGTTTGAACGATCCCCCATTGTAGCACAACCCGATCAAAGGCGCCTCGTCCCCGCCACGTAGAGATGCCCAAGGTTTTCGATTCCGGCGATTAATCGCGGAACCGTAACCTCCGGTTCCAGTTCCAAACCGAAACCATGACTTTTTTCTTGAACCGGAACCGCCATATTTTGAACTGTGGGCCGGTTCCGGTTCTAAATTTTACGAACCGAAACCGTGCTAGAACCGCCGGTTCTGGACGGTTCCAAACCGGAACCGTGAAAAACTGTCGGAAATCCGTGAAATCTAGCCGGAACCGTGAAAACCGACGGTTTGGAACCAGAACCAGAACCGCCGGTTTTTGAATCGGAACTGGCGGTTTACGAACCGTGGTCATGTCTACCGCCGATCTCACACGTTTTCCATTTTCATTTTATTTTTACTTTTAATTTTTAGCCTCTATATATACACAATTTTACCACATTATATTCACTCGTTTCTATTCTCTTTATCTCATATTTCTCTCTCTATAATAAAAAAATGAATCCGGATGGAAGTCGCCTGTACACCAGCGTTCCCTCGTACTCCGACCGGGTCACAAGCCGATTCGCCTTGGGCCGACCACGGGGGCCTCACTATTGCTGCTATGATGTCGTTGTACAAAAACGTTGTTCGACACCATCAAGTGTTAATTATGGAGCCTAATTTATCTCCTACCATGGTTAGGATTTGTTTCCTTGAAGTATTTTTTCCTTGTGATATATGTTTCCTAGTTTGACTAGAATTATGGCTCTCTAGTTGCTTATAAATAGAGGTGCTCTCTCATTGTTAAATCATTCTGAAATTATATAGTGAAATCCCTGGCTTGGCATCGCTCCCAGACGTAGATACACATTGTATCGAACTAGGTAAACAATTTCTTGTTTTCATTCTCTTTCATATTCGTGATTGCCTGTGTTTATTTCCCAACAACTGGTATCAAGAGCCTAAGTTTTAAGAGGTAGAAATCACGATGGGGATCAACGAGAAAATTGTTGTAGAGAAGTTCGACGGATCTGATTTCGGATTTTGGAAGATGCAGATTGAGGATTACCTGTACGGTAAAGATCTTTGGAAGCATTTAAAAACCAAACCCGAAAAGATGGAACAGGAGGAGTGCGAGCTGCTGGACAGAAAAGCGATGAGCGCGATTAGGCTATCGTTGTCCAAGGATGTGGCTTATCACACGATTGCAGAAAAGTCGACAAACGAGATGCTGAAGATCTTGGAGGACATGTATCAGAAACCATCAACGGCAAACAAGGTACATCTGATTATATGATTGTTTAATTTTAGAATGCAAGAGGGAAAGCTGGTGCAACAACATCTCAACGAGTTCAACATGATTACTTCGCAACTGAACTCGGTTGATATAAAATTCGAAGATGAAATTCGTGCCCTGATTTGGCTATCGTCTCTGCCTAAGAGTTGGGCTGGCACAGTGACAGCAGTTACTGCTGCAGAGACAAACTTAACAGTTGACAGTGGGGGAAATTCCTATTTGAGGCTCTATGTTAAGACTATCGACTGCCCTATTATGATGCAAGAGTGTAATGAGGTTGGGGAAGAAAATACCTCACTCGATGCACCCTCTTTGGCTTGTGATCGTCTTTGTGTTACCACTTCCTTGCGCCGCCCGTTCCTCACTCCGTCGCCTCTGTTATCCGAGAGCATTGGGGCCGAGAGAAGGTGTGGATGGGAGGGGGTGACGGTGGTATTTATAGGCCATTCCTTGGCCTCTTGTGGCAGGATTTGGGGCATTGGATCTCCCACTTTTAGCTTCAAGCTCATCCCCCTTTTGAGCTTATTGATTAAGGGAATCTTACCTATTTGATGCAAGCCTTGGGGCTGCCCCCCCTCTTAGCTGCCTCCTAGTCTCGGTTTGGAGGGTGGGAATCTGATCCCTCTTTAAATTGGGCGTGTACAATGGCTCATTCCACTATGCTCTTTTGTTTGATTCCCTCTTTGGTGTAACTGGAAAGTGTGACAGAATGGCTGATCCCCCAGCCTAGATGACAGTCTCTTGCTGACCCAATGGCCAACGATCTCCTCAATCCCATTCGAGCTCTTCCCCTCCTTCCCCTTTCTTATGAGTCCATTTTCTAATCCCTATTTTGTGCTATCTCTGCAGGTCTAGGGCTTCACATTTGGAGTGTTGTGGGAGCTGGAAATTGAGAAGATATGGGGGGAAGATAAGAGATGAATCTATACATCACATACTTGGTTTCACTGCTAGATCTAGCAATTGCTTAGGCATTAGGCTTGGCATAGTTCTTGACCAAGTCCCAATTTAGCCACTAGCTTGATCTTAGTTCCTCTCATAGCTTAGAGTAGGATTAGTTGTTACATTGTGTGGGAATCGAAGCATGTACAATTTGTATTTCCATCCTCCTTGTAATTGTGTCTCCAAAATGTACTCTTAATAAAAGCACATTTTTTTACTTTTATCATTGAAGTAATTTCCTTGAACTTTAATTCTTCCAACGAAACACTTTATTTGATCCAACGTCGGAAATTACACGGAAGCATTTTACGCCTTCTAACGAAAATTAATTAGTCTACTAAATTCGGCTTATCCATAACAAAAGGGAAAGAAATTCTGGGGTGTCACATTCCACCCTCCTTAAATGAAATTTCATCCCGAAATTTGTACAGGTTTACTCGAACAGCTCAGGGTAGCGCTCCTTCATTTTAGCTTCCAACTCCCACATGGCCTCTTCCTGCCCATGGTGTCCCAAAGTACCTTTACTGAAGGAATGGATTTGTTTCTTAATTGCTGCACCTTCCTGTCCAGAATTGCCTTGGGCTTTTCCTCATAGCTCAGATCCGGGTTTAACATCATCTCTTCCTGATGAATTACGTGCTTCGGGTCGAACACATACTTCCTGAGCTGGGATACATGGAATACGTTTTGAACGTTCCCAAAGCTCGACTGTAGTGCTAGTCGATAAGCCACTGGTCCAACTGCTTCTAGGATTTCGTACGGTCCTATGTATCGGGGTCGGAGTTTTCCCTTGACTCCAAATCTGGCTATCCCCTTCGAGGGCGATACTTTCAAGAAGACTTTATCTCCCACTGAAAAATGCAAATCAGTCCGTCGGACATCCGCGTAGGACTTCTGTCTGTCCTGAGCCTCCTTGATTCTCTCTCGGATTTTTCTGACAATTTCTATCATTTATTCGATTGTATCCGGGCCAAAAATTTTGCTTTCTCCGACTTCGTCTCAATAGAGAGGCGATCTGCACTTCCCCCCGTACAGTGCTTCGTACAGAGCCATATCGATTGTAGCCTGGTAGTTGTTGTTATATGCGAACTCTATCAACGGCAGTACTGGTTCCCAATTGCTCCCTCTATCGAGCACTACTGCCCTTAGCATATCTTCAAGAGTCTGGATTGTCCTTTCTGACTGTCCGTCGGTCTGTAGGTGAAATGCCGTGCTAAAATTCAATCGCGTCCCTAGCTCTTTCTGTAAGCTCTTCCAAAATCTGGACGTGAATTTGACATCTCTATCCGACGTGATCATCGCTGGTATGCCATGCAGGCGAATGATTTCCTTCACGTACAACTGGGCTAGCTTCTCTGACCCGTACGTGATAGGTATTGGTATAAAGTGGGCGCTCTTAGTAAGACGATCAACTATTACCCAGATTGCAGTATTTCCTCTTTGAGACTTTGGCAGTCCCGTGACAAAATCCATGGCTATGTGTTCCCATTTCCACTCGGAAATCTCCAACGACTGCAATTTTCCACAGGGCGTTGGTGTAGTAGCTTCACTTGTTGACAGGCAAGACACCTCTCGACGTAGGATGCTATGTCCCTCTTCATGCCGTCCCACCAGAACTTCTTCTTTAAGTCCAGATACATCCTTGTACTCCCTGGGTGGGCGGTGTATGGGGTATCGTGCGCCTCGCTCATTATCTCATTTCTGAGCTCCTTTTGGTTGGGCACACACAGCCTCCCTTCAAACAGGAGCGCATTGTTTGCCTCCTCCTGGAAATTCTCTTGTTTGCGTGTTCTCAATTTCAAACGCCACTTCTCTAGAGTCTCGTCCCATCTCTGGGCCTCCACGATCCTGGCCCTTAAATCAGGAACAACTACTAGAGTCGAAATTATGCTCTCCACCGTCTCTGGTGCTCGCACCATCTCCAAATTCATTCTGTCGAATTCTCTGAGCAGTTCTTCTTCCTGGGTGAACAGGACTGCAAATTGGTGCTGGCTCTTACGGCTTAGTGCATCTGCTACAACGTTAGCTTTGCCTGGGTGGTAGTTTATGCCGCAGTCGTAGTCCTTTACTAATTCGAGCCATCTCCTCTGTCTCATGTTCAAGTCCTTCTACTCGAAGAAGTATTTGAGACTCTTGTGGTCCGTGAAAATCTCGCACTTAACTCCGTATAGGTGGTGTCTCCAGATTTTCAATGCGTGTACCACTGCAGCTAGCTCTAAATCGTGTGTTGGATAGTTGAGTTCGTGTGGCCTGAGCTGTCGTGATGCGCAAGCGATCATCTTCCCATTCTGCATCAGCACACATCCAAGTCCGCTCTTGGAGGCATCCGTGTAGACAACGTAGTCCGTCCTGGCTCTAGGACTGCTAGTACAGGTGCGCTGGTCAATTTCTCCTTCAGTAATTGGAAGCTTACCTCGCACTCGGGAGACCATGAGACCTTGGTTCCCTTCTTGAGTTGCTGAGTCATTGGCCTCGCAATATTTGAGAATCCTTCAATGAATCTTCTGTAGTAGCCAGCTAGTCCGAGGAAACTTCGGATTTCATTGGGCGTTGTTGGTACCTTCCAATTCCGCACTGCTTCTACTTTAGCAGGATCCACTTGGATTCCCTCTGCTGTCACAATATGTCCGAGAAAATTCACCTGAATTCGTACTTGCTGAATTTGGCGTACAACTTCTCTTCCCGTAGCGTCTCTAGGGCAAGCCGCAGGTGTTCCTCGTATTCCTTTTCATTTTTGGAGTATATCAGTACATCATCGATGAAGACTAGGACAAACTTATCGAGATACAGATGGAAAACACTGTTCATCAAATCCATGAATACTACTGGTGCTTTCGTTAGTCCAAACGGCACCACTGTAAACTCATAGTGACCGTACCTAGTTCAGAAGGCCGTCTTCTTTCTTCTTGACGAAGAGTACAGGTGCTCCCCATGGTGAGACGCTGGGTCTGATGAATCCCAGGTCCAGGAGTTCTTGCAGCTGTACCTTCAGTTTGTCTAGCTCCTTTGGGGCCATTCGATATGGTGCCTTCGATACCGGGGCAGATCCTAGTTCTAGATCTATCGTGAACTCTACTTGTCGGTCCGGTGGTAAACCAGGTAGAGTGTCAGGCAATACATCCAGAAAATCACGAGCGATCTCGACTTCCTCCAATTTCCTCTCTTCTTTCTCTTCTTTGTTCAGGTACACAAGATACGCCGGGCATCCCTTCTCTATCAACTTGCTGGCTTGCAGAATTGAGATCACAGACTTTCGGGTTCCCATGAGCGAGTAGCTTCACCTTCGGAGGTTTTAAAGGAAATTTGCCTTTCCTTGCATAAGATGGTGGCATGGTTTTCAGCCAGCCAGTCCATTCCTAGGATTATGTCTACATCCCACATGATCATAACGCTGAGATTGTTCGCTACAACCTTAAGTTCGCCCAGAGTGATTTCTAAGTTCGAGCATGTACGATATATTTCAATCCGTCCTCCTACTGGGGAAACTACTTCCATCATATGTTCAGATTCTTTCGTAGCGAGTTTCAGAGTAGTCACGCAATGAGCAGATATAAAAGAATGCGAAGCACCAGTATCAAACAAAAGCATAACGGGTGTGTCGAAGAGCTTACCCATGCATGCCTGATTTCCCAGGTCCACCTCTGGCCGCTTCTGCCTTGTTGCATAAGCTTGAGCCTGTGTTGGGAGTCTCGACCTCTGCTGCTGATTTCTTGGTGACCGCTGTGAGCTTGCTCAAGGTTGAATATTCATCGCGCGCAGTTGTGGGCGCTGAGCTGACGGGTGAGGTTTTGCTCCCATCCCTGGAGTCTTGGTCGGGTAGTGCTTACCAAAGTGTCCAGCCCTTCCGCAGTTAAAGCATGTATCACTCCCTACCTTGCAGATGCCGCCATGCAGCCTGCTGCATCTAGGACACGGACTGGATTTTGACACATTCCCCTTGAAAGATCCAGGGGTAGCTTGGTATCCGCCATTCTGTGGCCTGCATGGTCCATGCGCTCCCTTCTTATGATCAGGCTGAGCTCTTGGTCCCTCCCATCTCCTCTTGTCCCTGAGTGTCTGGGACTGAGCTGAGGGTGGAGTAGAGTTTACAGCTGGGGCTGTCTTTTCTCCTAGCATGGCTGCCTCGATGTCCAGTGCTCGTCCTAGAGTTTCAGTGTAGGACAGTCCTCCGTGGCTAGCCAGCGTAATACGTATCTCGTGTCTCAGACCTGTACAGAACTTCTCAGCCATCTTTGCGTCGGTGTCTACCTGATCTGGGGTGTACTGGGCCATCTCACAGAACATTCTGTGGTAGTCTGTCACTGACATTCGTCCTTGCTTCAGATGGTAGAACTCAACCTCCTTTTTCTTCCTGTAGCTCTTGGGAATATACTTCTCATAGACTTCCGTTTTAAATTCCTCCCAAGTCATTTCTCCTAGTCGCATCGGAGATATAGTCTTTTTCCTTGCTTCCCACCAGAAGTCTGCAGGTCCAGTCAGCTGAAATGTCACACAGGACAGTCGCTCTTGGTCTGTGCAATGCAGGAAGTCAAAAATGCGCTCCAGTGTGTGGATCCATGTTTCTGCCACCGTTGGGTCTCCTAACCCGTTAAACGTTGGTGGGTTCTGTCTTAGAAACATTTCCTCGACCCGACGGTCCTGCGGTTAGGGTGGTGGTGGGGGTGGTGACGGAGGTGGAACTGGTGATGGAGGTTGTGTCACCTCATTCCACTCCTCTTGCACTTCTGTCACGACCGCCCATACTAGGGGTACCACAAACACGGCGATCGTGACCGACATGCATGGATAACGTTTTTAAAAGAAAATCCTAATTAACTTAAAGGAAGAAAGACATTTTAGTTTAAAGAAGTTTAAGGTTAAAATTTTACTATCACTTAGAAAAGGCTTATAATAAATACTTTTAAAAGAAAAAAACGGAGAAAATAACTTAAAGAAAACCAATTAACTTCTAAAGTAGAACATTTAATTTAATTCACGAGAACACCATTTTCAAAAGATAACGTAATTACTTGGTGAAAACCTAACACAACCATACATGTTCAACCACAGTACGAAAAGATTAAAGTCTTGAGACATAGTTTAAAATATAGCAGCGGAAAATAAGGTTTAAAGAGAGTCAAGGATCACGCCTATGTATGAAGACACAACGCGTCCTAAGGCTAGCTCAACATCCTTCGCAACATCCTGCTCAACCTGCAAAATTTTAAAAGAAATTGCAGGGCTGAGTATTTGTTGTACTCAATGGGCTCATGCCGAAAACATTTTATATAGTTATGTCATCCATACCAGTGATCTCGAGTTTTTATATGAGATTAAGAAATTACCATGAGAACACAAAAACATTTCATAGACTGGCCAGTCAAATAATCTCCCCACTTTCTCAACAATCCATCAATCACAATCATCATTCCATGTGCGACGAAAGTGTGGCCACACTATTCGCCCACGAGACCGGCCGACTAGCAAGGACGGCTCACGATCCCACCAGTGTACACAGCCTGATCGGGTTCGCGGCCCTACTCAGACCCGAATTCGTTTCACAACATAGCCATATAGCCTAACTGAGTAAACTCAGACGAACTAGGCATCAGGCACACAATCTCAATCAAAACAAACCATGGTATGACATAACAAGTTAAACCACCCTTATAACGCCACATAGTATTTTCGGAAAAATAAAGAGATTTGAAAAGAAAGCCCACCTCGTTCGCTTAACAATTCACAATCCAACTTATGGCAACTCTCATTCCTCGAGTTCACGAATACACAATCACCCTTGTCAACGACAACACAAGTCAGCCTTCCACAAAAATCATACTACTATGCATGTCCTATCGTTTCTCTCTCATCGTTTTTCTCAATTAACCCAACCCAAAGTTCGTCACAAAGACGGAAAAACAAACCGTAATATATTTCAACGTATCACCCGTGATCACATCATTAGGCACGTTCCTTGGACATACATACATCATATAATACTTTTAAACTTGAAAATAAGTGTCATTTTATCAAGGCAGAAAACTGGCAGAACAGCGCGACCGTTTTGTAAAAATCACCATAAATTCACCCGACCTCAAAAGATGCTAAATTTTGGTCACAATACAGAGGACACATTCAAGTGCATCCATGAAAATTTTCACACTGAAATCACGTCATTTAGTCAGTCATATCATATATTGAACTCTCTGGTCGGAACATACAATTTCTGACAGTATTGCGCAGTTCATTTGAAAAATTCACCATAAATTCATACAATGCCCAAAAAGGCTGATAATTTAACACAACACAGAAGACACTTCAATTTTTCATATAGTTCAAGAATCACATCGATCGGAGGTTATTTGGTCAGTCAAACAGAAAACGAATCATTCATGGCGAGAACTCACGTTTCTGGCAGATTTGCGCAGTCAACTTCAAAAATTTATTAAAAATTCATTTTTAGATAAAACGGCCTGAAATTCACACGAGACACAGAAAACACCTTGATGTTTACTCAGTAAAAGTTTCGTAGCAAAATTCGTTCGTTTGATGGATCGAATACAGATCATAAGTCACTGGTCGTGCATCACAGATTTCTGGTTCAAATTCGAAAATAGGGTTTTTAAAACTTCCACAACACAACCACCGATTTTCCATGCTCGAAAACACCAAATCATGCTTACACGTTCCTCATACACAATTTGCATACAACTCATATTATTCACCAATTAATTCAAATTCAACTTCACATGAATTCAATAAAAAAAACACATAACTATCAAAGTTCTTATGAAATCACACTTTCCCACCGATTAAATTTTCGATCTATCAATCCTACACCCTCTATATACATGTAGGATTCAAGAATGAAGTTTCAATGAAGAAGATGAGAAGAAAGACTTAGTTATACCTTGTTGAATCAAGAAAACAAACGGTAAAAACAAACGTTGACACGATTCACCGGAAATTTTTGAAAAATCCACTCCAATTGAAGCAAGAACAATGGTGGAGGAAGTTTTTGGAGAGGATGTGGAGAGGGGGAGGAGAGGCACGAAATTTTACGAGGGAGGTGGGGGCTAGGGTTTAGTTTAGGTGATTATATAGTCCTAGGTTTAATCCTATTAATTAATTAATTATGGAGGAATAAAATAGAGGCCAATAAAATAAAATCCCCCAATTAAAAGGAAGACAAGTATTTCGAAAATTATGGATAGAAATTCAATAAGGAAATTATTTAGTATTTACTTGGAGATAAATAGATTCACAATTTAGGAAATAAAACGATGTATATTCCATAAACAAGGGAACAAAATAAATTAAATATCCAAGTAGGAAATAAAAGGAGGGGGCGAAAATTAGTAGGGTGCACAAGGAAATTATTTAAATCCTCAATTAAATAATAATAGGGTTTAAATTTGGTAATTTCTTTATAGGAAAATACTCCCATAAAATAGGTAACAATTAAATAAATTTCCACAAGGAAATTATTCAACTCTTAATTTAATTGGGGTGAGGGAATAAAATGTGGCAAGATTTAATTAGATTTAATTTGGATAAATATCCCAAAACAATTTATAAAATCCAAGAAAGAGAATATAGTTTCCAATAATTGGAGGGGGCCGAAAATAGCCACTTTATTTGGCTAGAACAAAATGCATGATTTACTTAATTAATCACCCACATTGAATAATATAAATAACACTTTATTCCAAATCACTCATGACAATTTATTCCACATAGTCAACTCAATCAAGTAGGAACAATTAAATTTCATAAATGAAATTTCCAATCGACATAATAAAATAAAAGTAATTTTTTTTTTTGGGATGTTACATCCTTCCCCTCTTACCAGAAATTTCGTCCCGAAATTTTGACCGTCTCACATAAACAACTCGGGGTATTTTTCTTTCATACTTTCTTCTAACTCCCACGTGGCTTCCTCGGAACCATGGTGTTTCCACCATACTTTCACGGATGCTATTGACTTGTTTTGCAACTATTGCACCTTCCGATCTAAGATTGCCTCTAGCCTTTCCTCGTAGTTCATGTCGGGGGTAAGGATCACCTCCTCTTGATGAATCACATGGTTGGGGTTGAACACGTACTTGCGCAACTGCGACATATGGAACACGTTGTGCACATTCCCAAAACTGGGAGGTAACGCCAAACGGTACGCTACAGGACATACTTCATCGATAATCTCGTACGGCTCTACAAAACGCGGTTTCAGCTTGCCCTTCACTCCAAGTCTCACAACTCCTCTCGTCGGGGATACTTTCAGGAACACTTTGTCACCAACGTCGAATTTGATTTCCGTTCGACGCACGTCAGCATACGACTTCTGCCTATCTTGGGCTTCCTTGATCCTTGCGCGGATATGATGCACAATTTCGGTCATCTCCTTTATAGCGTCGGGTCCTAACATCTTCCTCTCGCTAACTTCATCCCAATAAAGTGGGGATTGACACTTCCTGCCATACAAGACTTCATATGGAGCCATATCGATCGTCGCTTGATAGCTATTGTTGTAGACGAAATCAACCAACGGTAGAACAGTTTCCCAACTTTCCCCTCGATCTAAGACAACGGTTGGCAACATATCCTCAAGCGTTTGAATCGTCCTCTCTGACTGCCCGTCCGATTGCGGGTGATAAGCAGTGCTGAAGTTTAGTTGTGTGCCTAATTCTCGTTGCAAACTCATCCAAAACTTTGATGTGAACTTCGTATCGTGGTCGGACACATTGGTCTTTGGCACTCCATGCAAACGTACAATCTCGCTCACGTAGAGCTTAGCTAACTTGTCCGCGCCATAAGTAATCTTCATCGGTAAGAAGTGCGCGCTTTTAGTATGTCGATCAATGATTACCCAAATCGCGGTGTTGCCCTTCTGTGACTTTGGCAAACCCGTCACGAAATCCATAGCTAGATGCTCCCACTTCCATTCGGGAATCTCAAGAGGTTGTAACTTCCCATATGGCCGTTGGTGTAAGGCCTTCACCTGTTGGCATACTAGACATCGTTCCACATATGACGCTACGTCCCCTTTCATTCCATTCCACCAAAACCGTTGTTTCAAATCCCAATACATCTTCGTGCTTCCGGGGTGTGCGGTGTAAGGCGTGTCGTGCGCTTCACTCAAAATCTCCTCCTTTAGCGCCTCATCGCTCGGCACACACAAACGTCCATCGAACGTCAAAGCATTATCCGCCTCCTCGCGGTAATGATCAAGCTTTTCGGCTCTCACCTGTGCACGTAACTCCTCCAACTTTCCATCACGTCGTTGGGCTTCTATGAGCTTGGTTCTCAATCTGGCTCAATCACTAGCGTCGCTAATCTTGCTTCTACCGTCTCGGGAGCTTTCACTATTTCCAATCTCATCTTGTCAAACTCGTGAATCAACACTTCCTCTTGCGTTAGGAAGTAAGCCAATTGTGGTTGGTTTTTCCTACTCAAAGCATCGGCGACCACATTCGCCTTGCCCGGATGATAATTAATACCACAATCATAATCCTTCACGATCTCTAACCAACGTCGCTGTCGCACGTTTAGTTCTTTTTGCTCGAAGAAGTACTTGAGACTCTTGTGATCGGTGTAGATTTCACATCTCACTCCATAGAGATGATGTCTCCAAATTTTCAGTGCGTGCACCACTGCTGCTAACTCCAAATCATGCGTCGGAAAATTCAACTCATTCGGTCTCAACTGTCGGGAAGCATATGCTATCACCTTCCCATCTTGCATCAACACGCATCCTAGTCCTACTTTCGACTCGTCCGTATAGACGGTGAAGTCCTTGTCGGGTTCTGGTACCGCTAGGACTGGGGCTGTAGTCAATTTCTCCTTCAACAGTTGGAAACTCGCCTCACACGCTGGCGTCCAAACCACCTTGATTCCCTTCTTTAGTAGTTGCGTCATCGGTCTCGCAATCTTAGAGAATCCTTCGATGAAGCGTCGATAATATCCCGCCAATCCCCAGAAACTGCGGATTTCACTTGGCGTTTTCGGCGACTTCCAATTCTGTACGGCCTCGACCTTTGCTGGGTCTACTTGAATTCCATTTGCCGTCATAATATGACCCAGAAAATTCACTCGAGTCAACCAAAACTCACACTTACTAAACTTGGCATAAAGCTTCTCATTTCGCAACGTTTCCAACACTGTTTGTAGATGCCATCCATGCTCCTCCTTGTTCTTCGAGTATACTAAAACATCGTCGATGAAGACTAACATGAACTTGTCGAGATACTCATGGAAAACTCGGTTCATCAAGTCCATGAAGACAGCCGGGGCGTTGGTCAGCCCAAATGGCATCACGACGAATTCATAATGGCCATAACGAGTGCGGAAAGCAGTCTTAGGCACATCCTCTCGTCGGACCTTTAGTTGATGATACCCTGATCTCAAATCCATTTTCGAGAATACGCCCGCTCCTCGAAGTTGGTCAAATAAGTCATCAATCCTTGGCAGTGGATACTTATTCTTCAAGGTCATCTTGTTGAGCTCACGATAGTCGATGCAGATCCTCATCGTCCCATCCTTCTTCTTAACGAACAAAACTGGCGCTCCCCACGGTGACACACTGGGTCAAATGAAACCCAAGTCTAACATTTCTTGCAACTGTATCTTCAACTCGGCCAATTCCTTAGGGCCATTCGGTATAGCGCCTTCGATACTGGCGTAGACCCTGGTTCCAAAACAATAGTGAACTATAATTGTCTGTTGGATGGCGGTCCAGATAAAGCTTCGGGACACACAACGGGAAAATCTTGTACTACTGCCACGTCTTCCACTCTCAAATCCTTCTTTTCCTCTCCGTTCAAGTACACAAGATACGTTGGACGCCCTTTTCTTACCATCGTGGTTGCTTGCAATGCAGAGATTATAGAGGTTCGTCGGTTCATGGAGATCCCATATAAGATGGTCGGCTCTTTGCCCGGGGCTTGAAAAGAAATGTGTCTCCCTTTACAGTGAATAGTCGTGTGGTTCTCGGCAAGCCAATACATTCCCAAAATTATATCAACGCTCTCCAAGGCATGACGTGTAAAAGTCGAGCTACTACTCTTAACTCTCCTAACATAAACTTTAGTCAAACAGTCTTAACTTGGATATGAACCGATTTTGAAATATAACAATTGGTTATGATCATCCCCACGGAGCTTGAAAGAACATAAGATAGGTCATCAATATGGGATGAAATCAAATAAATGTCAATTCTCATAGTAGGCTACCAAAAGATAATTCAGTTGTTCGACCAAATTTGAAAGGTCCACACATCAATGGATAATGACTTAAAGGGTTGAGGAAAAGAAATGATCAGTTGCATGAGGTACTGATCATGGTTCAAGGAAAATCATAATATGGACTGATAAAATCACATCAATGGGTTCATAAGTTTGTGAAAGGCAATCAAAGTCAAATGGGCTATTGAAAATAAAAATCAAGTGGATTAAGTTTGTTAAGGCAAGGAACAGAATGTAGGCCTTAAATTTGTTTTGTAGAAAGAAAGGTCCTATTATGGAAAGGGTACATATAGTGGAACTAAACCAAAGAATTTCACTCTGTAAGAAAGAACTTGACACAGACATGGTGACCAAATGAAAAGTTGAACAAAAGTTCCAAGAGAATTATCCCACAGAAAACATGTCTGCGAAACGTGATTGTATTGAAGGACATAACTGCAAGCAGTCTTAGGAATGAAGTTCAATAGCAAAGGCTCACAAAGTCAAAATATTGTTCGTATAAATAATAAGTCAAAGAAGACTACAATCAATCCAATTGTCCAAAGTTATGAAGGCAACACCACTTTCCAAGAATTGAAAGTGAGTTATGACTCAATGGAGGAAAAGAAATAATATGCATCACTTGCAAGGGGTGAATGAAACAAGCTGTTAAATAGACAATGGCTCACGGCTATTTGAAAGGTCCTGAAAGATAACTTCTTATAATCCAAGTAAGAACTGTTGATTAGAATAGTTTGTTCCAGCTATTAGAGTCGCACCTCCTTGTTCATCTTTCGCAAGCCGAAACTAGTAACGTCGCTCTAAGAACTGTGGATTCCATGCTGAGATTCTTCATGTCATTGCCGCTAATAATGATAGTCGGAATCCATATCTTCATAAAATCCTTTGCATATCATAATGACTATCCTCGTTGGACATTGTTATCATCCTCGTGCTCCTTACAAGGGTATGAAGATCATCTCCCTCGTGCTTCCACTTACGCAAGATTAAACTATACTATTTTAAATCGCGAGTATGATCGCCCGTCGTTGCATGAAAATATCTCTTAGCATCGGTTCTTCTTGTCTCGCACCTTGACTTAAGCGTTTGCCTAAACTCATATTCTCGTACGTTTCATTGCTCGGAAAAGCAATTGTTAAGTTTTCAACTTAGAACTATGATTCGAGCGGTCAACTAGGCTTATATTTTAGGTACTCTAAGTTCACAACACAAATCATCATCTCATAGATCATCATCTACTTCAGTTTACGTCATTCATACCTCAAGATAAACACACCACATTTTCACATCCCATAGCAAAACACTTTCGAACTTCACATTATATTCAAAATTTTTGAAACAAAATTTCTTTACACTTTCACACTTTCCAAATTTTTTTTTCCACATCTCAATTTTAAGAAGTTTTGACTCAAACTGAAACGTACTTTCGCATCAACTTTCATCACTCTTATAAAACACTCCATAGAATGACGCATCATACTTCGCACCTCATAACATACATAACATCACACTTCCATGGCTCAATTTTTCAAATGAAAAGGTAATTTTAATTTTTTTTAAACAATTCATAAACACAACATTTTCCATTGATCAATTAATTTTCCCAAAAGAAAGAACTTTTCACAACATAAACATTTTTCCTCAATCAAACTCCACTAGAACAACTAGTCATTAATATTACAAAACATCAACCACAAAATCATTTTTCCATTTTTCTCTTTTACATATCAAACCATGCAAATCTTTCAAAACTCATAACACATTTGTATTCCAAACAAAACACTCATGCACTTCACATATACGTTTGAAACAACATTTTTTTTTAAATTGTTTTTTTTTTCTCAAAAATTTCAACATGCTCAAAACAACTCATCAACCTTCATCCTTCATGTAAAACACTCCATCATCCTATGCTCATATGCTTTTGTCATATCACTTACACACACATAACACATACATAGGTCATCATGCCAATCTTGCTCATATCTCACATACTCATACCATACCAATATCATGTTCGTACATACAACACGTGCTTAAATTATATTGTCATATTCCACATATTCATACTATCACGATATTGTTTTCACATTATACACGTGTTTAGATCATCATGCCAATCATGCTCACATTCAACTTCTTTATGTCATCACATCATTTATTCACGAATTTCAATCATGAAAATCACATCATCACGTAATTACTTGCTCATGCATTCTTTTGCCCAAAACATCCTCATCATATCGTCAATTTTATACATCGATCACACATTTCATCAACAACTTAAAACATACCATACTTTCCTTGGTTGAGCTTGATGCTTTGGATGTTGAGCCTTCGTGACACTTCTAGTCAAAAAGGGTTCACTAACTTAGACTCAAAGTGAAAGAAGACTCTCGGACCAGAGCGAAAGAACAAAGCTCTGATACCACTCTGTCACGACCGCCCATACTAGGGGTACCACAAACGCGGCGATCGTGACCGACATGCATGGATAACGTTTTTAAAAGAAAATCCTAATTAACTTAAAGGAAGAAAGACATTTTAGTTTAAAGAAGTTTAAGGTTAAAATTTTACTATCACTTAGAAAAGGCTTATAATAAATACTTTTAAAAGAAAAAAACGGAGAAAATAACTTAAAGAAAACCAATTAACTTCTAAAGTAGACCATTTAATTTAATTCACGAGAACACCATTTTCAAAAGATAACGTAATTACTTGGTGAAAACTTAACACAACCATACATGTTCAACCACAGTACGAAAAGATTAAAGTCTTGAGACATAGTTTAAAATATAGCAGCGGAAAATAAGGTTTAAAGAGAGTCAAGGATCACGCCTATGTATGAAGACACAACGCGTCCTAAGGCTAGCTCAACATCCTTCGCAACATCCTGCTCAACCTGCAAAATTTTTAAAGAAATTGCAGGGCTGAGTACTTGTTGTACTCAATGGGCTCATGCCGAAAATATTTTATATAGTTATGTCATCCATACCAGTGATCTCGAGTTTTTATATGAGATTAAGAAATTACCATGAGAACACAAAAACATTTCATAGACTGGCCAGTCAAATAATCTCCCCACTTTCTCAACAATCCATCAATCACAATCATCATTCCATGTGCGACGAAAGTGTGGCCACACTATTCGCCCACGAGACCGGCCGACTAGCAAGGACGGCTCACGATCCCACCAGTGTACACAGCCTGATAGGGTTTGCGGCCCTACTCAGACCCGAATTCGTTTCACAACACAGCCATATAGCCTAACGGAGTAAACTCAGACGAACTAGGCATCAGGCACACAATCTCAATCAAAACAAACCATGGTATGACATAACAAGTTAAACCACCCTTATAACGCCACATAGTATTTTCGGAAAAATAAAGAGATTTGAAAAGAAAGCCCACCTCGTTCGCTTAACAATTCACAATCCAACTTATGGCAACTCTCGTTCCTCGAGTTCACGAATACACAATCACCCTTGTCAACGACAACACAAGTCAGCCTTCCACAAAAATCATACTACTATGCATGTCCTATCGTTTCTCTTTCATCGTTTTTCTCAATTAACCCAACCTAAAGTTCGTCACAAAGACGGAAAAACACACCGTAATATATTTCAACTTATCACCCGTGATCACATCATTAGGCACGTTCGTTGGACATACATACATCATATAATACTTTTAAACTTGAAAATAAGTGTCATTTTATCAAGGCAGAAAACTGGCAGAACTGCGCGACCGTTTTGTAAAAATCACCATAAATTCACCCGACCTCAAAAGATGCTAAATTTTGGTCACAATACAGAGGACACATTCAAGTTCATCCATGAAAATTTTCACACTGAAATCACGTCATTTAGTCAGTCATATCATATATTGAACTCTCTGGTCGGAACATACAATTTCTGACAGTATTGCGCAGTTCATTTGAAAAATTCACCATACATTCATACGATGCCCAAAAAGGCTGAAAATTTAACACAACACAGAAGACACTTCAAGATTTCATATAGTTCAAGAATCACATCGATCGAAGGTCATTTGGTCAGTCAAACAGAAAACGAAACATTCATGGAGAGAACTCACGTTTCTGGCAGATTTGCGCAGTCAACTTCAAAAATTTATTAAAAATTCATTTTTCGATAAAACGGCCTGAAATTCACACGAGACACAGAAAACACCTTGACGTTCACTCAGTTAAAGTTTCGTAGCAAAATTCGTTCGTTTGATGGGTCGAATACAGATCATAAGTCACTGGTCGTGCATCACAGATTTCTGGTTCAAATTCGAAAATAGGGTTTTTAAAACTTCCACAACACAACCACCGATTTTCCATGCTCGAAAACACCAAATCATGCTTACACGTTCCTCATAAACAATTTTCATACAACTCATATTATTCACCAATTAATTCAAATTCAACTTCACATGAATTCAATAAAAAAAACACATAACTATCAAAGTTCTTATGAAATCACACTTTCCCACCGATTAAATTTTCGATCTATCAATCCTACATCCTCTATATACATGTAGGATTCAAGAATGAAGTTTCAATGAAGAAGATGAGAAGAAAGACTTAGTTATACCTTGTTGAATCAAGAAAACAAACGGTAAAAACAAACGTTGACACGATTCACCGGAAATTTTTGAAAAATCCACTCCAATTGAAGCAAGAACAATGGTGGAGGAAGTTTTTGGAGAGGATGTGGAGAGGGGGAGGAGAGGCACGAAATTTTATGAGGGAGGTGGGGGCTAGGGTTTAGTTTAGGTGATTATATAGTCCTAGGTTTAATCCTATTAATTAATTAATTATGGAGGAATAAAATAGAGGCCAATAAAATAAAATCCCACAATTAAAAGGAAGACAAGTATTTCGAAAATTATGGATAGAAATTCAATAAGGAAATTATTTAGTATTTACTTGGAGATAAATAGATTCACAATTTAGGAAATAAAACGATGTATATTCCATAAACAAGGGAACAAAATAAATTAAATCTCCAAGTAGGAAATAAAAGGAGGGGGCGAAAATTAGTAGGGTGCACAAGGAAATTATTTAAATCCTCAATTAAATAATAATAGGGTTTAAATTTGGTAATTTCTTTATAGGAAAATACTCCCATAAAATAGGCAACAATTAAATAAATTTCCACAAGGAAATTATTCAACTCTTAATTTAATTGGGGTGAGGGAATAAAATGTGGCAAGATTTAATTGGATTTAATTTTGATAAATATCCCAAAACAATTAATAAAATCCAAGAAAGAGAATATAGTTTCCAATAATTGGAGGGGGCCGAAAATAGCCACTTTATTTGGCTAGAACAAAATGCATGATTTACTTAATTAATCACCCACATTGAATAATATAAATAACACTTTATTCCAAATCACTCATGACAATTTATTCCACATAGTCAACTCAATCAAGTTGGAACAATTAAATTTCATAAATGAAATTTCCAATCGACATATTAAAATAAAAGTAAATTTTTTTTTTGGGATGTTACAACTTCCCCTTCCTAGTTTGGAAGGTCGTTCCGGGCTTGTCCTCGGCCCCTTCCACGTCCTCGGCCTCGTGGCCTGCCAGCCCTTCGTGGTGGCATCCTGGTGGTTTGTACAACTTCTTATTAAGTACACAACATACATGATAACTTACACAGAAAACTTGGATCTTTAAGATATAAACGAACACCCCTTTTCAAGATAACGAGATTTCATAGATAATCGCAAGTTAGGTACATTTTCAAAAGTTTGCCTCAGAAGGACTTTTTACAAAAGACCTTCTACCGCCATCAGGCTAGTTTTCTTTAAATTTCCACGGATGTATTTTTTAGGATTTAATTATGTAATTTTTAATTTGTAGGATTTTAATTATGTAATTTTTTTTAAAGATTTTAATTATGTAATTTTTATTTTTTAGGATTTTAATTATGTAATATTTAATTTTTTTAGTAATTTGTAATAATATTTTGGATATTTTTAATGCATTTTAATATTGTGGAAATGTTTTTATTTAAATTGAATGATAGAATGGTGGGACCCTTGAGCATGCTCTTGCAGAAGAGCATGAGTGTGGGTGTTGTGTTCTTGCAGAAGAGCGTGGAGTAAAAAATGAATAAATGTGGGTCCGAGCCCACATCGATACTCTTGCCTAAGAGTATGGATGTGGATGCTCTAAAGCTTCGCCTTAGTTACTTTTTTTGACTTTCTATTTTGTCTAGTTCATAATCATACCATTAATTTTTATTTACCTTATGCTAAATATGTTATACTCCCTCCGTCCCAAGGAAGATAGACCCCTTCCTTGGGCGGCACGAGAATTTATGCAGCTTTATTTTGTGTGTGAAGTGGAGAGAGTAAAGTAAGAGATTGTGAATAAAGTAGAGATAAATGTGTTTCCATTTTTAGTAACGGGTCATCTTAGTGTTGAGACAAACCAAAAAGGAAAATGGATCACCTTTAATGGGACGGAAGAAGTAACAGTTAGCAGCATGCGGATATGATTGTATTCAAATATATTTTATCATTTTGCCCTGAACCAGACCGAATACAAGGGAATAGTACTGGTAGAATAGAATTTTATGAAATCTATTAGAGCTATAACAATGGGGGACGACAATCGGCAGTTTGAATGACCCCCCATTACACCACAACCCGATCAAAGGCGCTTCGTCCGCGCCACGTAGAGATGCCCAAGGTTTTCGGTTTCGGCGATTAATCACGGAACCGTAACCTCCGGTTCCGGTTCCAAACCGGAACCCTGACTTTTTTCTTGAACCGGAACCGCCATATTTGAACCGCGGGCCAGTTCTGGTTCTAAATTTTACGAACCGAAACTGTGCTAGAACCGCCGATTCTGGACGATTCCAAACCGGAACCGTGAAAAACTGTCGGAAAACCGTGAAATCTAGTCGGAACCGTGAAAAACCGCCAGAAACCGATGGTTCGGAACCATGAAAAACCGCCTGAAAACCGACGGTTTGGAACCGGAACCGGAACCGTCGGTTTTCGAACCGGAACCGAAACCGCCGGTTTTCAAACCGGAACCGGAACCGTGAAATAGCCTCACGGTTCGGTTCTGGTTCCACATTTCTCGAAACCAGAACCGGCGGTTTACGAACCGTGGTCATGTCTACCGCGGATCTCACACGTTTTCCATTTTCATTTTATTTTTACTTTTACTTTTTAGCCTCTATAAATACACAATTTTTACCACATTATATTCACTCGTCTCTATTCTCTTTATCTCATATTTCTCTCTCTATAATAAAAAAATAAACCCGGATGGAAGTCACCCGTACACCAGCGTTCCCTCGTACTCCGACCGGGTCACAAGCCGATTCGCCTTAGGCCGACCACGGGGGCCTCACTATTGCTGCTATGACGTCGTTGCACAAAAACGTTGTTCGACACTATCAAGTGTTAATTATGGAGCCTAATTTATCTCCTACCATGTTTAGGATTTGTTTCCTTGAAGTATTTTTTCCTTGTGATATATGTTTCCTAGTTTGACTAGAATTAGGGTTCTCTAGTTGCTTATAAATAGAGGTGCTCCCTCATTGTTAAATCATTCTGAAATTATATAGTGAAATCCATGGCTTGGCATCGCCCCCAAACGTAGATACACATTGTATCGAACTGGGTAAACAATTTCTTGTATTCATTCTCTTTCATATTCGTGATGGCCTGTGTTTATTTCCCAACAACTGGTATCAAGAGCCTAAGTTTTAAGAGGCAGAAATCACGATGGGGATCAACGAGAAAATTGCTGTAGAGAAGTTCGACGGATCTGATTTCAGATTTTGGAAGATGCAGATTGAGGATTACCTGTACGGTAAAGATCTCTGGAAGCCTTTAAAAACCAAACCCAAAAAGATGGAACATGAGAGTGCGAGCTGCTGGACAGAAAAACGATGAGCACGATTAGGCTATCGTTGTCCAAGGATGTGGCTTATCACACGACTGCAGCAAAGTCGACAAACGAGATGATGAAGATCTTGGAGTACATGTATCAGAAACCATCAACGGCAAACAAGGTACATCTGATTAGATGATTGTTTAATTTTAGAATGCAAGAGGGAAAGCTGGTGCAACAACATCTCAACGAGTTCAACATGATTACTTCGCAACTGAACTCAGATGATATAAAATTCGAAGATGAAATCCGTGCCCTGATTTGGCTATCGTCTCTGCCTGAGAGTTGCGCTGGCACAGTGACAGCAGTTACTGCTACAGAGACAAACTTAACAGTTGACAGTGGGGGAAATTCCTATTTGAAGCTCTATGTTAAGACTATCCACTGCCCTATTATGATGCAAGAGTGTAATGAGGTTGGGGAAGAAAATACCTCACTCGATGCACCCTCTTTGGCTTGTGATCGTCTCTGTGTTACCCCTGGATATTACGGTTAGTGCGATTCCTTTCACTCTGAAGGGGGAGGCCAACACATGGTTATTACGGTTACCCCTGGATTCTATCCGCACTTGGAGAGACTTTAAATTGAAGTTTTTAGATTATTTCTTCCCATCCAACAAGACGAATGCTCTGAAGAAGGAGATAGTGGAGTGCAAACAGGACTATGACGAGTCATTGAGCCAATACTGGTCAAGGTTCAAAGGATTGCTGGATGCATGCCCGAATTACTGGATGATAGAGGCAGAGACCTATTCTCAGTTTTATGAAGGAGCGACTCCTGAGTCGAAGGACTTGATGAATTCCTCAAGCGGAGGGAATTTTACACGGAAAAAAGAAAGTGAGGCACGAGAGATTATGGGGAAATTGATAGATGCCAAGAAGGCATATGATAGTCCAAGGAATGCTGTGAGAAGAGTTTCTGCGAATGCACTGAGGGAACAAGATGATGATAAGGTAGAGGCAAGGATAGATAGACTCGAGAAGGCTCTTTTGAATGCTATCGAAAAAACTAATTCGCCAGCGCCACCGGAGAAGGAGAAACCGCCTGGTCCAGGGGAGTCCCAATTTCAACAATATTACGGATCCCAGGAAAGAGATTACCATGCCCAGGTGAATGCGATGGGGAGTTGGAATCCCGATGGAAGTTGGAACCCCGGGAGACAAAGAGATGCACCCTGGAGGAATCATCCAAATTTTAAATGGTCTGATAACGAACCCTAAACCCTAATAACGAACAGAGCCAGCCAGCACTACAACAGAGTATACAGTTTGCACCTCAGCCCGAGAGGCAGGGCAACTGGAGGAATCATGAAGGGCAAGGCAATTGGAACAATCGGAACCAGGGAGATCACTCGAACTGGGGAAACAGGAATTAAAACCATCAGGGGAACTCTTATGTGCCACCACACCAAAGGAATTTCCAACCCACCTACCCAGGTCAAGGAAATCAGTTCAACAACAATTCAGGGGGTCAAGGAAATATTCGCCCGACCCAAGGAAGTGGAGCAAACCAGAATGCAGGACCCGCCCCAGTCAGCTGAGTTCTAAGCCACCAAGGAATCTTGATGAAATGGTGCACGACCTCATCAGTTCTCAGCAGCACATGGAGAACAACTTACAGTTGAACAATGACGTAGTCCACAAGCTTCAGGATGCTCAGCAAGAACAAAAGGCGGCAATGGATATGTTAGCAAGGCAGCTGTCACAGATTGCTACTTCCTTGAGTGACATGCGAGGTAATGAGGGTAAAATTCCTGCCTCAGTAAAACCGCCTGATAGGGCCAATATTAGCCAAATTACCTTAAGGTCTGGGAAGGGGTACGAAGGCCCACTAATGAGACCGAAGAAAGTCACAGATCCCACCGAGGGCAAGGAGACAGGGGGTATAACCTCTAGACCGAGGAACTGGGCTGCAAACAATCCCATGATTAGAGATGAACTCAGGGCAGGAGATTTGGAGAAACCATTGCCTAGAGAAACTGAACCATTTTTCCTCGATCCAGGGCCAGAGTTGGTAAGGGAGGAGGAGAAGAAAAAAGTCAAAGAATTCTCGGCCGGTAGCTATACAGGAACAGGGAAGCGACCGAAACCATTCCCAAGCCGAGGGGAAGTAAAGAAAAAGAAGGATGAGCCGGTAGATTTTATGGACATTTTTGGGAAGCTGGAAATCAATCTACCATTCTTACAGGCTCTGAAATTGCCAGTGATTAGCAAGTTCATCAAGGAATTTATAGCTGGTAAGGCGAGACCTAGTGGAAAAATTCTGATAGGCGAGAATGTATCTGCGGTAATTCAAAAGCGGAGGATGCCTTCCAAATGCAATGATTCAGGTATGTTTACTTTGCCCATCTCTATTGGTGATGTAAAAATCGAACATGCTATGTGTGACTTAGGTGCATCCATAAATGTGTTACCACTTTCTATATACAAGAAGTTAGTAGGGGTAGGCATGGTGGACAAGAAAGTTGTGATCCAATTGGCAGACAGGTCATGCATTTGTCCTAAAGGAGTGCTTGAGAACGTGATAGTAAATGTACATGACTTCTTGTACCCAGCTGATTTCTATGTGATTAAGATGAGTGATAGTGAGTTTGCAGAGTCTGGCGGAGTACTTTTAGGGAGACCTTTCCTACGTACCGCTAAGACTATCATTGATGTCTTTGATGGCACCATTTGCCTTGATTACAATGGGGAGAAATATACATTCAGCATAGATGAGGCAATGAAGAAACCTCTTGACGTTGAAAATTTGCATGCTATAGATGTTATTAACCCCTTGGTCCAGGAATATCTTGAGACCGAATTAATGCAGGAGCAGATTGCGAATTCTGAGATGAGTCATGCTATTGATAGAGAAGTAGCAGGGTGGTGTCAAGCAATGAACATGAGTGAGTTATCAGATGAGAAGCTAGCCGAAGCAATTCTGGAATTCTGCATGAACCCGTAGCTAGCTAGATCAAGGAAGACACCTTATGTGGCGAGCATGGAAAGTTCTACTGAGTCTACGAAGGGAATAACAACTGAGTCGACAGAGAAAAATCCCTTACCCTAGGAAAAAGATGTCCCCAAGAAAGAACTGAAAACACTTCCACCAGGTCTCAAGTATGCGTATCTAGAGGAGAATGAAACTTTCCCTGTGATTATTAACAGCAGCTTGACCGAGGGACAAGAAGAGGAACTGCTGAAGGTAATTCAGAGGAACAAGAAGGCTATTGGGTGGACACTCTCTGATTTGGTAGGAATCAGTCCAGATTTGTGCATGCATCACATTCGGCTAAAAGAGGGAGCAAAAGCCTGCAGAGATCCTCAACGCAAATTGAATCCTAACATGAGGGAGGAGGTGCTGAAGGAAGTAATGAAGCTACTCTCCCTAGGTATCATTTATTCCATACCAGACAGTGAATGAGTGAGTCCAGTACATATGGTACCAAAGAAGTCGGGAATACAGGTGGTCAAGAACGACAAGAATGAGTTGGTGCCCACCCGACTAGTTACTGGGTGGAGGATGTGCATTGACTATAGGAAATTAAATGAAGCGACTAAGAAAGACCATTTCCCTCTACCTTTCATTGACCAGATGTTGGAGAGGTTGGCGGGCAAGCAATATTTCTGTTTCCTAGATGGATATAGTGGGTATTTTCAAATCTACGTGGATCCCGAGGACCAGGAGAAGAAAACTTTCACGTGTCCCTTCGGAACGTATGCTTACAGAAGGATGCCGTTTGGTCTGTGCAATGCGCCAGGCACTTTTCAGCGGTGTATGATGAGTATCTTCTCGGATCTCCTAGAGGATTGCATCGAGATTTTTATGGACGACTTCACTGTGTACGGGAATTCATTTGACTCATGTTTGGCAAGTTTGGATATAGTGTTGAGGAGGTGCCAGGAAAAGCATTTGGTTTTGAATTTCGAGAAATGCCACTTTATGGTCCCAGAAGGAATTGTCTTAGGGAATGTGGTATCAGAAAGAGGTATACACGTAGACCAAGCAAAGATTGATGTGATCTCAAAACTGCCTTACCCGACAAATCAGAAAGAAGTAAAAGGATTCCTAGGGCATGCTGGATTCTATAGGAGGTTCATAAAGGATTTCGCAAAGATTGCTCAGCCACTCACTCACTCACTTGTTGCATAATGATGTCGATTTTGTTTTCGATGAGGAGTGCAAAAAGGCTTTTCAGCTGTTGAAGGATAGACTAGTATCTGCTCCCATTATTAGAGCACCCGACTGGAATCTACCCTTTGAAATAATGTGTGACGCAAGTTATTACACAGTAGGGGCGGTGCTAGGTCAAAGAATCGATGGGAAAAGCTTTGCGATTTTTTATGCGTCAAAAACGCTCAATCGGGCCCAGAAAAATTATGACACCACGGAGAAGGAAATATTGGCAGTTGTGTACTCATTTGAGAAGTTTCGCCCGTACTTGCTGGGGTCTAAGGCGATAGTTTTCACCGATCACGCTGCAATAAAGTACTTACTGGCGAAGAAGGAGTCTAAGCCAAGGTTAATCTGTTGGGTTTTACTCTTACAGGAATTTGACTGGGAAGTCAGAGAAAAGAAAGGTACAGAGAACAAGGTAGCCGACCACTTGAGTTGCATTTACGAGGGAGAAACAGACGAAGCAATACCTGATGCTTTCCGAGAGGAACATCTATATTATCTGGAAAGTTCGGCTAGACCTATCAGTTAGGAAGAGATAATGGCAGTAACAGGTCCAGGAGATGCTGAAAAAGGAAAATGCCAGATAAACGCTGAGCCGTGGTTCGCAGACCTAGCAAATTACTTGGTCACCAGAGAAGTTCCCAGTTCCCACGAAATTTCTCGGGCATAGAAGATGAAACTGAAAAGCGAAGGCAAGTACTATTTTTGGGACGACCCGTATCTATGGAGGATGGGAGCTGACCAAGTAATTAGGAGATGTATTCCAGAGTGGGAACAAAGGGATGTGCTAAATCATTGCCACGCTCTAGCGTGTGGAGGTCACTTTGGACAAAGGAAGACCGCGAGGAAGGTGTAAGACAGCGGGTTTTACTGGCCTACATTGCATAAGGATGCGTTCGAATTCTGTCAGAATTGTGAAAGGTGTCAACAGACTGGGGGAATCTCCAAAAGAGATGAAATGCCGCAAGTCCCTGTCATCGTTTGTGAGATTTTCGACGTCTGGGGAATGGACTTCATGGGTCCATTTCCATCTTCATATGGGAATGCATACATACTTGTGGCGGTGGATTATGTTTCGAAATGGATAGAGGCAAAAGCTACCACATCTTGCGAAGCTGGTGAGGTGGCAAAATTTCTTAGGGCTAACATTTTTTTACAGGTACGGTGTTCCTAGGGCTGTTATTTCGGACCAAGGAACTCACTTCCGGAACAGTATGATAGAAGCTCTAATGAAGAAGTATGGAGTCCACCACAGGTTGTCTACACCTTATCATCCTCAGTCTAACGGCCAGGCGGAAATATCAAATAGGGAGATCAAAGCTATACTTGAAAAGACAGTGAATCCGTCAAGGAAAGACTGGAGTAAGAGGCTTGACGACGCATTACGGGCTTACAGGACAGTATATAAGACGCCTATTGGGATGTCTCCGTACAGGTTAGTGTTCGGCAAGATGTGCCACTTGCCAGTTGGACTGGAGCACAAGGCATACTGGGCGGTCAAGGAGATTAACATGAATCCTCAAGCTTGTGAGGAAGAGAGGAAATTACAGCTCCCGGATTTGGAAGAATTGAGGCTTGAGTCTTACGAGTCCGCGATGTGGTACAAAGAAAAGACCACGCTCTGGCATGATAAGAATCTCCGGACCAAGGAACTACAAGTTGGGCAGAAAGTTCTCCTGTTCCAGTCCAGGCTTAAGCTGATGCCTGGAAAGCTAAAGTCCAAGTGGATCGGACCATATACTATCGTTGGCCTTCGCGCAAATGGAGCAGTAGAGATCCAAAAAGGTGCCTCGAATTCTGTGCCTTTTCTCGTCAATGGTCATCTTGTGAAGGTATTTCGGGATAACTCGGAGCTGTGTGTAATGGACGAAGTGCCTCTACGCGCACTCCCGGATATCGCCTAACCAATCTAGGAAGTGTTCTTGAAGAAATCCTAGGTCAATTAAATTGAGAAGTTTTTTTTATCCATGCCCTGACCCAGGGAATCTCAAGAGTACTTGAAAGAAAGTGTAAATATTTAATTGCTTTCCTTAAATCAAGAAAACCGAAACAAATCAGAAAAAATAATCTTCCAAAAATATTTTCGAAATCCTAGACTCCTTAGGGAATTTTTTTTTTCATACTGTCATATCCTTGACCTGGGAGTCTGGCGTTTCATTTTCAGTTTGATGTTTTTCTAAATGTGATATTGCAGAGCGTATTCGCATGGGGTAGGGAGTTGAGGAGTAAAATTTTGAAGGGAGTTAGCACCGGTTTGAATTTCAAAAGGTAACTTTATGGGGAGGCGTACGGTCGCTCGCGTCACGCCTGCAACCACCTGTAAAATTGTCCTTTCCCATACCTACAGGCTATAACCGTGCTCTCTCTTTTATTTTACACATCATACTTACTCTCTCTACGGAAAAAAAAATCCCCAAAATTTTCTCTCTCAAATTCTCTCTCTAACCCTAATCGACGAAATTTTTTCTTCCGAGTTCTTGCGAAATTCTACAGATTCCACCATGGAGAACACACAAAACACAGGAAGCACCTCTGGATCCGCCGAATCTAACGCAGCGTCGTTCATGGCCGATCTATTGCACAAATTTGGGGGGCCAGAGGAGGCGATGAAGGCGTTCGCCATGCTCACCACTATGATGGGAAAACCACTCCACCACCACAAGTTTCAGAGAATGCAAAACCCCAACCGGAGGCCGTACATTCGATGGCCGAACCAGCCACCAGTGTAGCAGGAACAATTGCCGCAAATGTACCTGAGGAGGAAGCGGATCTGGCTACGGATTTGGAGCTTTTGGCAGTCAATGAACCAAGGTTAGACCATGTTTCTGAGGGGGAAACCTCTGCCATTGCTGCTGATGGTGCATCTGAGGGGGTAACCCCTGTTATTGCTGCTATTGATGTCGTTGAGAGAGAAACCTGTGTTGTGTCAGAAAGCGTGGGTGTATCTGCTGTTTTGTCTACTAGTAATCATGAGAGGGAAAACTTAGAACATGTTGAGGGCGATGAGGCCCTAATTTCTGAGAAAGCTATGGAGCGGGAAACCCTAGAAAAAGTTGGGGGCGATGAGGCCCAAGTCTCTGTTGAGAACGATGATGAGGGGAGGACCCCTGAAAAGTTTTTGGGTACCGAGACCCACAATGAACAAGATTTGGTTGGGGTGGAAACCCTTGTTTATATCACGGGGGCAACCCCTTTGCTGTCTGAGGAGGGAGAGGCCCTCATTACTGAAGATGTACAGGAACCCGTTGACGAGAGGATAAATCTAGTCGTGGATTTGACTGATATCCCAGAGGGGAGGATTTCACCGGTAAATAAAAGGGAAGCCCGGAGATAAGCTCGCCGGAGCTTGATAGATGAAATTGATGACCCTGTCCAGGAGACGGAAGGAGAAGGAAAAGTAAAAGTTACTTCTGCAACATCTTTCCATACTTTCTCAACATCGACACTATCCTTTACATCCACGACCTCCGATTCCTGCTTCACTTGGACTTCCGACCTGCCGACCTCATAAAAGCATACCTCCTTCCCATGCATGATTAGAAGCCCCTTGTTGAAGAAATATTTGACATTGAAAACCTCTGGGGTCATGCACATCTCCACATCTTGGCACGATTTGGCTATCTTCAGTATTACATTGCGTTGAAGGTATGCCCCTAGGAGGTGGCATGTGTACATGTGTCTGGAAGGATTGGCGGCCATCTGATGGCAAGCCTGGGCTAGCCAGTAGCCCAGGTGTACACGGACTCCCTTGGCCATACACCAAGTGAAGTATATGTCGGCTGCGGTCAAAGCAGCGCTTGCGGTTCCCATCAGATTATAACTGATGAACGTCTGAGCGAAACGCAGGGTCCGGTTGTCAATGTGGTAAGCCTTCGAACAACTTGTTTTAAATTGACCCACTTTCGGGTGGGTTATAAACTCCCAAGCGCTTTATGGTTTGAAACCCGGGGTAAACTTAGGCGGACCCAATATCCTGTCAATCCACAAGCCCTCATCATCCTGTGTGCGCGATAACAACCCCATGCGGAGCGACCACTCTCGGGTGGGTCCGGTTGTCAATGTGGTAAGCCTTCGAACAACTTGTTTTAAATTGACCCACTTTCGGGTGGGTTATAAACTCCCAAGCGCTTTATGGTTTGAAACCCGGGGTAAACTTAGGCGGACCCAATATCCTGTCAATCCACAAGCCCTCATCATCCTGTGTGCGCGATAACAACCCCATGCGGAGCGACCACTCTCGGATGCTCATTTCATGCTCCTCGTTGAAAAGGCGGAAGGTAATAGAGTCGGCATCCAGATCAGTTGTAGACTTCAAACGAAAGGTTGAGAAAAACTCACGCGCTAATGCTGTTGGGACTTCAAAAGAGCTGTGCTTCAGCAACCAGTCGAAACTGATCGCGTCGATGTACTCCCGGAATTCATCATCGGAAGCAATCTCCTTCAGCTCCGCGGGATCATATCTCTTTCCGGACTTCGCATACTTGCCCTGGGCACTCTTCTCTTTATACGTTGCTGCACGCTTGGGGTCAGTGAACTTCCTCATTGCATCCAGTAATTCCTTGGTTAACCAAATTTCTGTAGGCTCGAAATTGAGCTCTTCTTCAAGTTCCTCTTTGGAGTCGCTAGATCCAGCAGGGCTATCAGACTCGGCAGCATATGGAATCTTTGCGGGTGGAGGAAGAGAGATTTCAACAGATTTTCCTTTCGATTTCTTGGTCAAGGAAGGAGCGGCCTGCTTTCTCTTCCTTTTTCTTTCAGCCGCCTGGCGATGTTCTTCCTCGTCACTCTCCATCCACTAGGTCTAGGAGAGATGTCCTGCTCACGGGCTGCGGTCTCTGGACCCAGCGCTTCTCCTTCCGTCTGCTGGACAGAGTCATCAATTTCATCTATCAAGCTCCAGCGAGCTTGTCTCCGGGCTTCCCTTTTATTTACCGGTGAAATCGTCCCCTCCGGGACATTAGTCAAATCCACGACTAGATTTACCCTCTCGTCGATGGGTTCCTGTACATATTCAGTAACGAGGGCCTCTCCCTCCTCAGACAGCAAAGGGGTTGCCCCCGTGATATAAACAAGGGTTTCCACCCCAACCAAATCTTGTTCATTGTGGGTCTCGGTACCCACAACCTTTTCAGGGGTCACAGCTGCAAGAACTCCTGGACCGGGGATTCATCCTGGCCTCTATCATGCCGTCTAGCACACCCCCCCGAGACAAGTAACTTTTACTTTTCCTTCTTTTATTTTTCGTTTTTCCTTCCTTTTCTGTTTGTGTTTTTCTGTGACCAGTATGCTCTATTTTGTATATATGTGTTGCACCTTCCCACACTTAGCCCAATCCTTGGTCTAAGTGTGAGAAGGGGTTGTTCTGTTTTTGCATGTTTTGGTTTTGTTTGTTGCGCCTTCTCCCACTTAGCCCATTGTACGGTCTAAGTGTGAGGAGTTTGTTTTGTTTTATGCACGTTGGTTGTTTGTTTGTGTTGTTTAGTCTGTTTTGTGTTGTTCATACTTCCCTATTTCCCCACTTCACTAGGATAGCTTGGGGACAAGCTTAAGTGAAGTGGGAGGGGGAGGGAGTAAGTGCAGTATTTGTTTTTGTAAATAGGAGTCTTAGAGTCTCTAGGTCTAGCGTTTTTGTGTGTTGCATGAGCTAGTGAGATAATAAGGCAAGATTCCCTTAGTGAGAGCGATTGAAGATAGGATACATGTAAACTTTGATGCCTTTTTCCTTAATAAACTAAAAGCGGTCTGAATGAAGTAAGGATGATAGAAAAGGCCTTAGATAACCTAGCTGTGCAGCCCTACTATAAGAGGGAGTTATAAGCCTAAACACTTTGAGCTAACATGTAAAAATGGGCTGCCACTTGATGCTTAGGGAGTAGAGTATAAATGAGAAAAAACGGGTTATGGAGGTATAAGTTGGACGAAGTCCAGGAACTGGTGGTATAAGCTGGACGAAGTCCAGGAAAATGAGGTATAAGCTGGATGAAGTCCATGGGAAATATATATATATATATATATATATATATATATATATATATATATATATATATATATAGGGTTGTGATCAATGTCGAACCAATTTTAAAGACCGAACTAGAGACCAAATCTGGGCCATTAGATCTAGTTTTTTTGATGAGATGTGCTGCTGTGTAAATTTTTCGGTCTTCATTACAAGCCCATTTTACTTCATTGTATAGATTTATTACTTCATTCCGTACGTAATACCTTGAAACTACAATATGTTTTTACTTTCTTGCAGTAGGTTTTGAAATGATTCAACATATGTTTCATTTGAATTCATTGACCTGAGTTTTTACTTTATTTACATTAAAAAATGCAATTTATTCAAGTGCGTTTATCACTTCATTCAGAAACGTTATTACTTCATTGGATAAGGTTTTTACTTCATTCCAGTAGGACTTCACATACTTCATTCCAATAATTTATTGCATCATTCCATGTGTTTATTACATCATATCAGCGTTGTGGCGGTGGTGATAGATATTGTAGAGAGAAAGAACGACACGCGACGGCGAAACCGCATTTACTTACTGGAATGAAGTAATAATCCTACTGGAATGAAGTAAAAACCTACTGGAATGAAGTAAAAACCTACTGGAATGAATTTAAATCTTTGTAACATGTTTGTATGACTTATTTACCTTCGGATGAATTAAAATAGGCTCGTGATGAAGGTGAAAATAAATTATAAATTTGTGCCTCTCATCCATAAAAAACTAGATCAAAAAACCCTAATTTGGTATGGTTCGGTGGTTCGGTCTTTAAGAGTGGATTTGTGAATAATGGGACTCTATATATATATATATATATATAGAACAGGAAAATGAGGTATAAGCTGGACAAAGTCCAGGGGAAAAGGGGATATATATATAGAAAAAGGAAAAAAATATATAAAAAAATAGGGCAGGAATGCAATCGCAACCTGACTTAGGAAATCAATAGGGAAAGGGAGTAGTAAGAAGGAGAAACTCTCATAACCCGACGCAACAGTGGTGTAACTTTAACTTTGGAGCGTTTCGATCCTAACATCCCTGGTGAGGAATGAGTGATCGAGCGAACCTAACTGCTGGGAAATCAATAGGCTATCTTGACAAACTGACAGATCGTTTAGGTAGAAGAGAGAAGGGGGAGGATTTGAAGACTGTAGACAATCGGATAGGACTTAAGCTTGTGGGGACGGTCGCCTAAAAGTTGAAACTAGTTCATGCTTATCTGTTGTGTTTTGTTTTTCCTTGTATGTTGTTTTCTTTTGTGAGTTTGTAGTTGTCTAGGTCTAGGAGTCGGTGCTTTGTTTGTGTTTTGCTTGTAGAGTCGTTCTTGGGAATCGTGCATTGAAATTCACCTTATTTCTTTTTTGTGTCTTTTATGCTTGAGGACAAGCATGGTTTAAGTGTGAGCAATTTGATAAGGCTAATTTCATGCATAGGTCTAGGGGATAAATTCGTGGATTTACTGGGTCTAACACACGTTTTAAGCCAGGTGTGTAGAAGAATTTCGCCAGGTCCAGGAAAAGAAGAGGACAATCACCTGTCCGAGGTAACTGGCGAAGAAGTGAGCATTGTGGTGGAAAATTGCAAGATGGAGGAAATCTCGGAGCTGAAGGGTAGAATGGAGATTTCTACGAAGGCTTCTAGAAGATTATGTCCGCGCCTATATAAGGAAGGAAGCATGCATTCTAGAGGGACCTTCTCGGTGGAGGCCCCGTTACGGATTGTAGCTAGGAGCTCACTTTTCTCTTACACACTTGGGTTCTCTTTGGGAAATTCGGGGGTTCACGGTTGGGTTCGCTTCTTGTTTCTTTAGATCCATTTGGGTGTAACACCGTCCTGTCGAGGGAGAAGAAACAATTTCTAGTTTATTTCTCGTATTTTGTGTTTTTACCGAATATTTTTGTGTTTAATGCAAGTTTAATTTTCTGTTATGTCGTTGATGTTGATTTCTGATTTCACTCCTGTGATTTTCTGGAGTTTGAGTTAGTTTACTTGTGTTGGATGCGTTTCGCAATTGCTCACTGAATCTGTGCAGAGTAATGGCTGGATCGGGTTGATCAGAGATTGTTGGTGGTTGAATCGGAGGTTTGAATTCGGTGTTGTAGCTGAGTTGATTGGAATCGTTTGAATTCGGTGTTGATTGGAGTAGATCTGTTAGATCGGAAGATATGGAGTTGTAGCAGAGTTGGTTTAAATTTATGCCTATCCTTCGTGTTTTCATTTCATTCCGTCTAGTATATGTAGATCTGTGTTATTTCCGGTTTGTTGTAAGTTTCCGACGGCCCAACTTTTATATTCTGTTCGAGTCTAGGTACGTGCTCTGTTTTCTTCATCTGTGTTTTTGATTCAGTTAAAAAAAATGCATGTCGTTGTTAGTTAGAGTTTCGGTTTGTTATTTGCAGCCTTTCTGTCGTACTTGCCAATTCTGGAATTATGGTCCCCACTGTTATATGCTTCATGACTGGTTCTATTAGGTAGCCGTTTACACGGTCTAGGAAGGGAATTTAATATCCCGTAGTCTTGATGATGTTTGATCTCAGCATGTTTACAGTTTCCTAGGTCTAGTGTTTACATTTCTTGCCTAGGTCTAGTCGTAGTTAAACCTCAACCCAGATTGCGTGGCAGCAGCCGCCCTTGTCCAAAGTTTCTAAATGCTTTCTTACGTGTCCATCTTCGTGGGATCGACCCCTGCTTCTCTATACTAATCCATAGTATTCGGGTTGAGGAAGTTTATTGTGCCTAACGACAGAGCATTCCGTGTTCTCTTGAGTTCCTAGACCAAGTGATCTAGTAGATTCATAGGACTTGGCATCTCGACCTAGCATAACACCAGAATCACGCACGAGCACTTTTGCTATTCTCCTCACACACTTCAACCGACTTCGTCCCAATAGAGAGACGATCTGCACTTCCTCCCGTACAGTGCTTCGTACGGAGCCATATCGATTGTAGTCTGGTAGCTGTTGTTATATGCAACCTCTATCAACGGCAGTACTGGTTCCCAATTGCTCCCTCTATCGAGCACTACTGCCCTTAGCATATCTTCAAGAGTCTGGATTGTCCTTTCCGACTGTCCGTCGATCTGTGGGTGAAATGTCGTGCTAAAATTTAATCGCGTCCCTAGCTCTTTCTATAAGCTCTTCCAAAATCTGGACGTGAATTTGGCATCTCTATCCGACGTGATCGTCGCTGGTATGCCATGCAGGCGAATGATTTCCTTCACGTACAACTGGGCAAGCTTCTCTGACCCGTACATAATAGGTATCGGTATAAAGTGGGCGCTCTTACTAAGACGATCAACTATTACCCAGATTGGAATGTTTCCTCTTTGAGACTTTGGCAGTCCCGTGACAAAATCCATGGCTATGTGTTCCCATTTCCACTCGGGAATCTCCAACGACTGCAATTTTCTATAGGGGCGTTGGTGTAGTAGCTTCACTTGTTGACAGGCAAGACACCTCTCGACGTAGGATGCTATGTCCCTCTTTATGCCGTCCCACCAGAACTTCTTCTTTAAGTCCTGATACATCCTTGTACTCCCTGGGTGGGCGGTGTATGGGGTATCGTGCGCCTCGCTCATTATCTCATTTCTGGGCTCCTTTTGGTTAGGCACACACAGCCTCCCTTCAAACAGGAGCGCATTGTTTGCCTCCTCCTGGAAATTCTCTTGTTTGCGTGTTCTCAATTTCAAACGCCACTTCTCTAGAGTCTCGTCCCATCTCTGGGCCTCCACGATCCTGGCCCTTAAATCGGGAACAACTACTAGAGTCAAAACTATGCTCTCCACCGTCTCAGGTGCTCGCACCATCTCCAAATTCATTCTGTCGAATTCTCTAAGCAGTTCTTCTTCCTGGGTTAACAGGACTGCTAATTGGTGCTGCCTCTTACGACTTAGTGCGTCTGCTACGACGTTAGCTTTGCCTGGGTGGTAGTTTATGCCGCAGTCGTAGTCCTTTACTAATTCGAGCCATCTCCTCTGTCTCATGTTCAAGTCCTTCTGCTCGAAGAAGTATTTGAGACTCTTGTGGTCCGTGAAAATCTCGCACTTAACTCCGTATAGGTAGTGTCTCCAGATTTTCAATGCATGTACCACTGCTGCTAGCTCAAAATCGTGTGTTGGATAGTAGAGTTCGTGTGGCCTGAGCTGTCGTGATGCGTAAGCAATCACCTTCCCATTCTGCATCAGCACACATCCAAGTCCGCTCTTGGAGGCATCCATGTAGACAATGTAGTCCGTCCCTAGCTCTGGGACAACTAGTACGGGTGCGCTGGTCAATTTCTCCTTCAGTAATTGGAAGCTTGCCTCGCACTCGGGAGACCATGAGACCTTGGTTCCCTTCTTGAGTTGCTGAGTCATTGGCCTCGCAATATTTGAGAATCCTTCAATGAATCTTCTGTAGTAGCCAGCTAGTCCGAGGAAACTTCGGATTTCATTGGGCGTTGTTGGTACCTTCCAATTCTGAACTGCTTCTACTTTAGTAGGATCCACTCGGATTCCATCTGCTGTCACAATATGTTCGAGAAAATTCACCTCCTTGAGCCAGAATTTGCACTTGCTGAATTTGGCGTACAGCTTCTCTTCCCGTAGCGTCTCTAGGGCAAGCCACAGGTGTTACTCGTGTTCCTTTTCATTTTTTGAGAATATCAGTACATCGTCGATGAAGACTAGGAAAAACTTATCGAGATACAGATGGAAAACGCTGTTCATCAGATCCATGAATACTGCTGGTGCATTCGTTAGTCCAAACGGCACCACTGTAAACTCATAGTGACCGTACCTAGTTCGGAAGGCCGTCTTGGGCACATCCTCAGGCTTAATCTTCAGTTGGTGATATCCTGACTTCAGGTCCATCTTGGAAAACACACAGGCTCCCTTAAGCTGATCAAACATATCATCGATCCTCAGCAAGGGGTACATGTTCTTGAGAGTCAATTTGTTAAGCTCTTGGTAGTCCACACACATTCTCATGGTCCCGTCTTTCTTCTTGACGAAGAGTACAGGTGCTCCCCATGGTGAGACGCTGGGTCTGATGAATCCCAGGTCCAGGAGTTCTTGCAGCTGTACCTTCAGTTCGTCTAGCTCCTTTGGGGCAATTCGATATGGTGCCTTCAATACAGGGGCAGATCCTGGTTCTAGATCTATCGTGAACTCCATTCATCCTCATTTCGAAAACAAATTGCTCGGGAAAACAATAGTAGGATTTATGGTTCATCCTTTGTAGTTCCCGCTCGAACTACATTCTCTAGGGAAGTTACTTGTTTTCTCTCTGTTCTTTCTACTTTCTTTACCAGGTACAGCGTTTTTGTCGCTTTTTGTTTTAGTTAATTCGAAAATTTCCATTTTTTTTCTTTCAACTTTATTTTAGTTGAATGTCCTGGAGCATTGATCGAGTCGATTGCTTGGAAGGATCTAGTTAACAAATCTAGATCTTGTCTGAAGAAGTGTGTGGATATCAAAGTGAAAATCAAGGAAGAATGGAAGAAATACTAGTCAAATAAATACTGAAAACGAGGAACCAAATATTTGGTTACATGTTCTCAAATAGAATCATTCACCACAACCACTAGATCAGAGTTCGAAGGTGAGACTATAAGCTTCTCACAAAAATAAATGCAGCGGAAAGAGGTCCTTACTAAACGACTTCGTGTATGAAGACACGAATCGCCGAGATATCCACAAGCTTATTTAATAGCATCGACTCCGATCAATTCTTCTCCATCTTGACGCTCAACCTGCACATTTATAAATACATGTAGGGCTGAGTACAGGAGTACTCAGTGGACACGTGCCGAAAACAAAACATACAAATATAAGTTGTCATCCATCAACAGTATCGCACGAGGTTTTTCTTCAAAGGCCCGAGCATACAAAATTCATTTGTGATCTTAAAAGTCCGACTGATCAGTCTAAGTTCTTATGTCTCCTGCCATGTCTGATAATCTAGTGTACCGTGAAGGTGGCCACCTTCAACAGTACCCTCGCCGGCCAACCTCTCTAGGATGGCTCACGACTCTTGTGCACCACAATCGAAACATTTTGGCGTAGACAAAACCAACAAACAAATATCACCAACAGACAAATATCTCCAACAGGCAGGTCTCGAAAACAAACACTTTATGGCATGACAACAACTTTAAAAGAAATGATCACATATCCATTTTTGAGAAAGGTATTTCATAACTTCAAAAGTATTTGCTTTATATCCACACTATAGTGCTGGATATTTAAAAGAAAGCCCACCTGGTATGCTTATCTCCAATTAACAAATCCTCGTTTGGCCTCACTTGCCCCTTGAACAAACTGTCCTTTAGAAATTAATAGCGTAACACGCTAATTAGTACTTGAGCTATTTTTCTGTGAAAGAATGCATACGTCCTATAGGATAGCACCTATCTCTTAGTCTCGGTGTTTAAGATTTTCCTTAAATCCTAACTCGGCTTTACTGTACGGTAGTGCCAAATTTTTTCAGCTTACTAATTTGGAGAAGTTATATTTTCCCTTAAATAGTTAGAATATGGATTCTTAAAATCCCTCCTTAAATTCTTTCTTCTTCGGATTTTTCTTAAGGCCGCCCATGGCGTCGCGGGGCGACGCCGGTCGGCCCTTCGCGTCCTCAACTTCACCATTTTTCCATCCTCGAAACTTAGTAAACTATTCGGGAATTAATTAATTTATGATCAAGCATACAAGCTTAATTTCTAAATTTAATTCCTCTCCAACACGGCCAAATCTCGAATTAATTAAATTGCCCAGCTGTCACTTAATCAGCCCAATACTTTTAATTATTTTTGAGGTCCAAAGCAAATAATTAACTTGGCCCAAATAACAAGTCCAACACTCATGTATACCTTCCCATCGTGACTCCCTCTTCCCCAATTCTTCACAATTTGAAATACCTAATTTGGGAGACAATGCAGCATCGGCTCTCCTCTCCCTCTCGCCGACCCTTCTTCTTCCTCATTTCTTCGTCATCCAGACGAGTGTCAATCGTCGTGCTCACGCTCTCTTCTGGCGAACCCGCGCCCGGAGCGAGCTCTCTCTCCCTCTACTAAATCCATGTTCCCACCGAACCTCCATTCGGCGAGTTTAGAGGCGGTATCCTTTCCCCTCTGGCGGACTCGCCACCACCTCGTCGGAAGTCTGGGGTCCCGTCGGTGAGTGTTTCTCCCTCTAGTGGATTCGCTCCCTCCGGGTCCTCGCACCTTTGGTCACCAGACGGCAGACCCACCGTCTCTCAGGCGAGGCGGCCACGCCTAGCGGCTCGTGCCGTTCTCCTCTGCCTGGCGTTAGCTTTGTCACTCCCTTGGTGTCATCGCGCTGCTGCTCCGCCCTTGGTCCCCGTCGAACTGCAGCTCCCTCTCCTATTCCGTCGGCAGTCGCCGCGAAGGCTAAGTTACCCTTCCCCTTTTATTTATTCTGTAATTATGGAGTTCTTGGTTGTTGATTGTTGCTGAGCTTGGGTGTTATTTAATTGAGAATTATTGTCTCAACTTGGTGATGTTGGGGATGACTATGTCGTCTCTATGGATTGTGGTTTCTGGGCAGTGAGCTTACTCACTTGTTTAGCTATTGTCTGCTTGGTAAAAGTTCATGCTGCTTAGTGATGTTTGCTAAAGTGGAGGAAATTCCTATTTGAGGCTCTATGTTAAGACTATCCACTGCCCTATTATGATGCAAGAGTATAATGAGGTTGGGAAAGAAAATACCTCACTCGATGCACCCTCTTTGGCTTGTGATCGTCTCTGTGTTACCACTTCCTTGTGCCGCCCGTTCCTCCCTCTGTCGCCTCTGTTATTCGAGAGCCTTGGGGCCGAGAGAAAGTGTGGATGGGAGGGGGTGACGGTGGTATTTATAGGCCATTCCTTGTCCTCTTGTGGCAGGATTTGGGGCATTGGAGCTCCCACTTTTAGCTTCAAGCTCATCCCCCTTTTGAGCTTATTGATTAAGGGAATCTTACCTATTTGATGCAAGCCTTGGGGCTGCCCCCCCCCCTCTTAGCTGCCTCCTAGTCTCAGTTTGGAGGGTGGGAATCTAATCCCTCTCTAAATTGGGCGTGTACAAGGGCTCATTCCACTATGCTCCTTTTTTTGATTCCCTCTTTGGTGTAACTGGAAAGTGTGACAGAATGGCTGATCCCCCAGCCTAGATGACAGTCTCTTGGCTGACCCAACAGCTAGCCATCTCCTCAATCCCATTCGAGCTCTTCCCCTCCTTCCCCTTTCTTATGAGTCCATTTTCTAACCCCTATTTTGTGCTATCTTTGCAGGTCTAGGGCTGCACATTTGGAGTGTTGTGGGAGCTGGAAATCGAGAAGATGTGGGGGGGAAGATAAGAGATGAATCATACATCACATACTTGGTTTCACTGCTAGATCTAGCAATTGCTTAGGCATTAGGCTTGGCATAGTTCTTGACCAAGTCCCAATTTAGCCACTAGCTTGATCTTAGTTCCTCTCATAGCTTTGAGTAGGATTAGTTGTTACATTGTGTGGGAATCGAAGCATGTACAATTTGTATTTCCATCCTCCTTGTAATTGTGTCTCCAAAATGTACTCTTAATAAAAGCATATTTTCTTACTTTTATCATTGAAGTAATTTTCTTGAACTATAATTCTTCCAACGAAACACTTTATTTGATCCAACATCGGAAATTACACGGAAGCATTTTACGCCTTCTAACGAAAATTAATTAGTCTACTAAATTCGGCTTATCCATAACAAAAGGGAAAGAAATTCTGGGGCGTCACATTCCACCCTCCTTAAATGAAATTTTATCCCGAAATTTGTACAACTTTACTCGAACAACTCGGGGTAGCGCTCCTTCATTTTATCTTCCAACTCCCACGTGGCCTCTTCCTGCCCGTGGTGTCCCAATGTACCTTTACTGAAGGAATGGATTTGTTTCTTAATTGCTGCACCTTCCTGTCCAGAATTGCCTTGGGCTTTTCCTCATAGCTCAGATCCGGGTTTAACATCATCTCTTCTTGATGAATTACGTGCTTCGGGTCAAACACATACTTCCTGAGCTGGGATACATAGAATACGTTGTGAACGTTCCCAAAGCTCGGCGGTAGTGCTAGTCGATAAGCCACTGGTCCAACTGCTTCTAGGATTTGGTACAGTCCTATGTATCGGGGTCAGAGTTTTCCCTTGACTCCAAATCTGGCTATCCCCTTCGAGGGCGATACTTTCAAGAAGACTTTATCTCCCACTGAAAAATGCAAATCAGTCCGTCGGACATCCGCATAGGACTTCTGTCTGTCCTGAGCCTCCTTGATTCTCTCTCGAATTTTTCTGACAATTTCTATCATTTCTTCGATTGTATCCGGGCACAAAATATTCCTTTCACCGACTTCGTCCCAATAGAGAGACGATCTGCACTTCCTCCCGTACAGTGCTTCGTACGGAGCCATATCGATTGTAGCTTGGTAGCTGTTGTTATATGCAAACTCTATCAAGGGCAGTACTGGTTCCCAATTGCTCCCTCTATCGAGCACTACTGCCCTTAGCATATCTTCAAGAGTCTGGATTGTCCTTTCCGACTGTCCGTCGATCTGTGGGTGAAATGCCGTGCTAAAATTCAATCGCGTCCCTAGCTCTTTCTGTAAGCTCTTCCAAAATCTGGACTTGAATTTGGCATCTCTATCCGACGTGATCGTCGATGGTATGCCATGCAGGTGAATGATTTCCTTCACGTACAACTGGGCTAGCTTCTCTGACTCGTACGTGATAGGTATCGGTATAAAGTGGGCGCTCTTAGTAAGACGATCAACTATTACCCAGATTGCAGTGTTTCCTTCTTTGAGACTTTGGCAGTCCCGTGACAAAATCCATGGCTATGTGTTCCCATTTTCACTCGGTAATCTCCAACGGCTGCAATTTTCCATAGGGGCGTTGGTGTAGTAGCTTCACTTGTTGACAGGCAAGACACCTCTCGACGTAGGATGCTATGTCCCTCTTCATGCCGTCCCACCAGAACTTCTTCTTGAAGTCCTGATACATCCTTGTACTCCCTGGCTGGGCGGTGTATGGGGTATCATGCGCCTCGCTCATTATCTCATTTCTGAGCTCCTTTTGGTTGCACAGCCTCCCTTCAAACAGGAGCGCATTGTCTGCCTCCTCTGGAAATTCCCTTATTTGCGTGTTCTCAATTTCAAACGCCACTTCTCTAGAGTCTCGTCTCGTCTCTGGGCCTCCACGAGCCCTTAAATCGGGAACAACTACTAGAGTCAAAATTATGCTCTCCACCGTCTCAGGTGCTCGCACCATCTCCAAATTCATTCTGTCAAATTCTCTAAGCAGTTCTTCTTCCTGGGTGAACAAGACTGCTAATTGGTGCTGGCTCTTACGGCTTAGTGCGTTTGCTACGACGTTAGCTTTGCCTGGGTGGTAGTTTATGTCGTAGTCCTTTACTAATTCGAGCCATCTCCTCTGTCTCATGTTCAAGTCCTTCTACTCGAAGAAGTATTTGAGACTCTTGTGGTCCGTGAAAATCTCGCACCTAACTCCGTATAGGTGGCGTCTCCAGATTTTCAATGTGTATACCACTGCTGCTAGCTCTAAATCGTGTGTTGGATAGTTGAGTTCGTGTTGCCTGAGCTGTCGTGATGCGTAAGCGATCACCTTCCCATTCTGCATCAGCACACATCCAATTCCGCTCTTGGAGGCATCCGTGTAGACAACATAGTTCGTCTATGGCTCTGGGACTGCTAGTACGGGTGCGCCGGTCAATTTCTCCTTCAATAATTGGAAGCTTGCCTCGCACTCGGGAGACCATGAGACCTTGGTTCCATTCTTGAGTTGCTGAGTCATTGGCCTTGCAATATTTGAGAATCCTTCAATGAATCTTCTATAGTAGCCAGCTAGTCTGAGGAAACTTCGGATTTCATTGGGCGTTGTTGGTACCTTCCAATTCTGCACTGCTTCTACTTTAGCAGGATCCACTCGGATTCCCTCTACTGTCACAATATGTCCGAGAAAATTCACCTCCTTGAGCTAGAATTCGCACTTGCTGAATTTGGCGTACAACTTCTCTTCCCGTAGCGTCTCTAGGGCAAGCCGCAGGTGTTCCTCATGTTCCTTTTCATTTTTGGAGTATATAAGTACATCGTCGATGAAGACTAGGACAAACTTGTCGAGATACGGATGGAAAACGCGGTTCATCAGATCCATGAATACTGCTGGTGCATTCGTTAGTCCAAACGGCACCACTGTAAACTCATAGTGATCGTACCTAGTTCGGAAGGCCGTCTTGGGCACATCCTCAGGCTTAATCTTCAGTTGGTGATATCCTGACTTCAGGTCCATCTTGGAAAACACACAGGCTCCCTTGAGGTGATCAAACAGATCATCGATCCTCGGCAAGGGGTACTTGTTCTTGAGAGTCAATTTGTTAAGCTCTCGGTAGTCCACACACATTCTCATGGTCCCACCTTTCTTCTTGATGAACAGTACAAGTGCTCCCCATGGTGAGACGCAGGGTCTGATGAATCCCAGGTCCAGAAGTTCTTGCAGCTGTAGTTCGTCTAGCTCCTTTGGGGCCAGTCGATATGGTGCCTTCGATACCGGGGCAGATCCTGGTTCTAGATCTATCATGAACTCCACTTGTTGGTCCGGTAGTAAACTAAGTAGAGTGTCAGGGAATATATCTGGAAAATCACGAGCGATCTCGACTTCCACCAATTTCCTCTCTTTTTTCTCTTCTTTGTTTAGGTACACAAGATACGCCAGGCATTCCTTCTCTATCAACATGCTGGCTTGCAGCATTGAGATCACAGACTTTCGGGTTCCCATGGAGATTCCGTGAAAGCGAGTAGCTTCACTTTCGGGGGTTTTAAAGGAAATTTTCCTTTCCTTGCATAAGATGGTGGCATGGTTTTCAGTCAGCCTGTCCATTCCTAGTATTATGTCTACATCCCACATGATCATAACGCTGATATTGTTCGCTACAACCTTAAGTTCGCCCAGAGTGATTTCTAAGTTCGAGCATGTATGAGATATTTCTATCCGTCCTTGAAATAGCAGGTTTGTGTCAGGTGTCCTTTCGAGCAAAGGATGTATCCTACTAATCAGGATGGAAGTCCCAGCTAAGCCTGAACCTGGTATCAAAAAAATTCCTCAACCCACTTCTAATGACTAGTATAGTGGACGTAAAGGTCGAATCCCACAGAAATGATGCATTTTAGTATCGTGGTGATATTCTGGAAGGTTTGGTTAGCTACCACGCTTTGGGTTGAGACTTAATCTAGGCTGGAATTTAAGATGGTACTCTACTGACTAAGAGATGGGAGAGATGTTTGACAGGCGGCTGTGTACGTGAGAGTGGGGAACATGATGTTTCAGAAACATATGGAAAGTACGAGTTTACTATAAAAGGCTAAACGGAATATCAAAGGAAAAAAAGGTAGTTAGGTGACTAGGCCTACAGATCTGAAAAGTAACAGCTAAAAAGTAAAGGACAAAAGTAAAAGTGGTTAAAAAGCAAAAGTGGTCCCAAAGTGGATGGAGATGTATTCTTCTTCAACATGAATCAATTCAGATCTGCAAATCCAGACTTATCACCATAGAAACACAGATTAACAACTTCATGAACACAAATCTACAATTAAAACTTCAAATCAAAAGATCGAACACCGAAACTGCAACTAAACTTACTGGGTGACATGCAAGGTGGCAGAAACTACGTAAACTAGGCCTTCAGACTTAACCATTTCAGATCTAAAATCTAACAGCAAACTGAACTCATAAACTCAGATCTATCAATTCGGAAATGAAAACATGCTCGCAACAACTGGAAATTACCGTAACAACTGGATCTAAGCTATCTAGGCAGAAAAGAACGAAATCAAACAAGAACCGATGCAGAAAAATAGCTTCGTATCATAAAATCATTTGGATCGCAACTAAGACTTTAAAGTAAGCAAATATTGAACGTGCAACAGATCCAACGTAAGAAATCAAAGTGCGATTAGCTAAGAAAGCAAGTAAAGATTGTTTTGCCACTCCGGGCGATGAAACTGTTAACACTACGAAACACGCTGACTGGAACGAGAGGATGGGGAACTCCGGCGAACTGCTGAGCTTCAGGTGACCATGGCTGTGGTGAGGAACGAGAATATGAAGGATAATGCTGAAGGATTGATCTACCGAAGAGAGATTTCTAACTTAGCGTAGGAGTTGATGAACTAATTGATGATGATTTTCTCTCCAAGTGGCTTCCTTTTATAGGGAGGCCTCCCTTGATTTTTAGGGTAGACTCTCTTCATTAAATGACTCTTTTGCCCTTGCTTGCGGCTGATTTTCCCAGCTATCCTTCTTCTCCATCTCGAGCCTTTTTGGCATGCATCCTGGTTAGTATTGCACCCTACTGACGCCAATTTCACCTGAATTATCCGAACATTCCCATACTGGCTAGAACACTTTCCCTGCACACTTTAGCAACTGTTTTGCAGATATATTCCAATTATGCACATTATACTGACCAGTAACCAAGGCCTAGAATACGACTTATCAGTCCTCCTACTGGGGAAACTACTTTCATCATATGTTCAGATTCTTTCGTAGCGAGTTTCAGAGTAGTCACGCAATGAGCAGATATAAAAGAATGCGAAGCACCAGTATCAAACAGAAGCATAACGGGTGTGTCGAAGAGCTTACCCATGCCTGCCAGATTTCCCTGGTCCACCTCTGGCCGCTTCTGGCTTGTTGCATAAGCATGAGCCTGTGTTGGGAGTCTCGACCTCTGCTGCTGATTTCTTGGTGACCGCTGTGAGCTTGCTCAAGGTTGAATATTCATCGCACGCAGTTGTGGGCGCTGAGCTGACGGGTGAGGTTTTGCTCCCATCCCTGGAGTCTTGGTCGGGCAGTGCTTACCAAAGTGTCCAGCCCTTCCGCAGTTAAAGCATGTATCACTCCCTACCTTGCAGATGCCGCCATGCAGCCTGTTGCATCTAGGACACGGACTGGATTTTGACACATTCCCCTTGAAAGATCTAGGGGTAGCTTGGTATCCGCCATTCTGTGGCCTGCATGGTCCATACGCTCCCTTCTTATGATCAGGCTGAGCTCTTGGTCCCTCCCATCTCCTCTTGTCCCTGAGTGTCGGGGACTGAGCTGAGGGTGGAGTAGAGTTTAAAGCTGGGGCTGTCTTTTCTCCTAGCATGGCTGCCTCGATGTCCAGTGCTCGTCCTAGAGTTTCAGTGTAGGACAGTCCTCCGTGGCTAGCCAGCGTCATACGTATCTCGTGTCTCAGACCTGTACAGAACTTCTCAGCCATCTTTGCGTCGATGTCTACCTGATATGGGGCGTATCGGGCCATCTCACAGAACATTCTGTGGTAGTCTGTCACTGACATTCGTCCTTGCTTCAGATGGTAGAACTCAACCTCCTTTTTCTTCCTGTAGCTCTTGGGAATATACTTCTCATAGACTTTCGTTTTAAATTCCTCCCAAGTCATTTCTCCTAGTCGCATCGGAGACATAGTCTTTTTCCTTGCTTCCCACCAGAAGTCTGCGGGTCCAGTCAGCTGAAATGTCACACAGGACAGTCGCTCTTGGTCTGTGCAACGCAGGAAGTCAAAAATGCGCTCCAGTGTGCGTATCCATGTTTCTGCCACCGTTGGGTCTCCTAACCCGTTAAACGTTGGTGGGTTCTGTCTTAGAAACATTTCCTCGACCCGACGGTCCTGCGGTTGGGGTGGTGGGGGTGTTGACGGTGGTGGAACTGGTGATGGAGGTGGTGTCACCTCATTCCACTCCTCTTGCACTTCCCCTTCATAGATTGGAAGGTTGTTCCGGGCTTGTCCTCGGCCCCTTCCACGTCCTCGGCCTCGTGGCCTGCCAGCCCTTCGTGGTGGCATCCTGATGGATTATACAACTTCTTATTAAGTACACAACATACACGATAGCTTACACAGAAAACTTGGATCTTTAAGATATAAACGAACACCGCTTTTCAAGATAACGAGATTTCATAGAAAATCGCAAGTTAGGTACATCTTCAAAAGTTTGTTTCAGAGGGGTGACAGTTGTATTTATAGGCCATTCCTTGGCCTCTTGTGGCAGGATTTGGGGCATTAGAGCTCCCACTTTTAGCTTCAAGCTCATCCCCCTTTTGAGCTTATTGATTAAGGGAATCTTACCTATTTGATGCAAGCCTTGGGGCTGCCCCCCCCCTCTTAGCTGCCTCCTAGTCTCGGTTTGGAGGGTGGGAATCTGATCCCTGTCTAAATTGGGCGTGTACAAGGGCTCATTCCACTATGCTCCTTTGTTTGATTCCCTCTTTGGTGTAACTGGAAAGTGTGACAGAATGGCTGATCCCCCAGCCTAGATGACAGTCTCTTGGCTGACCCAACAGCCAGCCATCTCCTCAATCCCATTCGAGCTCTTCCCCTCCTTCCCCTTTCTTATGAGTCCATTTTCTAACCCCTATTTTGTGCTATCTTTGCAGGTCTAGGGCTGCACATTTGGAGTGTTGTGGGAGCTGGAAATCGAGAAGATGTGGGGGGAAGATAAGATATGAATCTATACATCACATACTTGGTTTCACTGCTAGATCTATCAATTGCTTAGGCATTAGGCTGGGCATAGTTCTTGACCAAGTCCCAATTTAGCCACTTGCTTGATCTTAGTTCCTCTCATAGCTTAGAGTAGGATTAGTTGTTACATTGTGTGGGAATCGAAGCATGTACAATTTGTATTTCCATCCTCCTTGTAATTGTATCTCCAAAATGTACTCTTAATAAAAGCATATTTTCTTACTTTTATCATTGAAGTAATTTCCTTGAACTTTAATTCTTCCAACGAAACACTTTATTTGATCCAACGTCGGGAATTACACGGAAGCATTTTACGCCTTCTAACGAAAATTAATTAGTCTACTAAATTCGGCTTATCCATAACAAAAGGGAAAGAAATTCTGGGGCGTCACAGCATGAGTGTGGGTATTGTGCTCTTGCGGAAGAGCGTGTATTCAAAAATGAATAAATGTTGGTCCTGGCCAACATCCATACTCTTGCCTAAGAGTATGGATGTGGATGCTCTAAAGCTTCGCCTTAGTTACTATTTTTTGGCTTTCTATTTTGTCCTGTTCATAATCATACCATTAATTTTTATTTACCTTATGCTAAATATAGTATACTCCCTCCGTCCCAAGGAAGATAAACCCCTTCCTTGGGCAGCACGAGAATTTATGCAGTTTTATTTTGTGTGTGAAGTGGAGAGAGTAAAGTAAGAGAGTGTGAATAAAGTAGAGATAAATGTGTTTCCATTTTTAGTAATGGGTCATCTTAGTGTTGAGACAAACCAAAAAGGAAAATGATCACCTTTAATGGGACGGAAGAAGTAACAGTTAGCAGCATGCGGATATGATTGTATTCAAATATATTTTATCATTTTGCCCTGAACCAGACCGAATACATTGGAATATTACTGGTAGAATAGATTTTTCTGAAATCTATTATAGCTATCACAATGGGGGACGACAATCGGCAGTTTGAACGACCCCCCATTGCAGCACAACCCGATCAGAGGCGCCTCGTCCCCGCCACGTAGAGATGCCCAAGGTTTTCGGTTCCGGTGATTAATCGTGGAACCATAACCTCCGGTTCCAATTCCAAACCGGAACCATGACTTTTTTCTTGAACCGGAACCGCCATATTTCTGGTTCTAAATTTTACGAACCGAAACCGTGCTGGAACCGCCGATTCTGGACGGTTCCAAACCGGAACCATGAAAAACCGTTGGAAAACCGTGAAATCTAGCCGGAACCGTGAAAAACTGCCGGAAACCGATGGTTCGGAACCGTGAAAAACCGCCAGAAAACCGACGGTTTGGAACCAGAACCGGAACCGCCGGTTTTTAAACCGGAACCGGAACCGGAACCGTAAAATAGTGAAATCATTCTGAAATTATATAGTGAAATCCCTGGCTTGGCATCGCCCCCAGACGTAGATACACATTGTATCGAACTGGGTAAACAATTTCTTGTGTTCATTCTCTTTCATATTCGTGATTGCCTGTGTTTATTTCCCAACAACTGGTATCAAGAGCCTAAGTTTTAAGAGGCAGAAATCACGATGGGGATCGACGAGAAAATTACTGTAGAGAAGTTCGACGGATTTGATTTCGGATTTTGGAAGATGCAGATTGAGGATTACCTGTACGGTAAAGATCTCTGGAAGCCTTTAAAAACCAAACCCGAAAAGATGGAACAGGAGGAGTGCGAGCTGCTGGATAGAAAAGCGATGATCGTGATTAGGCTATCGTTGTCCAAGGATGTGGCTTATCACACGACTGCAGCTAGACGTCACCACGGTTCCGGAACCGGCGGTTCACGGTTTGGAACCGCCGGTTCCGATTCAATAAATTGATGAACCCGAACCGGCCCGGCCAAGGTGCGGCGGTTCCGGTTCGTGAACCGTGGAACCGTCGGTTCAAGTGAACCGTGGAACCGCCTGTGATTGGCCGGTTCCGGACCGGTTCGGCCGGTTCGGCGGTTTGTTTTGATTTTTTTTTCATTATAAATATGTAATTCAAGTAAAAAATGTAAATATATTTGCATAAATAAAATTAGAATAAAGCAATTTTAGAGATACAAATTACAAATACAATTTTATTGATACAAATTACAACTTCAAAATTACAAATTACAACGGTAAAATTGCAAATTACAACTTTAAAATTACAAATTACAACTTAAAATTTACAAATTACAACTTAAAATTACAAATTACAACTTCAAAATTGCAAATTACAACTTATTACTTAACATTACAAATTACAACTTTAAAATTACAAATTACAACAATTACAAATCGAAAAATTTAAATACAAGTTACTTACAACAATTACAAGTTACTTACAACAATTACAAGTTACAACAATTACAAATCGAAAAATTTAAATATAAGTTACAACAATTACAAGTTACAACAATTACAAATTTACAACTTACAAGTGTTGACAAAAAAGACTTAGAAGATCATTAAAAGATATTCCTCATTTGATAAGTATCTTATTGGTGAAAAAGTGGGTAATGGGTATCTTTGGGGCAGATGGTACTGGAACACAAATTTATATATGGAATCTGGATGAATGAGGATCAGATTATAGTTTAAAATGGGAAGCTGGGTTCATTGGCGGGAGTTCGTTTCATCGTCAGACTCGGATGAATATACCACCCTGATGGCCTGATGAAACGAACTCCCGCCAGTGAACCCAGCTTCCCATTTTAAACTATAATCTGATCCCCATTAATCCAGATTCCATATATAAATTTGTGTTCCAGTACCATCTGCCCCAAAGATACCCATTACCCACTTTTTCACCAATAAGATATTTATCAAATGAGGAATATCTTTTAATGATCTTCTAAGTCTTTTTTGTCAACACTTGTATGTTGTATGTTGTAAAATTGTAATTGTTGTAACGTGTAATTGTTGTAACTTATATTAAAAATTTTCGATTTATAATTGTTGTAAGTAACTTGTATTTAAATTTTTCGATTTGTAATTGTTGTAATTTGTAATTTTAAAGTTGTAATTTGTAATGTTAAGTATTAAGTTGTAATTTGTAATTTTGAAGTTGTAATTTGTAATTTTAAGTTGTAATTTGTAAATTTTAAGTTGTAATTTATAATTTTAAAGTTGTAATTTGTAATTTTACCGTTGTAATTTGCAATTTTACCGTTGCCCCGATCACCACCACGACGAGATGAAGACATGATATTATGGAAATTGGAAGTAGAGAATAGAGAGTAGTGTTTATGTGAATATGATAACGTGAACAAGAACAACGCGAGTAAATTATGAGCGCAAATAACGTAAAAACTTGAGAGAATGAGGATGGAGAATAGAGAAATTGAGATTGAGAGAGAAATTCTTATCAACACAAGAATGGGATTAGTAGAAAATGAAGAGGAGGGGGTATTTATAGGGGAAAAATGTGATTAAAAAAAAAGAAAAATAAAAAGAAAAAATTTCAAATTTCAAAATTTTGAAATCCGGCGGAACCGCCGGTTTACTCCTTGAACCGCAGGTTTTTGGTCAGAAACCGCCGATTTCGTCAACGGTTTTCTGATGAAAACCGGCGGTTTCTGACCCTGTTTTTGAAAAGGCTACGTATAGGCCGGTGGTAGCCTGAAAAGGTGTCGGAACCGGCAAACGAAACCGGCGGTTCGGAACCGCCGGTTACGGTTCGCAAATTTCTTGAACCTGAACCGGCCCGTCGGAACCGCCGGTTCCGGTCACGGTTCGAACCGCCGCCGACGGTTCCGGTTCCGGTTCGGAACCGCCGGTGACGGTTCCGGGCCGGTTCAGCCGGGCCGGTTCGGTTTGGTGATGTCTGTCTGCAGCAAAGTCGACAAACGAGATGATGAAGATCTTGGAGGACATGTATCAGAAACCATCAACGGCAAACAAGGTACATCTGATTAAAAGATTGTTTAATTTTAAAATGCAAGAGGGAAAGCTGGTGCAACAACATCTCAACGAGTTCAACATGATTACTTCGCAACTGAACTCGGTTGATATAAAATTCGATGATGAAATTCGTGCCCTGATTTTGCTATCGTCAATGCCGAGAGTTGGGCTGGCACAGTAACATCAGTTACTGCCGTAGAGACAAACTTAACAGTTGACAGAGTAAGAGATCTGATGATTGGTGAGGAAGTTCGTCGGAGAGAATCAGGATCTTCTACTTCGGGATCAGCACTGAATACAGAACAAAGAGGCAGATCGAAGGGAAATCAAAATCGTGGAAGATCAAATTCCAGAGGAAGGAGCCAATCCAAGAAGGATTTGGATAAAGTTAAATGCAGGAATTGTGATGAGTTTGGGCATTTTAGAAATCAGTGTGAGGCACCGAAAAAGTATACGAATAAGGATCAAAAGAACAAGAAGACAGCAAACGCTACTATGTCTGATGACGACGGCGAGGCGTTGGTCTTGAGTGTCAGTAGTCCGATGGAATCGTGGGTATTGGATTCTGGAGTGTCGTTCCACTCCTGCAGCAATGTGGAGATAATGGAAGACTATGTTTCTGGCGATTTTGGGAAGGTACATCTGGCTGATGACGAGCCCTTAGATATCGTGGGAAAGGGAAACGTGAAGATAGTGACGTCCAATGGACCCGTGATAAAACTGAATGGAGTCAGACACTTTCCTGGATTGCAGAGAAGTTTGATTTCGATTAGGTAGCTTGATGCAGAAGGGTACACCGTGACATTTGGCTGCAACAATTGGAAGATTACCAAGGGAGCTATGATAGTAGCTCGAGGTAAGAAGGAGGGTACGTTGTATACCATAACTAACTCCAAATATTGCATTGATATTGCAAGTGAGGCAAATAATGCAGATTTGTGGCACTGTCGTCTTGGCCACATGAGCGAGAAAGGGATGAAGATAATGTGCTCAAGAGGTTTACTGTCTGGCCTGAAAACTGTTGAAGTTGGCCTGTGCGAGGATTGCGTGTTTGGGAAACAGAAAAGGGAAAGTTTCTCAAGAGGAGGCAGAAAATTGAAGACACAGAAGTTGGAGATGGTCCACACTGATCTATGGGGACCAGCACCTGTGAAGTCCCTAGGAGGCTCTGAATATTATATGACTTTCATCGACGACTCTACTCGAAAGCTATGGGTTTATTTTCTGAAGAGTATATCCGATGCGTTTGACGCTTTTAGGAAGTGGAAAGCCCTTGTTGAAACTGAAACCGGACTGAAGGTGAAGTGTCTAAGATCCGATAATGGAGGAGAATATGAACTTCAAAGTTCAAGCAGTTCTGCGCCGAGAATGGAATCCGCATGGAGAAAACTGTGAAAAGAACTCCACAGCAGAATGGAGTCGCAGAGCGCATGAACAGAACGTTGAATGAGCGAGCAAGATGCATGAGGTTGAAAAGTGGATTGCCAAAGAGTTTTTGGGAAGATGCAGTCAACACAGCTGCATTCCTAATTAATAGAGGTCCATCAGTTCCCTTGGATGTTCGGATACCCGAGGAGGTTTGGACAGGAAAAGAGGTAAATCTATCTTTCCTACGCATCTTTGGTTGTGTTTCTTATGCTCATGTTAGTTCCGTTGAGAGAAGTAAGTTGAATGCTAAATCTATTAAGTGTACGTTCATTGGTTATGGAGGCAATGAGTTCGGTTATAGACTCTGGGATGAGCAGAACCGTAAGGTTATTCGCAGTAGAGATGTCATTTTTAATGAACATGTATTGTACAAGGATAGATTGGAGGCGTCGAGTCCCAGCAGTTCTGAGCCCCAAGTGGTCGAGCTAGACATCTCAAACTCGAGTGGGAGCAAGGAGAGTCAGAATGGTGAAGAGGTGCTTGAAGAAGAACTAAGCACTCCACCACCGACTACGTGCACCTGATAGGTACTCGCCCTCTAATTTCTATTTGTTACTTACTGATGGTGGTGAGCCCGAGTGTTATGCAGAGGCAGGAGAACGCCCTGATAAACGAAGATGGAAAATTGCCATGGATGACGAGTTTGCCTCTCTTCTCCTGAATGACACATGGGAGCTTGTGGAACTTCCTAAAGGGAAAAAGACATTGCATTGCAAGTGGGTCTGTCGAATTAAAGGTGAAGCTGATGGTAGCAAGCGCTACAAGGCTAGGCTGGTTGTCAAGGGATTTGAGCAGCGATACGGTATTGATTATACAGATGTGTTCACTGCTGTTGTGAAACTAACTACTATTCGTTTAGTGTTGAGTATGGTAGTTGTAGAAAATCTATTGGTACATCAGATAGATGTAAAGACGGCATTCCTTCATGGTGATTTGGAGGATGAGTTGTACATGACACAGCCTGAAGGATTTGTAGTAAAACGAATGGAAAATCTTGTGTGCAAGTTGAAGAAGAGCTTGTATGGTTTAAAGCAAGCTCCAAAGCAGTGGTACAAGAAGTTTGATGGATTCATGATGGAGATTGGCTATAAAAGATGCTACGCTGACCATTGTTGTTACTACAAGTGGTTTGACAAGAGCTATCTTATCCTGTTATTATATGTTGATGATATGTTAATCGCAGGAGGTGATCACAAGGAGATGGATAAGTTGAAAAGGTAATTGTTTGAATGATTCTCCATGAAAGATCTTGGAGAGGTTAATCAAATTTTGGGCATGAGAATCGAGCGTGACAAGGCGGCAGGAAAATTGTATCTTTCGCAAGCTGCTTACATTGGTAAGGTTTTGGAAAGATTCAACATGGATAATTCGAAGCCAGTAAGTGTGCCTCTAGGCGGTCACTTTAATCTGTCGAAGAAGGAGTCGCCGAGTACAAAAGAAGAACGTGCTGAAATGAAGAAAATTCCTTATGCTTCAGCAATTGGCAGTATTATGTATGCAATGGTGTGTACGAGGCCTAATATTGCACAAGCAGTGGGAGTAGTGAGCCGGTTCATGGGTGATCCGGGGCAAGCAACATTGGGAAGCAGTTAAATAGATCCTTCGATACTTGAGAGGTACTACAGAAAGTGTCTTATGTTTCAATGGCAAGAATGTCTAGCTGGCAGGTTATGTGGATGCAGACTTGGCGTCCAATGATCTTGATGGGAGAAGAAACACAACCGGGTATGTACTTACTTATGGTGGTACTGCTATTTCATGGACTTCTAAGTTGCAGAAGACCGTTGCTTTGTCTACTACGGAGGCTGAATATGTAGCTGCGACAGAGGCAAGCAAGGAGATGGTGTGGTTGCAGAGTTTCTTAGATGAACTTGGGAAGGAGAACAAGAGTAGCATACTCTACAGAGATAGTCAGAGTGCTATTTTCTTGGCGAAGAATCCAGCGTTTCATTCTAGGACAAAGCATGTGGAGTTGAAGTATCATTACATCCGACACCTAGTGGAGATGAAAATCCTGCAACTTGTGAAGATACTTGGAAGTGAGAATCCTGCAGACATGTTTACTAAGGTGGTGACCTTAGAGAAATTGAAGTTATGCATAACTTCAATTGGCCTTGGAACTTGAAGAGAAGGTTAGGCGATGCTAAGCGGATGAAGGGATGAAATCACGAGAAAATGGTTGTTTAGGAGTTGTTAGTCTCCAAGTGGGAGATTGTTAATTATGGAGCCTAATTTATCTCCTACCATGTTTAGGATTTGTTTTCTGAAGTATTTTTTCCTTGTGATATATGTTTCCTAGTTTGACTAGAATTAGGGTTCTCTAGTTGCTTATAAATAGAGGTGCTCCCTCATTGTTAAATCATTCTGAAATTATATAGTGAAATCCCTAGCTTGGCATCGCCACTAGACGTAGATACACATTGTATCGAATTGGGTAAATAATTTCTTGTGTTCATTCTCTTTCATATTCGTGATTGCCTGTGTTTATTTCCCAACATCAAGATGCTCACTATGGCAGAGGACGGGAGCTCCAAATCCCAACTCACTCAACTCCTCAAGCAGACTAAGAGAATGTTGAGAATGGATCGCGATGCTAACGAAACAACTCTGCCAACATTATTAGTGTTTTTCTGTATTTTTATTTTCTAGTTTTTTTCGTTGTAGACGTTTTTTTAATTAAGTATGTTTTGTTCTTGCCTTCAATTTTATTTGAATTTTGATTTTTACTTTAATTGATAAACACAAAAATTAAAATAATTAAAAGTATGGTGAGGTGGGAAATGGGATGGGCGCATATATATAAGGAACTATTCAAAGTGTTTGAGCTGGAGAATTTTTATCATAGGAAGAAAATGGAGATGAGCGAATTTATAGAACAAAATATATTTCATTATTGTGAATGCTCTTATACTGACGTATACTAGATTTGTCAGTTAGCCATGTTACTATAAAAAAAACATATTAAAACGACGTATACTACATGCTCAACCAGCCGGTCTCTGATATTTATATATGGAACATTTATTTTGTTTAGAAACTAAAATCAACTAAAGTAGTCGTAAATTAATAGCAACTTTATCCTTTCATGGTGCGTGGACACGAGAAATGCAATTTGTAGATATTCAAATTGTTTACGTCTACTATTATTTGAAAGCGGAATCTTATATAATATAAAGGGAGCAGCCTTTTCGGAGAATATCAAATTATATTGTTCCTTGAAATATAATCATAAAAGCTGTTTGTGGACAAATTCTGTGTGAATGTCGTCAAACTACATCTTTCCAATAATATAAAATTGCAGAATACTTTTTATTGGATTTCTCAATCAATAATGCATTATGGTACTAATACAACAAAAATACATTAAAAAAAACACAAGTTCCCGTATCCTAATTTTTATTTCAATTGATATCTATGATTTTATATAAAGTTGATTGCCATTTGGTTTCATAATAATAGTAAAATCAACATAAACTAGACAATCTCCATTACCAAACACAGAGCTACCTTTCCAATATTAGTATTTATCGTTCAACAAATCTAGGAGGCTATGCTATGTGTAGGCATCATCACATTAAAAACCATCAAGGTTATGCTATTACATATGAGGAATTTGTGACAATAACAAGTTGAAATGACTAAATTTTTTGTCACTGTCCCAAAATTTTGGGGTGCTGATCTAAAGTGGGAAATAGGAAGAAATAAGTGGCACCATTGATGTTTGAATTAAATAGTTTGCGTCGATTGACAATGAGTTGTTGTTGGAGTTGTCTTCATTTGATTGCAGTAGTCATTCAATTTTTCTTTTCGTTTCTTTTAAATTACCATCATACAAAACCAATCACATTTTCCTTGTTCATGATGGGATTTCCTTCCTTTCTTGCTGAAACCACTCATTTTCAATATTGTTCTTACTTGAGCAAGGCCGCATCTAGTGTGGAAAATGGCGTAAAGTAAGAATAGAATCATTACTTGGATATCAAGCACTTTTCCTATTGACTACAAATCTACAATAGGGATGCATTATAATGATAACCCCAATTTATGTGATAACCTATAACTAAATCTCTATTACACATTTTTAAAATATGTGGTCTAGATTTAATCTAACAAAACTATCATTTTATCAAATAAAACTATCATATTCGGATATCTTAAGGGCAAATTTGTCATTTCGTTGTAAAATTGGGCGCGTAAAAAGAATCGTGGATTAAACGCTACATTCAATTTCTCTCACACTCAAACTCTCCGAATCGCCATCAAACCCTCCGAATCGCCATCAAACTCTCCAAATCGCATTTCAAACCCTTGATTCTTCAGCTTCGAAGGAAAAACCATACAAATTCTGGAATATGACGACGGAAAACGCTCTAGCATTGTCGAAGAAAGGTTGGATGGAGTTTATTACTTATTTCACTGTTGTTTTTTCTCAATTTTATCATTTTGCCAGCGATTCACGTTTTTTTAGATTCTATAGTTTTTTAGTGTAGATTTAGAGTTACATATGATAGCATGATGAATTTACTTTGAATTTACTTCATACTTGGTTTTGTATCATCAATTCATACCTTATTTCATATCCTAACCTCCTGACCTTTTACACTTGAGAAGCCATGATCTATTAGTAAAGCGCTTTGGTTTAGAAAATTGTGTGCAGCAGTAATGCAGATTCGAAGCAGTTTCTTTGAGTGCTGATTTTGTGAGTAGTCTTTTGTTCTACTAAGTGACAAGTTAGGCTCTCTCTGCTGTTTTGAACTGATTGAAATTTAGCAAATGATAGTTTCAGATGGTAAAATGATAGTTGCACTTCATAAAATGATGGTTTCAGATTATGAAATGATACTTTGAGTAGATAAAAAGATATTTGTGTAGATAAATGATAGTTTCAGTGGATAAAATGATGGTTTCAGACATTTGTTTCTGCTGTTTTGAACTAATTGAAATTTAGAAAATGATAGTTTCAGTGGATAAAATGATAGTTTTAGGGGATAAAATGATGGTTTCAGATTATGAAATGATAGGTTCAAATGATAAAAATGATACTTTTGCATCATAAAATGATAGTTTAAGGGGATAAAAAGATAGTTCAAATGATAAAATGATACTTTTGCATAAAATGATAAAATGATAGTTTCAGTGGGTAAAATGATAGGTTCAGTGATAAAATGATACTTTTGCATCATAAAATGATAGTTTCAAATGATAAAATGACACTTTTGCATAAAATGATAAAATGATCATTTCAGGGAATAAAATGATAGTTTCAGTGGGTAAGATGATAGGTTCAGTGATAAAATGATATTTTTGTTTCATAATGATAGTTTTTTATTTTTGGCTGATAAAATGATATTTTTGCATCATAAAATGATAGTTTCAAATGATAAAATGATAAAATGATAGTTTCAGTGGATAAAATGATAGTTTCAGGGGATAAAATGATTGTTTCAGTGGATATAATGATATTTTCAGGGGATAAAATGATACTTTGACTTTATATAATGACATAAACCGTTTAACACACTGAAATCTTTTGTGTATTAGGAAAGAACATTCGTGATGCTGCTGCTGATGATGATGATAGACTATTAGCAGATGAAATAGAAAGTATAAGAAATAAGAATAAAAGAAAGAATGATGATGCAACCAATAGTAAGGCACTTTCAAAGAAGGGCAAGAAAAAAGTTGTTCAAGATGATACAGCCATTCAGACACCGACTTTGGCAGGAAGAAGGAACACTGAATTCTTCGTTGACATGCTTGAATCTCTAAATAAGAATAAAAAAGAGATGTCCGGGAGATTGGGTAAGCGCACTCTTAAACTTCAATATAAGAAGTTTCCCAAGAGCATTGGCATATTATCTGATTTACAACTTTATGCCTAAAAGTTCATCAATTCAATTGAACAGCGGGGAATCACTGTTTTTAGATGATGAAGATGTTCACATAACTCTTGGGTTCCCGATTGGATCTCTACTTATGAATAGGATCAAATTTTAGAAGAATATCAACATCAAAACACAAATTGCTAGATTCTGTAAAGGTGGAGTGAAAAAAATGTTGCCAAAGTATATTGTAGAGCAGATGAAGAAAGACGAAGAAGGTGGTGAGTGGTTCAAATGAAATTTTATGGTTCTCGTGGAGTATGCCTTGATCAACACTCCTGCCGATGGAAATGTGAGCCCACAAATTTTAGATTACATAGCTGATGTTGAGAAGATCAAAGAATACAATTGGTGTAGCTATGTCATATCTAAATTGCATGAAACACAAAAGAGATGGAAAAGAAACATAACAAAGATATTTACCGGACCAGTTATCTTTGTAGTGGTAAGAATATATTTGTTTTCCATTGTCTATGAATCTATTTACAGAAAAACTAATATTTAGTTTTTGTTAATGTAGGCTTGTTACGTGGACATAATTGTCTTTGAAAAAAAAATGGTGCCAAGATGTTATCCAACAGTTAAAGGATGGACTGCCGAACTGTTGAAAGAAAGACAAAGAGCAGAAATGATTGATTCAGATTTTGGTCTCGGTCATAAGTATGACCGATATAAAAAGCAACCACATGAAGAGAATGATGAAGATGATGAATCTGAAGATGAAGATGATGAACCTGAAGATGTACAGGCTTTGATGATTAATGATCATGATGAAGAGGGGACAAGCAGTGGAAGTCAAGAAAAGACTTTTATAGATAAATGGAAAGAAGCTGCCAGGGATTGTAAAGCCTCGATGTTGAAGAAGCTTGATGTCCTTGACGAAGCGCCGGATGAACTCAGGAACTTTGACAGCTTTAAGATAATCTGTGATACAACAAGAAATGCAATGAGATTGAGAGAGGAAGGTGTGCAGAATGTTATAGAAACTCAGAAAACAATGACACATGCTATGAGCAATGATGAAATTGATGATCCTGAATGGATCGATATCATGATTGAGCTAACTAAAGGTGCTGAGAGGGAATGTATACTGAAAAATAGGAATGAGTTTCCTACCTTCACTCTTATATCGGAATATGAGAACACTCCAGATGAGAATCAAAATTTTAATCAGGAAAAGGATATGGAGAAGGAAAAAAATGATGAGGTGGAAAACGAGCAAGAGAAACGGAATGAGAGCGAAAAGGAAATGGCTAATAAAGCAACTCGAGAAGAGAAGGAAAAAGTTCTAGAGAAAGAAGTTCAATTCTTTCTCAATGATGAATATGAGGTAACTTTTAAAAATGATAGTTTAAGTACATAAAATGATTGTTTATATGGTTAAAATGATATAGGTTTGATGATGTTTTTTGGTTGTTCTGTTTTTATTTGAAAAATGCTACTTTTGAATCATAAAATGATAGTGTAAGGGGATAAAATGATACTTTTGCATAAAATGATAAAATGATAGTTTCGGGAAATAAAATGATAGTTTCAGTGGGTAAAATGATAGGTTCAGTGATAAAATGATACTTTTGCATCATAAAATGATAGTTTCAAATGATAAAATGATACTTTTGCATACAATGATAAAATGATAGTTTCGGGGAATAAAATGATAGTTTCAGTGGGTAAAATGATAGTTTCAGTGGGTAAAATGATATTTTTGTTTCATAATGATAGTATTAGATTTTAGGCTGATAAAATGATACTTTTTGGCTGATAATATGAGTTCCATTGGGTAGAATAATATCCCTTCTGTCAATAACAATTTATATTTTTGAATGAAAGCATGACAGAGCATATACCACCATAATATCCACTGTCATGGAGGATATACATGGTGAAATAGGAGATGATGAAGTTTTCCAAGAAAATTTGAAAAAGGACAAAGGGAAGAAGTTGGTTTCCCAAGAACCTCCAGTTGAAAAGGAGAAAGTGGCCAGGACAACAAAGAAAATTGTTGAAGCACTGTGCTATCCCTACAATGTCAGAGCAGTAAATCTAAAAGGAAAACTGAATAAAGAAGAGAAAGAAATAATGTACTGGTTGATGACACATAAAGAAAGCGAATAGTAAGTTTTGAATTACATAATTATATTCTTATTAAGTTCTTTTAACTAACATTAAATATGAATTTGAAATCAGTTTTGAGACAGTTTATGAGAACAACATGATGGGCATGTTCAAGATTGATTTCTACAGTCTTGCTCCACGTACATACGTCAGTATCAACATCATAGATGCATGGGTTGTGTACCTCAACTACCAAGAAAAATTTAAATCAAAGGCATCACCGAGTCATCTTTTCATCAACACCACACCTACGGTACAGTAAACGAGAAAATTAATAATAGTGTTACATTAAAAGTTAAATTTATTTACAAAAATGTAAACATGACAGGTATACAATATTACTGCAAGGAAATCTTAATGGACTGAAGCCAACGCTCATGAAAGATTCTGCTCAACGTTAAATAAATTTGTGTCAAAGATTGAAAATTTCAAATGGGAAAATTATGACATGGTAAGTCATAATGAGATATACATTACAGAACAACATACCTATATTTTTTAAAATGACATTTGTATATAATGTTTTGAAAATTAGATATTCTTTCCGATCTGGGTGTACGAACATTTTTATATCATGTGCTTCAATCTCAAAATCCAAATGATGGATGTGATTGATAATGCTCTGATTAGTGAAGAGTTGATTGAGAAGAAATATGGAGATGCACCAAGGATGCTGGTATGTTTAGTTAAATGCATTCAATATTTATTAGTTAAAATGCATTGAATATCATTTAGTACTTTTTAATCAACCTCATGTATGTTTTGTGTTATTTGAATAGAAACATTTCTTCCGAATTTATCTTGGAAATGGAGTTAATCCATCAATGGGGAGAATTGTCAAAATGTCAAAAACCAGACACATGAATATGCCATGGCAGAACGATACAAATAAAGTTGACTGTGGAGTTTATGTGATGCGCCATTTGGAGATTTACATGGGTGGTGTTGTTCGTAACTGGAATTCGGGTTTAACGAAGAAGGGGATAGAGGCTTTCACAAAACTCCGTGCCAAATATACTAAAGCATTGCTTATTGGAGATACTAACAAGAAGGCTTTTGAGACATTAACAATTATACAGAAGAAGTTTCAGAATGATAGCAAAAATGGGGAAATCGATGTTGAAAAGATGATTAGAGAATTTGAACCCCCTAAAGAGAGCTATTAGTTGTAATAGTAACTTTTATGACTTGATACTAGTGTTTTGTAATAGTAATTTCGAATATAATCACCTAAGATTATCATTTTATCACTCAGAAGTATCATTTTATCTGCTGCAAGTATCATTTTGTCATTTTATAGGTCAGAAGTATTTTATCTACTGCGAGTATCATTTTATCCGCTTAGATTATCATTTTATCAGGTTAAAGTGTCATTTTATGACAAATGTATCATTTTATAAATAAAAGTATAATTTTATGCGCTGAAAGTAATATTTTATCTGAAAGTAACATCATTTTATAAACTATCATTTTACCCATTGAAACTATCATTTTATGATGCAAAAGTATCATTTTACCACTGAAACTATCATTTTATTCCCCGAAACTATCATTTTATCATTTTATGCAAAAGTATCATTTTATCGTTTGAAACTATCATTTTATCCCCTTACACTATCATTTTATGATGCAAAAGTATCATTTTTCAAATAAAACAGAACAACCAAAAAACATCATCAAACCTATCACTTTATCCACCGAAACTATCATTTTATGATGCAAAAGTATCATTTTATCCACTGAAACTATCATTTTATCCACTGAAACTATCATTTTATCATTTTATGCAAAAGTATCATTTTATCGTTTTACCCACTGAAACTATCATTTTATGATGCAAAAGTATCATTTTACACACTGAAACTATCATTTTATTCACTGAAACTATCATTTTATCATTTTATGTAAAAGTATCATTTTATCGTTTGAAACTATCATTTCTATATCATTTTAAACATATAAACAATCATTTTATGTACTTAAAGTGTCATTTTATGAACAATATATCATTTTGTTAACAAAAAGAGTATCATGTTATCAGCCAAAGTGTCATTTTATAAGCCCAATGTATCATTTTATTAAACAAAAATGTCATTTTATACACCAAAAATACATATCATTTTATCTGCTGAAAGTATCATTCTATCAGCTGAAAGTATCAATTTATCAGCTGAAAGGGTCATTTTATATCAAATGGCTTCAATCTGCCTTCTCATTGACTCTACCATAATTTCTTGAATCATGACGACCCATCTCATGACATTTACCACACCGTCGTAGAGGCTTATTTGCTTTCTTTATTGCACTCTCCCTCTTTGATACCCTGTCACTAGCTGATCCTTTGGTTCTAACAACGTCTGGAGGGTGTACATTGAAGTGCGGCAAGAGCTAAATCGGATCGTGTGTGTTTCGTGTGCTTACAGGGAACACTAATACAAGTGCTCGGTCAAGACACTATTCTTCTTAAATCCACTGGATCACTAGGTCCAGGAACCCAAGGAGCACAGAGTGTTGTTGTCGTTGGACACGCTCGACTCTCCTTAAAAAATTAATCCCTCAACCCAAATTACTATTAAATTAGTATAGGGAAGTGGGGTCGATCCCACGAAGATGGATTCGTGAGTAGTGTTTAGAGACTCTGGAAACAAGCGGCTGCTGCCACGCAAAGGGTTGAGGTTTATAACAACTACCACTAGACCTAGGCACGGAATTTAAGTGTTAGACCTAAGAAACAGAATACTTGTAAAATCAGACATCAACACCGAAAGAAACAATAACTCGCTAGACCATGTAAATGATTAACTAAATATGACTAGGCAGGAGGAATTAAAGAGGTGGGGACCAGGACATTCAAATAAGGTAAGTACGGTAAAAGCTGCAACTAACAAACTCATGCAATTTCCTATCCAACTCAGAAACGTAAATGAAGAAAACAGAGCATACTCCTAGATTCGAACAGAATATAGAAATCGGGACGCCGGAAACTCGCTATGAATCGGAAGTATATCAGATCTACATAAACTGAACGAAATGAAACGAAAACATATAAGCTAGGCATAAAATTAAACCAACACGACTCAGATTCATGTCGAATGCTTAATCCACTCCAGATCCAAGACATCCGAACTCAACACCCAGCACAATCAACTCCATAGCTCCGATTCTCACAGATCTACTCAAATCAACTCCAGATCCCAACAATCACAGACAACCCTACAACATCAACAAGTTAAGAACCCGATTCATCCACAAACAGACTCCATTCTCCCAGATCCAACCACAAACCTGCGATAATCTAGAAAACAACCAACTCCAACAATCCAACTCAGAATTCAAGTAAACATAATCGACACACAAAGATCAACACAGTCGGCATAAACTAAAACGAAACTTGCATAAACACAGAGAATATCCAGAAATCAAAGAGGTCCGAGCCTCAACAACGAAGCTCGGTGAATTCAGCAGAAACGTAAACAGAAAATAAATTGTTTCTTCGCCCTCAAGTAGGACGGTGTTACCACCAGATCGAAAAGTGTGTAAGCTAGAAGTGAACCCCAAGTATGCCCTGAATTTCCCACTAAAGAACCCAAGTGTGTGAAGAAAAGTGAACTAAGCTACAAGCTGTTGGCGAGGTCTCCAACCGAGAAGATCCCTCCAGCGTGCATGCTTCTCTCTTTTATAGACGCGGACATAACCTTCTAGAGTCTTCGTAGAAATCTCTATTCTACCCTTCAACTCCGAGGCTTCCTCCGTCGAGCAATTTTCCGCATAATGTCCACTCTTTCGCCTCCTTCCTAGGTCCACGCAACTGCCTCCCTTCTTTGCTGGACCTGGCAAAAATCTTCACATACCTGGCTTAAAACGCGTGTTAGACCCAGAAATTTCACGAATTAAAGCCCTAGACCTATGCATGAAATTAGCCTTATCAAACTGCTCACACTTAAACCATGCTTGTCCTCAAGTATGAAAGACAAGAAAATGAAATAAGGCGAATTTCAATGCACGGTTCCCAAGAACGATCCTACAAACAAGATTTAACAAAAACAAAAACCTAGACCTAGAAAACTAACAGACTCAGAAAAGAAAATAACACACAAAGAACACAAAACATAACACATAATCATGCACTAGCTTCAACTTTTGGGCGACTGTCCCCACAAGCTTAAGTCTTCTCCGATCGTCTACAGTCTCCAAATCCTCCTTCTTCCTCCGTCAACCCAAACGGTTCGTCAGTTTGTCAAGAAACCTATGGATTTCCTAGCGGTTAGGTTCGCTCGATCACTCATTCCTCACCAGGGATGTTAGGACCAAAAACGCTCCAAGGTTAAAGTTACACCACTGATGCGTTGGGTTATGAGAGTTTCCCCTTTTTATTATCTCCCCTCTTTTCTGGGTAAGGCAAATATTTCCTAGGTCAGGTAATTTTTACTTCTTGCCCTTAGATAATTAAGCTCCTTTTTCTCTTCTTTTATTTTCCCCCTGGACTTCGTCCAGCTTATACCTCCTTTTTTTTTCTTTTTTTTTTCTCCTGGACTTCGTCCAGCTTATACCTCCTTTTCCTGGACTTCGTCCAGCTTATACCACCAGCTCTGGACTTTGTCCAGCTTATTCCTTCATAATCCATTTTTTCTCCTTTATACTCTACTCTCTAAGCATCAAGTGGCTGCCCATTTTTTTACAAGTTAGCTCAAAGTGTTTAGGCTTATAACTCACTTTGTAGTAAGGCTGCACAACTAGGTTATCTAAGGTATCCTCTATCGTCCTCACTTCATCCAAACCGCTTTTAGTTTATTAAGGAAGAGGGCATCAAAGTTGACGTGTATCCTATCTTCAATCGCTCTCACTAAGGGAATATTTCTGCCTTATTGTATCCACTAGCTCATGCAACACGTAACACACAGACAAGACCTAAAAAAACTATAAGACTTACAGTCACAGACTGCACCTCTTCCCTCCCCCTCCCACTTCACTCAAGCTTGTCCCCAAGCCATCCTAGTGAAGGGGGGTAAATAGGGAAGTATAAACATGTAAAACAGAAAATCAAACAAACAAACAACGTGCCAAAACAAACAAACTTCTCACACTTAGACCGTACACCGGGCTAAGTGGGAGAAAGCACAACAACCAAAACCAAACATGCAAAACAGCTCAACCCCTTCTCACACTTAGAGCAGAAATTGGGCTAAGTGTGGAAAGTAGCAACACATATGTACAGAGCAAGCATGCTGGCACAGAACATTAAAACAAACAAAAAGCAGAGACAAAAAGCAATAAAAGACGAAAAGTAAAAGTTACTTGGGTTGGGGGGGAAATTAATTCGGGGTCTGGCCCCCTCGGGAGCCAGACTTGGGCGGCACAGCCTGTTGGGTCACTTTAGCTTTCTTTCTTGCCGGTAATTCCGACTTCTCTTTCCTCTCGTCAGTCTGTCCGGGTACGGTCTTCTTCAAGGTCATGGGTCTAGTAGAGGACGAAGTGATTAGAGGCTTGGTGACTTATGGCTGCTTCTGGATAGATAGATCTCCTGGACTTGGCGCCCTGGGTCCGCCACTAGGTCCAGGAAGTAATACTGGTGCGTCCGGGAATTTCTCGCGCAACCACTTCCTCATTGCCATCATTAACGTGGCACCCTCCGTCATCTTCTCAGTGCATCGGGTCGACATTGCCACCAGATCAGAAACGCGCCCCTTGAGGGCCACCATTTCCTCCCTAACCGTCCGAACCTCCGACCTCATTTCTGCCATTCCCGTTCGTACTCTGGCAACTTCCTTCCTTATTCTCTCAGCTTCACCACTGTCTTTTCCTTTACCCCGCAGGGCCACAATCCCTTCCATCACTTTTTGAATCTCGGATCTCATCCAACTGACTTCCTTTCTCATTGCATCCACCTCCACAACTGGCTTCCTGGCTTCACCTGCATCAGCAACGTCCTTCGCACCCGCCACCTCTTGTTCCTGTTTGATCTGGGCCTCCGATTTACCAACCTCGTAAAAACAGACATCCCTCTTGTGCATGATTAGCAGCCCCTTGTTGAAGAAGTACTCCATATTGAAAACCTCGGGGGGTAGACACATCTTCACCTCCCGGCAAGCCTTGTGGATCTTCATAATCACATTGCGCTGCAGATAAGCTCCCAGAAGGTGGCATGTGTATAGATGCCGGGAGGGATTGGCAGTTACTTGGTGGCAGGCTTGAGCTAACCAGTAGCCCAAATGAACACGTACACCCGTGGCCATGCACCAGGTAAAGTATAAGTCGGCGGTTGTCAAGGCGGTGTTGGCTGTGCCCATCAGGTTGTAGCTAATGAAGGTTTGGGCGAACCTCAGAACCTTGTCTTCGATGTGGTGAGCCTTCGAACAACTAGTTTTAAATTGACCCACCCTCGGATGAGTCAAGAACTCCCATGCGCTCTGCGCTTTGAAACCTGGCGTGAGTTTTGGTGGACCAACCATTCTCTCATTCCATAAACCTTCGTCATCTTCCGTACGCGTTAGCAGACCCATCCGTAGAGTCCACTCCCTAACGCTCATCACATGCTCTTCATTGAAGAGCCTGAAGTTAATGGAATCGGCATCCAAGTCGGTGGTGGATTTAAACCGGAAAGTCGAGAAAAATTCTCGTGCCACGGCTATCGGAACCTCAAGGGTGCTATGCTTTAGCAACCAGTCAAAGCCGATTGCCTCTATATACCCCCGAAACTCGTCATTGCTTGAGATCCCCTTAAGCTCTGCTGAATCGTACTTCTTTCCCGATTTAGCATGTTTCCCCACGGTACTCTTCTCTGCATATACCGCTGTACGTTTTGGGTCATCAAACTTCCCCATCGCATTCAGCAGTTCCTTAGTTATCCAGATTTCTTTCGGCTCAAAATTGAGCTCCACTCCTTGATCTTCCTCGGAGTCACTAGACTCATTAGGACTTTCCGACTCAGCATCGGACGATATTTTAGCAGGTGGAGAGGGAGAATGGTCGGCGGACTTCCCTCTCGCTTTCTTGGTCGAGCAAGGAGCGATCTGCTTCCCCTTCCTCTTCCTCTCGACCGCGCGTCTGCGCTTCTCCTCGTCGTTCTCCCCATCGTCAGGTCTGGGAGAATCTGCCTGCTCAGGTGCTGCGGCCCCTCGACCCAGCATGTCCTCCTCCGTCTGCTGGACGGTTTCGTCTATCTCATCACGCAGACTCCGACGAGCCTGCCTCCTTGCTTCCCTTGCGTTTACCGGTGAATCGGTCCCATCAGGGACATCAGTCAGATCCACCATTAGAGTCATCCCGTCGTCGACGGGTTCCTGTACCTCACCAGACGCGAGGTCGTCTTCCTTCCCAATCAATGGGGTTGCCCCCTCGATGTAAACAGGGGTCTCTACCCCACCCGGACTTCCCGTAACAAATTGGGCTTCGGTGCCCTCAACCACTCCTGGGGTTTCCTCCGCCGATTGTCTTTCAGAAGTTAGGGCTTCGCCGCCCGTTGGAACATCGCAACCAACAACAGGGGTTTCCCCCCCGACCAAATCCTCCAAAACAGGGGTTTCCCCCTCTGTAAATTCCTTCACAACAAGGGTTACCCCTTCCTCAGTGACAGAACCTAACCTAGGCTCACTTACGGCCAATAACTCCAACCCCGCGGTCAGATCTGCTTCTTCTTCGCGAGATTCTGCGGTGGTTGGTTCTTGAACAGTGACGGCTTCTTCTGGTACAGTGGTGGTGGGTTCTACGGCAGCCACCGATTTGGGTGTTGAAACCCCTGAAGTTCCCGGTTGTGATACGGCAGATGTAGAAACGGCAGGTGCAGATTTCCCCATTACCGCCGCGAACATGGCAAATGCCTCCATCGCCTTTTCTGGTCCCCCAAATTTTTGTAGTATATCCGCCATAAACGCCGCCACACTTGATTGGCGGATCCTGAAGTGTTTCCGGTTCCCGGCTTGTTATCCATGAAGAAATCTGTAGAAAATCTTGACAAAAACTAGGGCAGAAATTTCTTTGATTAGGGTTAGAGAAAGAAAACCTAGAGAGAAGTTTGGGGAATTCCGGAAGTAGAGAGAGAGTGAATAAGGGAAAATGAAAAGAGAACACGGTTATTAACCGATAGGTATGGGAGAGGACGGTTTGCAGGCGGTTGCAGGCATGACGCTAGCGACTGCACTCCTTCCCATAAAGGTGTCCTTTGAAATTCGAACCAGTGCAAACTCCCTCCAAAACTTTACTTCTCAACTCCTCGCCCTAGCAAATTCCTTCTGCAAAACCGTACTTAGGAAAAAACATTAAACAAAAACTTGAAACGCCAGACTCCTCGGTTTTAGGGTATGACAGTATCAAAAACATTCTCAAAGAGTCTGGTATTTCGAAAATATTTTTGGAAGATTTTTTTTTGTTTTGTTTGGGTTTTTCTAGATTTATGAAAAGCGATTAAATATTTACAAAATTTCTTACGAGTGTTCTCAAGATTCCCCAGGTCAGGGTATAAAAACTTTTCAGTAACTCGACCCAGGAAATCTTCAAGAACACTTCCTTCCTAGACCCGTTTGCGGATATCAAGAAGCGCGTGTAGCGGCACTTCGTCCACTACACACATCTTCGAGGCATCCCTAAACACCTTCAGACGATGACCATTGACAAGGAAAGGAGTAGAGTTTGAAGAACTTCCCTGGATTTCTACTGCTCCATTTGCACGCAGACTCACAACAGTGTATGGCCCAATCCATTTGGACTTTAACTTGCCGGGCATTAACTTGAGCCGGGACTGGAACAGGAGAACCTTCTACCCAACTTGCAGTTCCTTGGTCCGGAGATTTTTATCATGCCATAATTTGGTCTTTTCCTTATACCACATTGCTGACTCGTAAGATTCAAGTCGCAATTCTTCCAACTCTTGGAGTTGCAGTTTCCTCTCTCCCTCACAAGCTCAAGGACTCATATTAATCTCCTTGACCGCCCAATACGCCCTGTGCTCAATTTCCACCGGTAGGTGACACATCTTGCCAAATACTAACCTGTAAGGAGACATTCCAATGGGCGCTTTATATGCTGTTCTATATGCCCATAATGCATCATCAATTCTCTTGCTCCAGTCTTTCCTCGACGGATTCACCGTTTTTTCCAGGATTGCTTTGATTTCTCTATTTGATATTTCCGCTTGGCCGTTGGACTGAGGATGATATGGTGTGGAGAGGCGATGGTGAACTCCGTACTTTCTCATTAGAGCTTCAATAGTCCGGTTGCGGAAATGCGTCCCATTGTCAGATATTATAGCTCTGGGTACTCCGTACCTGTTGAAAATGTTAGCTCTAAGGAACTTCGCTACCTCTTTAGCTTCACACGATGCTGTTGCTTTTGCCTCTATCCACTTTGAAACATAATCTACTGCCACAAGTATGTTGGTGTTTCCGTATGAAGACGGAAATGGACCCATGAAGTCCATCCCCCAGACATCGAAGATCTCACATACAATTATTGGAACTTGTGGCATTTCGTCCCTCCTGGAGATTCCCCCGGTCTGTTGACACCTTACACAGTTCTGACAGAATTCAAAAGCATCCTTATTCAACGTGGGCTAGTAAAACCCACTGTCCAACACCTTCCTTGCGGTCTTCCTAGGTCCAAAGTGACCTCCACACGCTAGGGCATGGCAATGGTTCAGCACATCCCTCTGTTCCCACTCTGGGATACACCTCCGGATAACTTGGTCGGCTCCCATTCGCCACAAATACGGGTCATCCCAGAAATAGTACTTGGCCTCACTCTTCAATTTCATCTTCTGGGCCCGGGAGATTTCTTAGGAACTGGGTACCTCTCCAGTGACTAAGTAATTTGCCAGGTCAGTGAACCATGGCTCAGTGTTTGTCTGACATTTCCCTTTCTCGGCATCCCCTGGACCTATTAATGCCATGAGCTTTTCCCAATTGATGGGTCTAGGGAGTTCTTCCAGATAATACAAATGCTCCTCGGGGAATGCATCTGGAATTGCTTCCTCGGTCTCTCCTTGAAAGATACGACTTAGGTGGTCAGCCACCTTGTTCTCAGTTCCTTTCTTATCCTTAACTTCCCAATCGAATTCTTGTAAAAGTAATACCCAACGGATTAATCTTGGTTTAGACTCCTTCTTTGCCAGCAAGTACTTAATAGCTGCATGGTCCGTGAAAACGATCACCTTCGACCCCAGCAAATACGGGCGAAACTTCTCAAATGAGTATACCACCGCCAGCATTTCTTTTTCGGTGGTGTCATAATTCTTCTGAGCTTGATTCAGTGTTTTGGATGCATAAAAGATCACATAGCTTTTTCCATCAATTCTTTGACCTAGCACTGCTCCCACGGCATAGTCGCTTGCGTCACACATAATTTCAAAGGGTAGATTCCAGTTGGGCGCTCTAATAATGGGGGCAGATACTAGTCTATCTTTCAACAACTGAAAAGCCCTTTTGCACTCCTCATCGAACTCAAACTCCACATCGTTATGCAATAAGTGAGTGAGTGGTTGAGCAATCTTTGCGAAATCCTTTATAAACCTCCTATAAAATCCTGCATGCCCTAAGAATCCTCTTACCTCTTTCTGATTCGTCGGGTAAGGCAGTTTCGAGATGACATCGATTTTTGCTTGATCTACCTGTATGCCTCTTTCCGATACCACATGCCCTAGGATAATTCCTTCAGGTACCATAAAGTGACATTTCTCGAAATTCAAAACCAAATGCTTTTCCTGGCACCTCCTCAGCACTATATCCAAACTCGCCAAACACAAGTCAAATGAATTCCCGTACACAGTGAAGTCGTCCATAAAAATCTCGATGCAATCCTCTAGGAGATCCGAGAAAATGCTCATCATACACCGCTGGAAAGTCCTTGGCGCATTGCAGAGACCAAACGACATCCTCCTATAAGCGTACGTTCCAAAGGGACACGTGAAAGTTGTCTTCTCTTGATCCTCGGGATCCACATAGATTTGAAAATATCCACTATATCCGTCCAGGAAACAGAAATATTGCTTACCTGCCAGCCTCTCCAACATCTGATCAATGAAAGGTAGCGGGAAGTGATCCTTCTTAGTAGCCTCGTTCAGCTTCTGGTAGTCAATACACATCCTCCACCCAGTAACAAGTCGAGTGGGGACCAACTCATTTTTATCGTTCTTAACTACCTGTATTCCTGACTTCTTTGGTACCATATGTACGGGACTAACCCATTCACTGTCTGGTATGGAATATATGATTCCTAGGGATAGCAACTTCAATACTTCCTTCAGCACTTCTTCCATCATGTTCGGATTCAGCTTGCGTTGCGGATCCCTACAGGCCTTTGCTCCTTCTTCTGAACGAATGTGATGCATACACATATCTGGACTGATTCCAACCAAGTCAGAGAGCGTCCACCCAATGGCTTTCTTGTTTCTCCTAATTACATTCAGCAGTTCCTCTTCTTGTCCCTCGGTCAAGCTGCTGTTAATAATCACCGGGAAGTTTTCGTTCTCCTCCAGATAAGCATACTTGAGCCCCGGTGGAAATGTTTTCAATTCTTTCTTGGGGATATCTTGTTCCTGGGGCAAGGGATTTTTTTCTGTTGTCATTCCTTTCTTAGACTCAGCAGAACTGTTCATGCTCGCCACATAAGGTGTCTTCCTTGACCTAACTAGCTCTGGACTTGTACAGAATTCCAGAATTGCTTCCGCTAGTTCCTCATCTGATAACTCATTTGTGTTCATTGTTTGACACCAACTGGCTACTTCTCTATCAATGGCATGACCCATCTCAGAATTCTCGATTTGTTCCTGCATTAACTCTGTCTCAAGATATTTCTGGACCAAGGGGTTAATAACATCTATAGCTTACAAATTTTCAACGTCAAGAGGTCTTTTCATTGCCTCATCTATGCTGAATGTATATTTCTCCCCATTGTAATCAAGGCAAATAGTACCGTCAAAAACATCAATGATAGTTTTAGCAGTCCGTTGAAAAGGTCTCCCTAGAAGTACTCCGCCAGACTCTGCAGACTCATTATCACTCATTCTTATCACATGGAAATCAGCTGGGTACAAGAAATCATGTACCTTTACTATCACATTCTCAAGCACACCTTCAGGACAAATGCATGACCTGTCTGCCAATTGGATCACAACTTTCGTGTCCACCATGCCTACCCCTACTAACCTCTTGTATACAGATAGCGGTAACACATTTATCGACGCACCTAAGTCACACATAGCATGCTCGATTTTCACGTCACCAATAGAGATGGGTAAGGTAAACATACCTGGATCATTGCATTTTGAAGGCATCCTCCGCTTTTGAATCACTGCCGAGACATTCTCGCCTATCAAAATTTTCCCACTGGGTCTAGCCTTTCCAGCTATAAATTCCTTGATGAACTTGCTAAACACCGGCAATTTCAAGGCCAGCAGGAATGGTAGATTAATGTCTAGTTTCCCAAAAATGTCCATGAAATCCACCGGCTCTTCTTTCTTCTTCTTGGCTTCCCCCCGGCTCGGGAAAGGCTTCAATCGTTTTCCTGCTCCTGTAAAACTGTCAGCTGAGAATTCTCCAGTCTCCTCCCTTTCTACCTTGTTCTCAAATACTGGCTCTGGATCGAGGAAGAATGGCTCAGTTGACTTAGGCAAGGGTTTCTCCAAATCTCCTATCTTAAGGTCATCCTTGACCAAAGAACTTTCTCCTTCCAAGTCCCCAGACCTAGGAATAGCATCTTCTTCCTTACCTTCCTTGGGGTTTATCGCTTCCTTCGTTCTCACCACTGGCCCATCATATGCCTTCCCAGATCTCAAGGTAACCTGACTTATATTCGCCCTATCTGGTGGCCTTACTGAGGCGGGAATCTTTCCCTCGTTTTCTCTCATATCACTCAAAGCAGTGGCTATCTGGGACAATTGTTTAGCCAGCATATCCATGGCTGCCTTTTGCTCCTGTTGATCATCTTGAAGCTTATGCATTACGTCATTGTTCGATTGCAGGTTGCTTTGCATATGTTGCTGAGATATGACGAGGTCGTGCACCATATCATCGATACTCTTTGGTGACTTTTGTGGTTGACTGGGCCCTGGCCCTATACTCAGCGTCGGTCCACTCGCTTGATTCTGACGAGCGTTCCCTTGACCGCCTGAAGAGTTGTTGTATTGATTTCCTTGGCCATGGTAATTATTCTGAAAATTCCTTTGATGCGGTGGCACATAAGAGTTCCCTTGATTATTCTGATTTCTGTTCCCCCAGCTTGAGTGGTCTCCTTGGTTCCGATTGATCCAGCTGCCCTGCCCCTCTTGATTCCTTCCTGACCAGTTACCTTGCCTTTCGGGCTGAGGTGCAAACTGCTGACTTTGTTGTGGTGCTGGCTGATTCTGCTCATTGTCAGTCCACCTGAAATTCGGAAGATTCCGCAAAGGTGCATCTCTCTGTCTTCCTGGATTCCAGCTCCCATCGGGATTCCAACTACCCATTGCATTGACCTGGGCCTGATAATCTCCTTCCTGGGTCCCGTAATATTGCTGAATTTGACTATCTCCTGGACCCGGAGATTTCTCCTTCCCTTGTTAAGTCAGTGGATTCGTTTTCTCAATCGCGTTCAAAAGAGCCTTCTCGAGCCTATCAATCCTTGCCTCCACTTTATCATCTTCTTGCTCTCTTACGGCATGCACCGACCCTCTTCTCACAGCATTCCTAGGGTTATCGTACGCCTTCTTAGCATCGATCAATTTTACCAGAATTTCCCTTGCTTCACTTCCCCTCTTTCTTGTGAAATTCCCCCCACTCGAGGAATTCATTAAATCCTTTGACTCAGGAGTCGCTCCTTCGTAAAACAGAGAGTAAGTCTCTGCCTCTATCATTCGGTGGTTTGGGCATGCATCCAACAACCCCTTAAATCTCGACCAATACTGACTCAAGGATTCGTCGTAATCCTGCTTACACTCTAATATTTCTTTCTTCAGTGCATTCGTCTTGTTGGATGGGAAGAAATAATCTAGGAATTCCAATTTGAAATCCCTCCATCTGCTAATAGAATCCGGGGGTAACCTTAATAACCACGTGTTAGCTTCCCCTTTCAAGGTAAACGGAATCGCACGTAGGCGATAATCCTCCTCTGTTGCATCATTCGGCCTCTTCTGAATACCACACAACTTGTTGAATTCTTTTAAGAACTCATACGGACACTCATTTCTACGCCCAGAGAACGTCGGCAAGATGCCGAGCACGTTTGTCTTGATCTCAATAGTCCTCTGGCGTGGATTCATCACTATAGCTTGAGCTGGTTCTCCATCTAAATGGGCAGTGAGAGAACCGATCTCTGGATCTAGATCTACTACCTGCGCCATGACTATTTCCTCTGCTTCCCCTGTTTCTGACTCTGTTTCTGATTCGGGTGGGGATTCTGGATCTTCGCGTCCTGACGACGTCCAAGATTCGTCGCTAGTTGATTCACTCGGGAACGGATCTCCTGTGGTGAACCCTGATTTGGTGGTCACAGTAGAGGCTATATCCTTAACCTGTCGAGTAAACTGGCCGTACTTCCTCCCAGACGAGTTGCTCCAGTAGGTAGATCCTGAGCCTCTGCTCATAAACTACAAACAAAAGAGAAAGAAAACAAATCAAAACTATTTACACCACAGACTCTGAACACTAACACTAAGCACGCCATCCATCCCCGGCAACGGCGCCATTTGAAGTGCGGGAAGAGCTAAATCGGATCGTGTGTGTTTCGTGTGCTTACAGGGAACACTAATACAAGTGCTCGGTCAAGACACTGCGCTTCTTAAATCCACTGGATCACTAGGTCCAGGAACCCAAGGAACACAGAGTGTTGTTGTCGTTGGATACGCTCGACTCTCCTTCAAAAATTAATCCCTCAACCCAAATTACTATTAAATTAGTATAGGGAAGTGGGGTCGATCCCACGAAGATGGATTCGTAAGTAGTGTTTAGAGACTCTGGAAACAAGCGGCTGCTGCCACGCAAAGGGTTGAGGTTTATAACAACTACCACTAGACCTAGGCACGGAATTTAAGTGCTAGACCTAAGAAACAGAATACTTGTAAAATCAGACATCAACACCGAAAGAAACAATAACTCGCTAGACCATGTAAATGATTAACTAAATATGACTAGGCAGGAGGAATTAAAGAGGTGGGGACCAGGACATTCAAATAAGGTAAGTACGGTAAAAGCTGCAACTAACAAACTCATGCAATTTCCTATCGAACTCAGAAACGTAAATGAAGAAAACAGAGCATACTCCTAGATTCGAACAGAATATAGAAATCGGGACGCAGGAAACTCGCTACGAATCGGAAGTACATCAGATCTACATAAACTGAACGAAATGAAACGAAAACACGTAAGCTAGGCATAAAATTAAACCAACACGACTCAGATTCACGTCGAATGCTTAATCCACTCCGGATCCAAGACATCCGAACTCAACACCCAGCACAATCAACTCCATAGCTCCGATTCTCACAGATCTACTCAAATCAACTCCAGATCCCAACAATCACAGAAAACCCTACAACATCAACAAGTTAAGAACCCGATTCATCCACAAACAGACTCCATTCTCCCAGATCCAACCACAAACCTGCGATAATCTAGAAAACAACCAACTCCAACAATCCAACTCAGAATTCAAGTAAACATAATCGACACACAAAGATCAACACAGTCGGCATAAACTAAAATGAAACTTGCATAAACACAGAGAATATCCAGAAATCAAAGAGGTCCAAGCCTCGAACAGCGAAGCTCGGCGAATTCAGCAGAAACGTAAACAGAAAATAAATTGTTTCTTCGCCCTCAAGTAGGACGGTGTTACCACCAGATCGAAAAGTGTGTAAGCTAGAAGTGAACCCCAAGTATGCCCTGAATTTCCCACTAAAGAACCCAAGTGTGTGAAGAAAAGTGAACTAAGCTACAAGCTGTTGGCGAGGTCTCCAACCGAGAAGATCCCTCCAGCGTGCATGCTTCTCTCTTTTATAGACGCGGACATAACCTTCTAGAGTCTTCGTAGAAATCTCTATTCTACCCTTCACTCCGAGGCTTCCTCCGTCGAGCAATTTTCCGCATAATGTCCACTCTTTCGCCTCCTTCCTAGGTCCACGCAACTGCCTCCCTTCTTTGCTGGACCTGGCGAAAATCTTCATATACCTGGCTTAAAACGCGTGTTAGACCCAGAAATTTCACGAATTAAAGCCCTAGATCTATGCATGAAATTAGCCTTATCATACATCAATGACATCAGGTACTGCCATTCCATAAAATTCCTCAACCATCTTTTTCTTTTCAATGACTGAAGGTATTGCACAATTTCCAAATATATGCTCTTCCAAATCATCAAGACCAGCACATAACAAAGACAGATGATCCATACTTCCCTCAGACTTTTGGACTAATCGATAAAAGTTGGAGAACAACTTTTTCTTAACTTCCTGCTTTTAATCCAAATCTGCAAAGTAAAAGATAACATTATTACAATAAATACTATCATTTCTCTGACTGAAAAATAGAGTTTTTACAAATAAGGTTAAAAATGGAGCACACGTTCAAATGGTTGTATCTCCTCAGATGGTAGATCATGGGCTGTCTTTAGTAAAGAGCTCTTCAACCACCTTCGACCAAAATATTTCTCAGGAATGAGATTAGCAAACTTATTCTTCAACAAACAAAATATATGACAACATAACAAACCAATTCTGGAAAACTTCTTACAACTACAGTCGTATGTGTCTTGCTTACAATCATACTTAACATCCCATGTTCTACCATATTGGTCATTGACCGTATGCATCTTGATGTTATCCTCAACAGTTATAGAAACAATCTCACATACCATACTTATTTCATGTTGTACATGTTTGAAAATAGAATCAGTGTAGATTGTAGATGCATGCTTCTCAATAGGCAATTTGGTTGACAAATCAGGAATAGTTGAGTAATCCAAGTAGTTCAATCGTGAATTGGCATTCCTTTGATCTCCCACAGCACTGTTAAAGAAATTGATGAGCTGTACAAGATTTGCACGAGGCTTTGTGTAGTTTTTAAAAAAGCTAATCTCTGATTCAGACATCGATGTAGTCCTAAGAAGCGACCCCATGGGAAAATCTCGAAAATAAGCAGGAACCCAAAATTCTCTATCTTCAAACATCGATCCAGACCAGTGCACGTCTTCTAATCCATACCGTTCCATTATATCATTCCATATTATATCAAACTCATCAGGCTCTAACAAATCAGACCAAACACATGCATTCAACTCTTTTTTGAAATCTTCATTACCAAGCAAGGATTTGGGCAACTTATCTGACACCTTAACCATAATATGCCACATGCACCATCGGTGCCTTGTTTGTAAAAGTACTTGTTTAACAGCAAGTTTGATCCCCCAATCTTGATATGTGATAATCAATTTGGGTGGTACCCCCATACATCGAACAAAACAGCCAAACTAAGAATATGAGTCTCTACCTTCACTTGATAACAAGCCAGCTCCAAATGTAACTGCTCTGGAATGGTTATCTTTTCCAGTGAATGGAGCAAAAATCATGCAATACCTTCAGAACATAACATACAAATGAATTATATTTTCATACATACCGAAAAGTATCATTTTATCAGCTATGAATATCAATTTATCAGCCAAAAGTATCATTCTATCCACTGAAATATAATTTAATCAGCAAAAAGTATCATTTTATGTCTATTAGCAGCAAGAGTAATATACATGTTAGTGTTGTATGTTGAGTCAAATGAAATTACATCTCCAAACATATGATAATTTCGTCTTGAAATAGCATCAGCCCAGAAGAGTTTAGTTAACTTTCCATGAGATCCTATCTCAATTTCATAATAGAAGGCATCAGATGATTCCTTTTGAGAACGCATATAATCAAAAATCATTTGAGCATCTGAACCATCAATATTGGACATAATATCGCGATAACCATTTCTAATATCAATAATATCACATCCAAAATTTTCAGGTCCACCCATTATCTCCTTCAAAAGTTTAAATGAGAGAGTGGGACCAATATTACATCTGCCACAATCCTCCATAAACCTCCGATGGATAGGATCCAGACTGAGATTGGCCGTCATAAAATGCCTATGCTCATCCGCAACCATTAAGTGATTATGATACTCAACAAACTGATAAACCTCATACCCTTTGCTCATGCCATCTGAAAAATATCTCAACTTGAGCTTAGCAAGACATTCATACCTAAATGACCGACACCTACGCTTCTTAACAGACACTTCAGTTGATTGGGATGCATCACCAGGTATAAAATTCTTAGAGCCTTGTCTGCTGTAAGCCAAATACTGCCACTTAATAATACCATGAACTGATTTGTTGCCCAGTTTACGAATGCCAAAACCAACTGAACGAGCATAATATTCATAGAAATCAGATGCTTCTACTAATGCGTTGAATTTCATACCAATCATTGGCTTCAAAGCATCATCACAAACAGGAATGTACATACCTACAAAAATCATTAAAAGTATCATTTTATCAACTCAGAGTATCATTCTATCTGGCAAAACTATCATTTTATGCAGTAGACCTAACATTTATAAGCCAAAAGTATAATTTTATCAACTCAGAGTATCATTCTATCATTGTATGCAGTAAACCTAACATTTATAAGCCAAAAATATCATTTTATCAACTCAGAGTATCATTCTATCATTGTATGTAGTAAACCTAACATTTATAAGCCAAAAAGTATCATTTTATCAACTCAGAGTATCATTCTATCATTGTATGCAGTAAACCTAACATTTATAAGCCAAACGTATCATTTTATCAATTCAGAGTATCATTCTATTCGGTAAAACTATCATTTTATGCAGTAAACGTAACATTTATAAGCCAAAAGTATCATTTTATCAACTCAGAGTATCATTCTATCATTGTATGCAGTAAACCTAACATTTATAAGCCAAAAGTATCATTTTATCAACTCAGAGTATCATTCTATTCGACAAAACTATCATTTTATGCAGTAAACGTAACATTTATAATCCAAAAGTATCATCTTAACACATAATCGGCAATACATAATATAATTAAATAAGAAGTTCAATACATCAGAAACATAAACCAATCGAACAACTAATATTAATCTAAAATCAAATTCAATACATGAAGCAAAACAATCAATAAATTAAAATATGAACACTATCAATAAGCTAAATAATAGATAATGATGGTTACCTTCGTTATTTGCTACAGACTCCATCGAAGCAAATTATGACAGCAATTAAACAGGTAATCAATGAAAATAAGAACGCAAAATTTAAAACATCTTCCCGGTCACAATTATGCGAGAAATATGGAAACAAAATCTGGAGATTATGGAATAATCAACCAAATCGAAAGAAAATCTGGAAACAAAATCGATGAGAAGAGGAATATGGAAACAAAATCGCTGAGAAGATGAGAGAATCGAACTGAGAGAGAGAGTGAAAGAATGGAGCCAAATTCAGAAATTAAATGAGTGAAATTACATATTTACCCCTGTGCCTTTTTTATGAAGTAAATCTAAGTTTGAATCTCAACCACAAGATTAGAAAATATGTGCGGTTCATATTTAGTTATAGGGTTATTACGTGATTTGAGGGTTATTATATGATCACATCTATATATATATATATATATATATATATATATATATATATATATATTGAGGCGATATCCACTACTTTTGTATTGCGGAAGCAAGCCATGGATGAAGATAACAACATTCAAGAGAGGCTGCTGAGTTTCAAAGAAGAAGGTAGCAATTTGAAGCGCAGAATCTGTAGTGAATCGAAGAAAATATGGAGGATAGCAACTCCCGGTGTGATCTCAAGAGTGAGTTCATTTGGAACCATAGTTGTGACACATCATTCGTTGGGCACATAAGCGCGGTGGATCTTGCTGGTTACGCGCTCGTTCAAACCCTCAGCGTCCGCTTTGTGAATGGAATACTGGTAACTAAACTATAACATATACTTATACTCCATGTTGAGTTGCTGTTGGAATCAATTATTAATGGAGTACTTGTCTTGGTAGATTGGGATGTCGAGCGCAACAGAGACTCTGTGCGGGCAGGCATCCGGGGCGAAGCAGTATAACATGATGGGAATCTATCTCCAGAGATCATGGATAATTGATCTCATCACACTTCTCATCCTGCTTCCTGTCTTCATCTTTGGCACTCAAATCTTCAACCTTCTTGGCCAGGATGAAGCCATCGCCAAATCTGCTGGATACATCTCTCTCTAGTTCATCCCATTCGTTATCAGCCTCATCTTCAGCCTCACCATGCAGATGTACCTGCAGGCTCAGCAGAAGAACCTCATCATTGCCTGGCTCTCAGCTCTGCAGTTTCCCATCCATCTTCTCTGTTCCTGGCTCTTTGTCTTTGTTCTTGACCTCGGACTTCCTGGCGCCATGGCTGCCCTCTGCATATCTTCCTGGTTTTTGGTTGTGGGGGAGTTCGTCTACATCTTTGGTGGGTGGTGCCCCGACACCTGGAAGGGCTTCTCCATTGCTGCAGCAAAGGACTTGTGGCCGGTTGTCAAGCTCTCTGTCTCATCCGGTGCCATGATCTGGTATATATGATCATCGCCATTTATTGTGTTATTTCATGTCTTCGTCTTCTTATTGAAGCGTTGCACATTGTCTTGCACTTGCAGCCTTGAACTTTGGTACTACGCCATTCTGGTGTTGCTGGCTGGCTACACCACAGATGCTCAAGTCTCCATCTCTGCCTTCTCCATTTATCACTTTTCATGTTTCTCTACACACATTCAAACTTTGTAGTTGTGATTAAAATAGTGGTAGTTTTCAGCCTCAACATCAATGCTTGGATTGTGATGATCATCATGGGCGCTGCATGGTATGAAACTTTTCATGCAAAAAGAAATTGAAAATCCCATCACCATCAATGATTGTTGTTGCATCGCAAAACAGCGTTCGTGTTGCAAATGAGCTTGGTAGTGGAAATGCGGAAGCGGTAAGATTCTCAATCAAAGTGATAATGGTCACCTCACTTACAATGGGGATTTTGTTCTGGATCCTCTGCTTGGCTTTTGGAAAAAGCATCAGATACTTGTTCACCAATGAGGAGGAAGTGGCGGAGACAATCTCAGGCCTCTCAATTCTGCTAGCATTCATTGTGTTGCTTGGCCTTGAAAACCTTCCTCCTTGTTTAGAATCAAATCTCATTTCCATTACGACATGTGTGGCTGTGGGATCAGGGCTACAAAGTAAGGTGGCTATGATCAACCTGATCTGCTTCTATGGGATTGGGTTACCTGTTGGAATTGTTCTAGGATACTGGTTTAATCTTGGTGTTCAGGTAAGTTTAAATCAACATTTAGTCCTTGTTTATATCAACACATTGTAAATTGTATTGGTGAATGGTGGACACTACAGGGCATATGGGTTGGGCTGAGTGGAGGAGTTTTGACTCACACATGTTCATTGAGCACCTTGATATGGAGAACAAACTGGGATGAAGAGGTGAGTGAGACACCACTTTTCTACGTTCATGTTTTTATGTGAGTACAATATAGTAATATTTGGATTGTGGCAGGTATCCAAAACATCAGCACGTCTCAAGAAATGGTATTTGGAATCATCGTCGGATAATGATAAGCACATTGCTTGCTAAGTTACAATACCGCAACTATATGTATCTTTGTTTTAACTAATTTCAAGCATTTGAATAATGTAATTTACAGCTTATTTTTGTATGTCGGTGGTCCATTGAAGGATTGCAGTTTAGTTCCAATTTAAAGAAAATAATAACATTAATTAGGTATGTCTCTGTACAGTATTTAGTACGGGCATCAACTAGTCCCGTAGTCTAGTGGTTAGGACATTGGACTCTGAATCCAGTAACCTGAGTTCAAGTCTCGGTGTGGGACCTACTTTTAAAGATGAATGTTGTTTAGATATCCACATGGTACTATATTATAGTAGTAATTAGATAGTATTTTGATATTTCGTGTTTGCGCACTACATTGCACGAAATTTCTACTTACTAAACAAAGCTTTCACATGGAGCCCTCTCCAATAAATTTTCAACTGCGGGCAGCAGAGGGGATAGTGTTAAGGACCTGAATCCCTAACGTTCGGTAGAACAGAGAACAACTATGAAGAGATAAATCAGGCGCCCGTGAGGGTCGGCGGAGGACGAATTTGGGCGGCTGTGCGCGGGTTCCAACCTGTCGGGCAGCGACTGCAGATCAGGTATATGTCCCGGCTGTGCGCAGTGAAATTCCGTCGGGCAGCAGGTGGCGTAGGGATTAAGGATTCAACGTATTATGCAAGGGACATGGCCAAAATAATATATTCATTCAAGATGATTAAAATGATTACATTCTTCCCTATTTATAATACTAAACCCTAACTTACCGAACAAGAAAATAATATATGAAAAGATACTATGAATCAAAAGATAACTAAATAAAAGATATGGAAGATACGGGAAGATATGACAATGTCTCGTATCAACTCCCCCACGGTTAAAATCCACCTTGTCCTCAAGGTGGGAACCACGAAGCTACGAAGAGTTGAAAGAAGAAGCTTTGGCGATTTATCTCCTCCGGGATCAAATGTAAATGTGCACGGTCGCTGTATTCGAGCCAATGCAGATCCATTTCATACCCCACTCTTTATCTCGAACTCCCATTGTGTTGGATCAAGAAGATCACCACTCTTGTCATCAAACACCGAATCAAACGTAAATTTCCTTTCATCAACAGCCAGTGAATCTTTGGAAAGTTTTCTTAACATCGCACCTTCATTTTCACCCCAAGAATTCCCAACATCATTTTTGGATGGCCCTCAAACAACATTGGATGAGTCGACGACCTTCTTCCCTTCGTCAGTAGAATCGTCCCCCTCATCTTTGTCTAACGATTCATCTTCCTCCTTTTCCTTACTCGTTTCAGCGCTGCACGTCCAGTAGGTATCCTCACAATATAAAATTGGTTGGTCATCGGGGCTGGTATGTCTACGTTCCCTAGATCCATATTTCTCACTAGGCAATCTAATGGCAACATTTGATACAGATCCTATATCCGAACTGGTAGCAACACGATCCCCGGTCTTCTTTGCTGCTGTCTTTAATATGGAGTCCTCGAAATCACCAAGCTCCTCTTCTTCACCAATCTTCTCATCATATGCCCCGACAAGCACTTGCAGCGGCGTATTGTCGGTCTTGACGATCTCTTCCCAGGACTCGTCATTTGGCACAACAAGATTAGCACCCCCATTGTGAGCAACGCTGTCGGGAACATCCTCAGCTAGATTATCATCATCAATATTCTCCTCAAACAATGCATTCACGCGGGCGAGAAGGGCGACTTGCTCCAATCTATAAATAGGTAGTTTCTCGTTGTAATCACTTACTGCAGCTAGTTTGGCCGGGCAAGGCGAACGAACCTTGAGACTGGGAGCAACAACAGCAACGTCGTTGTGCGGTGACCCAACGATCGGTCGCACTGCGGTGGCTGGTACATAGGCTGCGCGTGCAGCACTTCCGGCGAATCCCAACAAGTAGGCGAGCACGGAGGCTGGTCCGGAGTTTGACTGGTCACACGCGTGGGCTGACTGTACAGGTCCTGCGGTGGCTGTTCGATGGAGTAGCGGGGCTGGTGGGAGGCGGGCTGGACTCGCAGCGCTCTTACCTCCTCCCGAGGGTGAGGTCGGTCCCAGCACATCTCCGAGCGTCGGGGCCGGTCAAAGCAGGTTGCCACGGTCCTGCTGTTGTGCCGGTGGGTCCCAGCACGTCGGTCAGTGCCGCTGCGTTGCTGGTGTCGGGTGGCGATCAATCCCTAATTGGGTCTGATGATCTCTGCGAACATATAGGTGGCCACCTCTCTCGACGTAGCCGTCGCGGTGTCGGGGCCAAGCGTCTTGCGCGCGATCGCAGTACCCGATGGGCTGGTATCTCGGCCGAGGGTGACGATCAGGTGGATCCAAGTGGTGTGAGACGTAGGGGTGATTCTGGATCAGGCCACGATGGCGGACAGAGTACTTCCACCCGGCTGCTCGGAGGGTCCCAACTGGTTACACAGTGAGGTTGGACCGGATGGTAGGGACGGAATGGCTGTGTGGCCTGAGGGAAGTCGTATTGATGACGGCGATAGCCGGCGTAGTCGTATGACATGTCGACGGACTGAAGCGTGGTTGTGGTAGAATTGGTGGTGATGCGGCTCGAATATTTTTTTGATATTGCTGATTGGTTTGGGCGATATGGATGAACGCAGATGGAGGATGAGCACAACAATGAAAGCACCAGTTGTTAAGGACCTGAATCCCTAACGTTCGGTAGAACGGAGAACAACTATGAAGATATAAATCTGGCACCCGTGAGGGTCGGCGGAGGATGAATCTGGGTGGCTGTGCGCGAGTTCCAACCCGTCGGGCAGCGACTGCAGATCAGATATACGTCCCGGATGTGCGCGGTGAAATTCCGTCGGGCAGCAGGTGGCGTAGGGATTAAGGATTCAACGTATTATGCAAGGGACTTGGCCAAAATAATATATTCATTCAAGATGATTAAAATGATTACATTCTTCCCTATTTATAATACTAAACCCTAACTTACCGAACAAGAAAATAATATATGAAAAGATAATATGAATCAAAAGATAACTAAATAAAAGATATGGAAGATATGGGAAGATATGACAATGTCTCGTATCAGATAGAGATCGAGTTTACGGTAAGCATGGACGATAACATTATTAACAGCATTGAAGAGAGGCTTCTGGATGGAAAAGAAGGTGGTGATTTGAAAGCAAGAATATGTGAAGAATTAAAGAAAATATAGGGAGGATTGCGACGCCAAGCGTGATCGCAAGAGTGAGCTCTTTTGGGTCACGCAATCTTTTATCGGCCACGCTCTCATCCAAACTCTAAGCGTCCGTTTCTTCAATGGCATATTGGTATCTTTTTTCCATTCAAATGTTAAGTACACAAGTGAAGTGGTTACAAAATGAAATGATTGGCTGTAAACAGATTACGGAGACTCTGTGCGGGCAGGCATTCGGGGCGAAGCAGTATGATATGATGGGAATCTACCTGCAGCGCTCATGGCTCATTGATCTCATCACTCTCACTCTTTTGTTCCCTGTTTTCGTCTTTGGGGCGCAGTTTTCAAACTCGTTGGGCATCAACAACGGATAGCGGAATCTACTGGCTATATATCTCTCTGCTTCATCCATACGTATACGGACTCATCTTTAATTTGACCATATAGATGTACTTGCAAGCACAGCAGAAGAACATGATCGTTGCCTGGCTATCGGGTAAGCAGTTTGTGATCCACGTTACGTTTTCTTATATTTTTGTGTATGTTTTGGATTTTGGATTGGGTGGCGCTATGCATATCTTCTTGGTTTCTTGTTTTGGGGGAATTTGTGTACATTTTCGGAGGTTGGTGTCCGGAGACATGGAGAGGTTTTAGTATGGCTGCCTACAAGGATATATGGCCAGTTGTGAAGCTCTCACTATCATCTGGTGTAATGATATGAGTCTAAACTTTCAATAATGAAGAGCTCCTTGATAAGAGCCTAAACTTTCAATGAAGAAAAATGAAGAAGCTCTATGATACGAGCATAAACTATCAATGAAACGTGAATGACTCCTTAATATGAGTATAAACTATTCATCAAAGTGAAGATCGTGCAAGTTAAGTGTCGAAAAAACTCGATACTTAACTTGAGGGGGTGTTGGAAAGATAACTTGAGTGTCGCAAGTATGTTGGGAAGAGAAAGTGTGGAGTCCCAACCTGTGGGAAAGAGGAGATAACATTTATAGTATAGAGTTCCAATAAGCATAGTCCATAGGTGCATTACTTCTCTAGTCCTATAAATAGGGATGTAATACCCCGAAAAAAATAGAAAAAAAAAATCAAATTAATCTAATTAAATCTTTTCCTAGTTGACTTGGTCACCAGTTATTCCTTAGTTCAATTTTTGAATAAAGATTCTACAGAGATTTTCCTCCTCCGTGATCTGCAAATAAAATACCAAACAAATCCAAATTAATCAAAGTCACGTTCAAAAAAAAAGAAAAGAAAAAAATCGCTTCCCACTCCTTATTCCACGTTAAAACCATTCCTCCCCACTCCATAAATCTCTCCCATATCTATCAACCACCTCCCCTCTATAATATTCCCCTCACAATCAGTTTTCTCCTATTCCGGTCTCTGCAACAAGAACACAAGACTCATTCTTTCAACTTCGACTAAAGGTAATCCTGCTGAGTTTCTCTCTATTTTACATGATTTGAAACCATTTCACTTGATTTTCTTTCCGGCAGAAACCGAGAAAACCAAATTTAAGAGAGAAGGTCCTACCTCGTTTCGTCCTTGTTTCATTTACAATCTGTCAATTGAAGGTATAATCTCTTTTCCCATTCTAATTCCTCAATCCATGAACTGCATAGCATGTTTTTCACACAATCAAATCGCACAATCAAAACAATAACCACGATCTAAAATCAATCTTATAATCGCATAAATCGAAGCAAACTGAGTTAAAGAATCAGACTTTAATTCATGAAATCAAATTAACAACTTATGCAGGGGTTGTGCGGGGCTGTTCGAGTTGGTTTCGGGGCGTTTCGGGATTGGTTTGGTGACGAACGAAGGCTGCCAGAACACGTTCGGGGTAGTACGACAATCAAGAGGTGACGGCGGTGTGCAGTACGGCGAACCACGCTGCGTCTCCTGCTGCGGCCTCACCCTGCGACGGCGACCTCCGGCGAGAAGACTGCACAGCAGCGGCGACGCAGCGGCACCAAGCGACGGCGGTGGACGCGGCCAGCAGCAGCACCTTCCCGGCGGAGACGGCAGAATCAGCGAAGGCTAACCGACGGGCAGCGGCTGGCAACGGCTGTAGCGGCGTCGGGTACAGCGGCGTGCGACGGAGGGGCGAACAGGCACGGTGACGGCTGCACCTTTCCTTCCCGGCGAGCAATGACCGGCGACATGGAGCGAATCGGAAGAGGCGATGATAATTTGGGATTTCCTCTTTTGTGAGAGAGAGAGACGTGGAGGATGGGAGTATAATTGGGCTCTTTTCATTTTTTGGGCCTTATCAAATAAAATTGGAGAAATAAGGTGGCTAAGAAAAATAAATAATCTTTGGCCAATAATTTAATTTTGGGGAGTTATTTAATTAATTTCGAAACTTTTCAAAGAACAAGGAAAATAATTTGGAGACATAGGATGCATGCATTTTATGTAAAATCTAAAGGTGAGACCTCGCAAGGGAATCGTGATCGCAAGGGAAAGAAAGTAATTTCGGATTAAGAACTTGAGGTGGGCTTTCTTTTTAAATAAGGACTATGTCCTAAGTATATTTGTTTTTGTGAAATATGTTTGTCATGCCATATTTTTGAAGGGGTTATCAGCGGAAGCGTGCAACATTTAATGATCACATAAATTTGATCTATTTAACAAATTATTTAGACAAATTCTATTTGCATAATTATCACATGTATCATGCTCATAACTTGAATTAAAACATGCTTTAGCATATAAAAATCCCCAAAACATGCTTACTACGGAATTAGCCAATTTACCTAGTTGATTCAATCAAGAATCGATGATGGCTTGCTCCGTCTCCACGTGAAGATCTTCAATACTCGACCTTGGATCTTCTGACTGGTGTCCCGGACTATACGCTGATATTTGTGTGGGCAAATCTCACCAACGTACTAGGACTTGAATAACGAAGACAGAACTCAGCTCACGGAGGAGGCAAAATTTCGAGTTCTCTCTTTCTTAGAGGGGGACGAAAATTTGATAGAGTAATAATGTTTATTTTCTGTCTCCTTTATCCTCCAATTTATATTAAGTCACATATTGGGCCCAGTCAGGGATCTAAGGAAGAATTTTGAACAGGCCTCACCCAATTAGCTTTTTAACAATTAAATTGAACCCACAATTTAATATAAGCTTATATTGGAATATTACAAGCAGCCACTACAGAAGTAATATTGCACTGCCTTCCAAATCCGAAATTACAAGTATTCCGGGTTTCCTTTAATTGCATTTAATTTATTTCCCGCGCTTAAGATAAAAACATCCATTAATTAATTATTGTCTGCTATGGACTTAATTAATTAACATATTTTAATCTCCAAGAGTGGACTTAGCAAGAAACTCTTATTTATTATTCATGGAGTAATTAAACTCCAACTAGCTAGGTTCCGAATAATAAAACCTTGTTTCGAGCTCCTCTTGTGGATGTTATCAAACGAGACTCCCCTCGCGCACGATTCAAGGTAATAGCAATCCTAGCACCGCTAGATAATGATCGCCACTACCCAATATACCTGGATCGTTGGGTGACGAAAAACCCGCACCTTTGGTAAGTCAAAGTAGTAGATACTCAATATTGTATGCTCAATGCTAACGTACATTGATTAAGAAATTAATTATTAAGACCTCGTCTTTCAGTAGATAGCATAAAGACTCGTCTTGCTGTTAGATTCATTCAGTGCTATACCACACCAACGTCATCTTATTTCAATAAGGCTTAGAAATAATCGGACTGACATTGTTGCAACCTTTCACGATAGGTAGTCTAGGCCTATCTAGGTTGTGAAATTCTTATTTTTCTTTGTTTAGAACTGACCGTGTTACCTTAAATTGGACGACGCCCACAACCGGTCTACGAAAACAAAGACTTAGACTTTTTTACGTTTGCTTATATATTTAAATATGCAATAAACAACCATTAAATGTAAAACATAACAACATTATGACAAAAAATAATCTGTTGCATTTATTGGAAAATAACAATTAGAGTTTTACAGTATCCAATCACTCGAAAGGTGATTTCTAGTATACGAAACCCTAACAATTTTTGTGTTGCTATGGGACCTATCTGAAGTGGCTATTGCCATGTATGGTTAATCGAATTCGGGTCTGACTAGGGAGTGAGTCCCTACTCAGGCTAGTGTACACCCCGTAGATCGTGCACTATCTCTTTGAGTTGGCCGGTCTAGTGGCTTGGAATGTGGCCACATTCCTTGTCATGTATGTTCAGATATGGTATGGTGATGTTGATGATGTTGAGGCTGATGGCGATGATGATGTTAGTGAAATGTTTTAGTGACTCGGGCTATTTCAAAGTTAAAACCCCGAGGTCACTCGTTAATGGCATGATAAATATTTTTATTGAAAATATTTTCGGCATGAGTCCACTGAGTGCATCAAGTACTCATCCCTGCATTTCCTTTTAAAAAAATATGTAGGTTGAGCTGTGACGAGTGCGGTGGGTGTTGAGCAGAGCTGGTGAAGATTTGTGTTTGTTTTAAATGTTCTGAATATACATAATATTATTCTTCTCTCGAATGCTTCTGCTGAATGTTGTTTCTTTTGAGTTTATGTAGTGTTGAGATATAATCCCTTTGAGTTGTCAATTGTTAAGATGATACTCTGATTTTTATTCAACATATTCTCATTTGTTTCGAGCTATGGTCGATTTTTGTTGATTTCCCCATTTCTTTCCCGCTTCTTTAACCCTCTCCTAGTCGCGATCAACCGTGTTTTCTATCCTTAGAAAATGCGGGCGTGATTGTACTATGTATCAACAAGAACAATTCAAATCAATAAAAATATAGTCTTCAAGAGTTCTTCAGTTTTATTTTTCGCATTTTACTTGTCAACAATTCCAATAATGGATATTATCATAATTTTGTTTTCTTTTCCTTGAACAGGTGTTGAAGACTTCAGCACGTCTAAAGAGATGCAACTTGGAATAATTTGATTCCGAAAATCAGAGTTTGTTGTGTATGCTTTTTCAGTTGTAACTTGAAAGTTTCATGGTTTTCATATGAAAAATGTGTAAAATCTTGATTTCCCATATTGGCAAATAACGTGTACAACGTAACATGAATTGATTGCCTCTAAATACATCAACATTAGCTCAATTCTCGTTTGTCACGTAAACGTAAACTTTTCAACTCACCCAAATTGCAACTTGAGTAAAATAATATGGCGATTTGATCTTCACTTTAATTTAATATTATTATCAATTCGTCTCCAACTAACTTAACCCCTCTGTTTTTTGGGTGAGCAAAATATGTGTATCCGAACACTCAAAATCACACTAAACATAAATAGTACTCCCTCCGTTCCATCATAAGCGAGCCACTTCTGTTGACAGAAGATTTAGTGTGAGAGAGGGAAAAGTAGAGGAGGAAAAGAATATATTAGGTCGGAAAATAAAGTAAGAAAGATGATTTTTTGCTTAAAATGAAAATGACTCACCTATGATGAGACATCCGAAAAAGAAAGTGACGCGCTTACGGCAGAACGGATGGAGTACTAATTTTGGTTTATATTTTCAGATTGTAACTTATTTTGCATCAAAATTCAGTTCCATTCTTATTGTTTTTAACATAAATCAGAAAATCCAAACTACAAACAATATACATATAGTTATATTTTTAATTAATTTTTTTATAATATTTAATTTAAATATATGTAACCAAATATAATTATTTTATTTTGTATTTTAGATGGTCAAACTATTTTGGAATTTTTCGGGTATCATGATTTTTTCAGTTAACTTCAAATTTAGTCAAATTTCATATAATATCATTCAAATATCTAACTCTCTCGCACAACAAATGTTCAATTTCAGTTTTCCAATAAAGATATCAAGCTCTCATTTAGAAAAAATAAATTTTCATTAATATATTTAACTACTCCATCCGGCCTATTATAATACATGACACATTGTTTTGGCACAAGTGTCTGGCTAGTATATGGTTAAATGAAGAGAGAATAAGAAAAAAGTAGGAAAAATTAGGAATAAAAAGATAGAGATTAGATAAATTAAGAAAGATAGAGTGTTGTTTTATTGTCATAAAAGAAAATGTCTCACTTATAGTAGGATGACTCAAAAAAAATACGACTCGCCTAGAGTAAGACGAAGGGAGTATTCCATTTTTTACTCTACTTTCATTAATACCCAGTTTCATTTTTTCGCTCTAAATTAATGCATTTGAGCAGTAGTATTCATCTATTACTTATTTATACAACTCATACCTACCACCCAACCTACCCCCACAAGTTTGAAACCCTAATTTGGATTAACGATAAAGTTGAATTGAAATTATTTGTAAATTGTAATGGTCCTTAAAAAAATACACTTTCTATCCCATTAAAATGAAATATTTTTTTTAGATTGTCATATTAAAAATGAAACGTTTCTAAAAATGGGAACATCACTCAACTTTTTAATATTTTTTACTTTACTTTCTCTTCATAAACTCACAAAATAGCATTACATAAAATCTCATGCTGAAAACCAAATATTCCCATTAGTATTTCAAATTCTCTTATTTACCCAATACCAATCTAAAATCATAAATTTATGCGTGTTTTAGCAGTGCAAACTATTCACAAATACAAAAAGAAGAATTTTCATTATTATTCATTATTAATAAACTAAAATTCTTATTATCTATTTTTGAATATCTCTTACCCCATAGAGATATAGAATAGAAAGAAGCATTTTGATTTCCGCTGTAATTTTGAAAATGAATATTTAAATGGCCTTCAAAAGTAAGCAAATAGATGCGAAACATATAAAATGCGGTTAATCCTGCGGTGGCCCAAGCTATTAGTGCAAAAATAGGCGAATACAACCAACTATCATTAAGAATTTCATCTTTTGACCAAAAACAAGCAAGAGGCATAACACCACAAAGAGAAAGTGTACCTAAAAAAAGAAAGTATCCAAGTCCATCCGTTTTCATATTAAAAACTAAGCTATGTAAATCTATTGTAAAAGTTTCAGAAGATTCAATTCATTTTTTGATATTTAGAAAGCATTGAGTCTTGTAACTGCTAGTGATGAGATTATGTCTTTAACTCCCAATGATTCTTGTACGCCTCTTTCAGTAAGAGTATAATACTCCATCTGTCACAAGGTAGTTGAATCGTATTTTTTTTAGTTTGTCCCAAGGTAGTTGAGTCATTTCATTTTTTGATAAAAACTTTATTTCCTCTCTTACTTTATTCTCTCTCTTAATTTTGTCTCTCCACTTTAACCTATAACAAATCAATTTTTTAATCCCTTTCCCAAAAGAAATGTCATGATAGATGAAAAAATATGATTTATACTACTGTATAAGTAAAAATGAGGGTCGTTTCGCGGTGTGAGTCATTTGTGAATGCCAAAGAGGTATTCCACGACCGATTAAGACACAAGCATAAGAACCAGTAGAGTTGAAACAATATTATGCTAATATTATGTTAATTATGGAAAGTTCAATATGATCTACTATATTATTAATGATCAGCTTCAATTTTCACACGTATTCTAATCCACGATTGCAACTCGCCAACCCTACTTGTACCTGTTGAGTACGAACATATTACTGTTGCAGTCGACGATCCGGTACCACATAACAATTGAAGTACCTAAATATTTTTTTATTTGATACGAGTATATTGAGTTCATAGAACGAAGAAACCCTAGCTCTCGTCACGTAGAGCGAAATTTCTGTCCTTTTTACGCCTTTGTTGTTGGAATATCAAGGATTTCGAGCTTCCCGAAGAAAATCGGCGTGTGCATTGTTGTTTGGTGAGCTCCTCTTCTTCTACTCATTCTTGTTTGTTTTCAAACGTTTTTACTTTGTTTTTCGGGATGAAAAATCATCTTCGATTAAATGTTTATGCAGCGAGAAGGTGTACGGAAAACCATGGGTTTGGTGTTTGCTTTTTTTTCGTCAAAATTTTCTTGTGGTTTTTCTTATCGTGTCACTGCGTTCTTGCTCATAGGGATTTTTTAATTGTTATTTTTTATTCTACGTAATTGATCACTGTTGTTTATTAGGAGAAAATCGGGTTTATAGGGTACTTTACGTTTAAAATAACGTAAATGTACCCATTTTTTATCTCTTCCATATATAGGAAAAACACCACCAACATTGGCGTGTTTATTAGTGAAGACGCCACCCGCATTGGCGTTTTACAATGTAGAACCGTATGTCGTCGTATTTTATTGAAATACAGTATTTGTTAAAACACGCCAAGGTGGTTGGCGTGTTTGGGATAAAAACGCCTTCTCCACTGGCGTGTTTCAATATGGAGAGCACCGACTTGGTTCAAGTTAAACACGCCTTCCGTACTGGCATTTTTCATTAGACACGCCAATGGAACTGGCGTGTTTTATTAGAGACGCCAACGGTATTGGCGTGTTTAGTCAGAAACCGTATATCAGTATTCCTCCCCCAAACGCGAAACACACAGCACACACATCAAATTGTCGTCGCCCTTTTCATCTTCTCCTCCCCAAATCGCGATTCTCTCAACCTCTCCTACCCGAAATCGGTGATTTGGCCCTCCCTCCATCAATCGGTGCTATTCATCCCCGTATTTGATAAATTTTCCGGTTAGTATGCTTAATTTTTACAATATTAGAGTAATTGAATACCGTTGTTATTTAGCACAACATGAATTGGAAAATTGATGTTGCATTGTTTGGGTTTAAGTGAATTTGTGTATTGTTGAGATAGTTGAGATATTGGTGTTTAGTTATAGTATAAATTTGATTATAAACCCAAACCCTAGTGTTGTTATAGCTTAAAAATTGGGTAAATTGATTTGGTTTATGTGGGTTTTGATTTATTTGGGTTTTATTTGGCTAATAAACCTAAACCCGACAAATTATTGAAATTGTGTTAGGTTGATGTATATTGTTTAGTTTGAATTGTTAATGTTGTGTAAGTGAATTGTGTTATGATTTTGTGCAATGTTGTGTAGGTGAATTTGTGTATTGTGCATTATTTGATATTGGTGTTCCATTTTGTGATATTGGATTAAATTGTATCTAATTATTGAAATTGTTTAGGTTTGGAGACGTTTCACAATATACGCCACTTTCTAAGTGGCCAAGATATGACAGAACATCCGGCTTTGGTAACCATTTCGAGGATGGTTGAAGATGGTCTGCAGATATCTGGTGAGGCTGAGCTGATGGACTACCGTCCTTCCCAGCGCTCTGCGCTGGACATGGACGTGCCCGTGAGGCAAAAGGGAAAACGACGAACCAAGAAGAAAACTGCCTGCGGAGAGTCCTCATCTTCAAGGATGGATGCTCAGTTGGTAGATGACTCCAATGACGATTTTGGGGGTGGATTTAGAGAACGTTGTTGTTCAAGATACTCCTCCCTCTAAACTCCCTACTTCCAGAATCGGGAAGGGGATACAGGGCCTGTTTATGCGGAGACGGCGAGACGATTAAACTAAACCCAAATTATTTGTATTTGTTGATGCACTTGAAATTCGTGTTTGTTCATTGAGTTGCACTCTTTCTATTGATAATTTTATAACACTTCTTTTTATACTTATTTACATTTTTGATGTGGGAATGATTGCAACAGTCTGAATAAGCAGGGTAATTAGTAAGATAATTGGCTGAAAAACGGAAGCCTGCAATTTCATGCAACCAGTCTGAATAAAAATGCCAACCTAGTTGGCGTTTTTACAGAAGACGCCAGTCAAGTAGGCGTGTTACAGTTGGATATTTTGTCCAATTTTTTCCGGAGTGCACCTTCTGGATTGACTCGCCAATCTAGTTGGCGTTTCTATCAAACAAGCCAACCTAGTTGGCGTGTTTCAAGTAAACGCCAGTCACGTCGGCATTTTACAGTTTGGATATTTAATCCAATTTTTTCTACGACGGAGTGCACCTTCTAGATTGACTCGCCAATCTGGTTGGTGACTTTACTAAAAACGCCAACCTAGTTGGCGTTTTTCAAATAAAACGCCAATGTGGTATGAGCGTTTAAAAAAAACGTAATGAGTCACTCTTATGGGAGAGTTCCCACTAATATCTAGTTCAAGCTAAACACGCCGATTGGGTAGGCGTGTTTGTGGTGGAGACGCCAACTCCACAGGCGTGTTTGTGGTGGAGATGCCAACTCCATAGGTGTCTTTAGGTATAAACACGCCTACGTCTGTGGCGTTTTTAGGCATAAAACACGCAGACGGCTGTGGCATTTTTTGGGTAACACGCCAACCCCGTCTGTATTTTTTAACTTACCTATACTTACATAAAATACGACGACATACGGTTCTACATTGTAAAACGCCAATGCGGGTGGCGTCTTCACTAATAAACACGCCAATGTTGGTGGCGTTTTTCCCGTATATGGAAGAGATAACAAAATGGGTACATTTACGTTATTTTAAACGTAAAGTACCCTATAAACCTGATTTTCTCGTCAGGATGAGTTTATTTGCATTTGATGTTTAGTTTTATTTTGATGATTTCTTTGGTCGCTAAATTCGTAAATGTAGCCTGTGATTTTGCAATGTTTTTGTTTAGCAGTTGTTTTTTCGATAAATTACAGCGCCGATTATTTTAGCTGATACGTTACTGATTACGGCTTACCTTTGACATATAATCCTAAGCCCGAAATCAACCGGGCTGGGCCGTTGGTAGAAATGAAAGATCATGGTTGCTCTGCCGCAGCAGCTAAAGTTAATACAGACAGACGATTGAAAGGGATGGTATATGGGAGGTGGAATGGTGATACGGCTATTATTATTATAATTATTTAGTTAGTTAATTATGGATTTTCATATCTTTTTCATCTCTTTTGTCTTGCTCATTAAGTTAGTATCCACTATTATAAATAGTGGACATTGTTCTTTAGTTCTATCATTCAAGAAATATCAATTATCCTTCTATTTTACTTTCTCTTACTCTCTTTCCTTTCAAACGTGCAAAACGCACAAAACCCTAATTTTGACGCCGGATTGATCGACGGGCAAAAGCTCCCGCGACGTTCGACGCAAAATCAACGAGTTAAGGAACTTCATCCTTAACAATTGGTGCTTTCATCGTGATCTCTTCCTCCGAATCGCTGGCATGTCGTACAGCTACACCGGATATCAACTCCGGCAGGCGGATTGCCACCCATGGCAGCCTATATCTCAACCCCTGCTCCATCCGATCAGAGATGGGAGACTCCACCCACAACACCATCCCTACCAAGCCCGTCAACCCACTTCCTGGGACCCGCCATGGCTGCGCCAGGAAACTGTGTATCGGCAACCATCGTCCTACGAGCCCGATTTGTACTCACCACCACCGCCCTCTTGTTGGGACCCGCCAAGGTTGTGCACGCAGCAGGGATACTCTCATCCTTATCAACCGCCTCAGCAGCCACACCACACCTCTCTCAGACAACCCACTAGCTGGGATCCACCTGCCTACTGGGAGACACCGAGACAACGCCCCTTCTACGAGGTCTCAGCATACGATCATCCGCTGCCCCCCAACCATAACTCAGGATGGAATCTGCCCGCGCCGCAGCCACCTTGTCCAGCCACCACCACGGCACATCCGACTCTCGCACAACTTCAACAATTATTGGAAGCGTGCTACAGGATGGAGTCTCTCCTTGTTGCAGCCGACCGACGCATCGACAACATGCTTCTTCCCGAGCTGCCTGAACCTGCGCAGCCATACGGCTCCCAAATTTTCTGGTTTGGGGACCTCGTTCAGCCTCTTCCTCCATCAGGAAATAGCAAGGCTTCGCCGGGGCCGTCGGGTTTAGTCCCCTATGACTCATTGGCTCCGCCGCAGCAGTCGAGTACAACACCACCACCATTTGTGCTGCTTCCCAATACCGCCCTCGATCAGTCACCGCCACCGTCGACGTTGATTCCTGATTGTGATCGAGTTGAGGAAGGCTTTGCTGATTCTGCCAAGATGATGCCTGTTTCTTCTGTTGGTTTTGGTGGACTTGAAAAGGTTGAGAAGATAGAGAAGTCCAGTCCGGATTCCGCACGTAAAAAGAAACCGGTTCACGGTTGCATCAGGATTCAGTGCGCGCGACAACTGAATGCTTCTCAATTCAAGATTCCCCAAGTCCAGATTGGTTTGGGTAGTTCCATTGTGGACAACGCATCGCTGAAATTATTGAGTGATTCATCTCATGTAAGGGTTGTCGCAAGTATGAATCATCGATCAACATCGCTCGACGCCGATGCCCGGTTGATTCCTCCACAAAATGTCACTTTATGCTTGAGCATTCATGGACGCATTGCTGCAGGGAGACACTCAACTATTCCATGTATGTTTGACCTAGGAGGATTCCTCGACACTCGTCGTTGCTTCATGGTGCCCACCTTGAGGACAAGGTGGATTTCAACCGTGGGGGAGTTGATACGGCTATTATTATTATAATTATTTAGTTAGTTAATTATGGATTTTCATATCTTTTTCATATCTTCTGTCTTGCTCATTAAGTTAGTATCCACTATTATAAATAGTGGACATTGTTCTTTAGTTCTATCATTCAAGAAATATCAATTATCCTTCTATTTTATTTTCTCTTACTCTCTTTCCTTTCAAACGTGCAAAACGCACAAAACCCTAATTTTGACGCCGGATTGATCGACGGGCAAAAGCTCCCGCGACGTTCGACGCAAAATCAACGAGTTAAGGAACTTCATCCTTAACAATTGGTGCTTTCATCGTGATCTCTTCCTCCGAATCGCTGGCATGTCGTACAGCTACACCGGATATCAACTCCGGCAGGCGGATTGCCACCGCGACGTTCCGCAAAATCAACGAGTTAAGGAACTTCATCCTTAACAAATGGTGAGCTGCTGGAGGATCAAGATAAAGGTTTTCGAGCTGGGAACCTTGTGTGGGCGAAGATGAAGGGCCAACCATGGTGGCTGATGAATCCGCGAATTTCTGATGTTTGTAAATGCTGGTAGAAGATAAAGACTACGACACAAAGAATTTACGTGGTTCGATTTACTGAAGTAAATCTACGTCCACGGGAAGAAGGGAGGGCAAGATTGTATTGCTTGATCTGGGATTACAGCTTACAACACAGACTTGCTATATGATCTTTTATCTCTAGAGTTAGTTAATCCTGGTCTATCAGATCTAAGTTCTATTTATATATTGAACTGAGATCGTGGCTTGCATCACCACCCTAAGTCGTGGAGGTCATGGAGGTCATGAGATCCTGCATGGCCACTGACTAGGCAGTGGCTTACATCATCAGTAATTATGTCGTGGATGTCGTGGAGGTCATGAGAGCCTGCATGGGTCCACCACTAGATAGATCGTGTAGTGGAGGTCGTGGCTCCCAGTTCGGTATTGCCGAGCAGCTTTTGCCGATGCTGAGACCGAACTGCTGAACTATAGCCGAGCAGCTTTTGCCGATCTGAGAGTAGAGCTTGATGCCCACCTGAGAGCAGAGTTTGATTGGTTGGCTTTTACCGAGCTGTAGGCTGGGGCCGAACTCTTTAGTCATGCCGGACTGATACTCTTTAGTCATGCCGAACTGATACTCTTTCTTGGGCTTTAGGCTGATGGGCTTTACTGCTGTTGGGCTTGTTTAGTACGTACTCCATCACTACCCCCCCCGGAAAGCGAAGTGAATTACTTCGGCATTCTGGAAAAAGGTACGGGGTAAGTTGATGTTTGTCCTCGGTCTTATGAAGTGAACTCTTCTTTGACCGGACTCGTCTTTGGTCTGATGAAATAAACATCTTTGACCGGACTCGTCTTTGGTCTGATGAAATAAACATCTTTGACCGGACTCGTCTTTGGTCTGATGAAATAAACATCTTTGACCGGACTCGTCTTGTGTCCTATTTTGGCGAGTTTTATCGCTCGGATCGGACTTTCCGTTGTCCTAATTTGGGGATCGGACTTTCCCTTGTCCTAATTCGGCGAGTTTTATCGCGTGGATCGGACTTTCCCTTGTCCTAATTCAGGCAAGTTTTATCGCGAGAATCGGACTTTCGTTGCAGTTCGTTTCAGACGAAGTGCTTGATTCTTAAGCTGAATTGCGGTCTTGTATCCTCTTTAGAAGCTTGGACTTCACAATCGTTGGCTTATTGCAGCTCGTTTCAGACGAACTGCTTGTTTAAGCTGAATTGTGGTCTTGTATCCTCTTTAGAAGCTTTGACTCACAATCGTTGGCTTATATATGTTCTAAAAAGGGGATCAGCCTTCGAAGAACAAGATACCTCAGCAACATTTGTAAGAGACGACACGCACATAGACAGACAAAACGCACATAGACAAAACGCACATAGACAAAAAGACCAAGCAAACCAAAGAAAGCACATTGACCGAACAGGACTCAAGACTGACTGACCGGACTGTCTCTTACAAATGGAACTTCTTGAGGTTGGAAATGTGCCATGTTCGGGGTACCTGTTCTCCTGACATGTAAGCCAATTTGTAAGACCCTTTGCCGAGGACTTCTGACACCCGATACGGACCTTCCCATGTGGGTTCGAGCTTGCCCAGCTTTTCTGCTCGGCTTACTTCGTTGTTTCTCAAGACGAGATCTCCCACTTGAAATTGCAGCTTCTTCACCCTTTGGTTATAATACCGGGCTACTTGCTCCTTGTACTTGGCTGCTTTTATGCATGCCAATTCTCTTCTTTCTTCGGCAAGATCTAGCTCGGCTCTCAGTCCGTCGTCATTCATTTCTGCTGAGAAATTTAGAGTTCGGGGACTGGGTATGCCGATCTCCACCGGAATCACGGCTTCAGTGCCGTACACCAGACTGTACGGAGTTTCACCGTTGGAGGTTGTGGGTGTAGTTCGGTAGGACCATAGGACTTGAGGGAGATTTTCTACCCATTGTCCTTTGGCTTGTTCTAACCGAGCTTTTAACCCTTTCACCAGGATACGATTTGTTACCTCCGTTTGTCCGTTTGCTGGTGGATGAGAGACCGAAGTGAACCGCTGTTGAATATTCAGCTCTTGGCACCAATTCTTGAACGTCTTGTCGGTGAATTGAGTCCCGTTATCCGAGATGAGGATGTGGGGTATGCCAAATCGGCACACTATGTTCTTCCAGACGAAATCCAATGCCTTCGAGCTCGTTATCGTAGCTAATGGTTCAGCTTCCACCCACTTCGTAAAGTAGTCCACGGCAACGATTAGGAATTTTATTTGCCGAGGAGCTTGTGGTAGTGGTCCTACTATGTCTATACCCCATTGCATAAAAGGCCAAGGGCTTTGCATAGTGGATAGATCGGTCTGCGGCATCCTTGGGATATTTGCATGGATTTGGCACTTCGGGCATGTCTTGACGAGCTGCACTGCCTCTTGTACCATGGTTGGCCAATAATATCCCCATCTCAGAACTTTTTTAGCTAAAGCTCTGGCTCCGATGTGGCTACCGCACGATCCTTCATGAACTTCTCTGAGGATGTAGTCCGTCTCTTCTGGTCTTACGCACCGCAATAACGGCTGGAGGTAAGACTTTCTAAAGAGGACTCCTTCATGAAGTTCGTACCGAAGTGCTCGGCACGTGATCTTCCGAGCTTCTCTCTTATCCTCGGGCAATTGTCCTTGATCCAGATACTGCAAGATCGGCGTCATCCAGTTCGGCGAGCTGGATACTAAATGTACCTCGGCTTCATCAATGCTTCGATGCATTAATTCTTCCGCCTTTGAGCTCGGATCTGAGGCCAACTTACTTAAGGTATCTGCTCGGCTATTTTCCGCTCTGGGAATGCGGATTATCCGAAAATAGGAGAAACTTCGGCTGATGCTTTGCGCTTTGTCCAAATACTTCTTCATTCTCTCGTCACGAGCTTCACTTGTACCCAACATGTGATTTACTATGACTTGTGAATCACAATGGACTTTGAGAGATTTGACGAGCAGACTTTGCGCTAACTGGAGTCCGGCAAGGAGGGCTTCGTATTCGGCCTCGTTATTAGTGGTTGGGAATGAGAACCGAAGTGAATAGGTTACCTCGTGTCCATCGGGAGCGATAAGCAGAATACCAGCTCCACTTCCCGTTTTATTCGAAGCTCCATCTACGAATCCGCTCCAGCAGTCCGGCGGCTCTACTTCGGATTCCAAGGGCTGTGCTAGTTCGGCATTGGCAGAATTTTTCTGTTCGGCAATGACAGGGATTGCTTGATCGAACTTGGCCTCTGCAAGAAAATCTGCCAAGGCTTGTCCCTTGATGGCTTTCCGAGGTAGGTACTCGATTGAGTGTTCTCCCAGCTCTATGGCCCATTTGGCGATTCTGCCTGATGCTTCTGGCTTGGTCAAAACTTGCCGAAGAGGCAGATCGGTTAAGACGCATACCTTGTGAGCATAGAAGTATGGCCGCAGTCTCCTTGCTGCATTTACTAACGCCAGAGCAATTTTTTCCAGAGGTTGATACCTTGTTTCTGGACCTCTTAATGCTCGGCTTGTAAAGTAGATGGGAAACTGCTTTAGGCCTTCTTCTCGTACAAGCACCGCGCTAATGGTTTGATCGGATGCCGCTAAGTATAAGAAAATCACTTCGGCATCTGTTGGAGCAGAGAGAATTGGAAGCTCGGCTAAATAACTTTTGAGCTCGTCAAAAGCCTTTTTCTGCTCGGCTCCCCACTCAAACTTTGGTGCCTTTTTTAACACTTTAAAGAACGGCAGTTGCTTTTCGGCTGCTTGGGAAAGGAATCTATTCAATGCGGCTAGACATCCAGTCAGTCTTTGCACATCGTGTATGGACTTCGGCATCGCCATGTTCTGAATAACCTGAACTTTTGAGGGATTTGCCTTGAGTCCGTCCTTTGAAACCCAACAACCCAGAAATTTTCCCGAATCTACCAAAAAGGTACATTTTTGGGGGTTGAGTTTGAGGTTGGCTTTTCGGAGCACGTCGAGAGTGGATTTGAGGTTGTCTTCGTACTCCGAAGTGCTTTTGCTTTTGACAACTATGTCGTCGACATACACTTCAACCTGTTTTCCGATTAGGTGCCGAAAAAGCTTGTCTACCATCCTTTGATAAGTGGCTCCGGCATTCTTTAAACCGAATGGCATCTTTTTATAAGCGAAAATGCCGAAATCGGTAATGAAAGCTGTTTTCGGAGCGTCACTCTCATCCATCAACACTTGGTGATATCCTTTGTATAAATCAAGAAAACAGAAAATTTCGAAGCCGATCAAAGCTTCTACTTTTTTATCTATATTCGGAAGGGGATAGCAATCTTTAGGACAGTACTTGTTTAGATCGGTAAAATCTATGCACATCCGCCATCCTCCTCCTTTTTTCTTGATCATTACAGGATTGGCCACCCAAGAAGGATATTTCACCTCGAATAGTACATCCGCTTTTAGTAATTGGCGGACTTCGTCATGGATGACTTGGCTTCTTTCTGCCGCAAAGAGTCTTTGCTTCTGTTTTACCGGCCGGATTGAAGGATCAATATTTAACCGATGAGTGATTACCTCGGGGGGCACTCCGGTCATGTCCAACGAAGACCATGCAAAGACATCTTTGTACTCCTTGAGGAGCTGAATGGTCTTTTCCCGGAGTAGAGGCGTTCCTGTGAAGCCGATCTTGACCGTTCTGGATGGATCATCTTCGTATAACTGAACGGTCATTGAGTTCGGCTCTGAAGTGACTTCGGTCATCTCGCTTGCCTCTGACTCCGGTTGCTGTGATTGCTATGCTTGATGGTGCCGAACTGATTGCTCGGCACTTTTAAGCGCAATCTGCAGACATTCTTTTGCTCTCTTTTGATCACCTCGGATGACCGCTATCCCACCTTTAGTGGGGATCTTGATGGTGAGGTGATAAGTAGAGCAAACGGCCCGAACTGTGTTGAGCCAGTCTCTCCCCAGGATGATGTTGTACGGGGACCGAGCTTTCACCACAAAGAACTCGATCATCGTATTGGAGCTTGTAGGCGCTTTTCCCACCGTGATCGGAAGGCTGATAATACCTTCAGGGCGGGTGTCCTCCTGGGCGAAACTTTTCAGAGGAAGTGGAGCCGGACTGAGCCGAGTTGGATCCACTTCCATTTTATCGAAACATTCTTTAAAAAGAACGCTGACTGACGCTCCTGTATCCACAAATACTCTGTGGATCAGTTTGTTTGCCACTCCGGCTTGAATGACAATAGCGTCTTGGTGAGGAGAGATGGCTGGGACGGGATCGGCATCTGAAAATGTAATCACTTCGTCTTTCTTCAGCCTTTTATGTGTCGGCTCCTCTTGATTGGAACCTCTGCGTTCTGCTTTTAGGGACGACTTAGTCTTCCCGGCAGGGAGAGCATCAATAGTCTGGATTACTCCATCATATTGCGGCTCGTCGTCGTCTTCGGGATCTTCATGCCTTTTCGGATCCTGAGGATTGCAGTTCGCACCTCTCTGCTTTTTGTTCTTTTTCGGCTGCTTGCTTTGGTATTTTTTTAACGTTCCTGTTTTCACAAGAACATCAATACCTGCAGCCAAATTTCGGCACTCCTCGGTATCGTGACCGTGGGCTTGATGGAAGGAGCAATATTGATCCTGAGGTCGCCGCGCGGCTGATTTCGTCATCCGCTTTGGTTTTTCGAACATATCGGAATGTAGTTCGAAAATTTCCGTTCTTGACTTGTTTAATGGTACGAACTGAGCGGGCGGCTTCTCAGGATTGAGACGTGGCCCCAATCTGCCTTGTACCGGTGCGCTTTGAATTCTTTCAAAAGGAGTTCGGCGAGGAAGCACCTGGCCGCTTTGATCGGGCTTCTTTTTCTCTTCTCGGGATGAGCTGTCTAAAGACCGTTTTCGACGGTCTGCCTCATCCGCACGGGAAAACTGGTCCGCAATGTCCCACATTTCTTGAGCTGTTTGCGGACCGCACTCCACGAGCTTTCTGTAGAGAGCTCCGGGCAGGATTCCATTTTGGAATGCCGAAATGACAAGTAGATCATTGAGATTATCTACTTGTAGGCATTCCTTATGGAATCTCGTCAGGAAGTCGCTGATCTTTTCGTCGCGACCTTGACGTATAGAAAGCAGCTGAGCCGAAGTAATTCGGGCTTCCGCTTTCTGAAAGAACCTCCTATGGAAAGCATCCATTAGATCTCGGTAGGATCTAATGCTGCCTTGAGGAAGGCTGTCGAACCACCTTCTGGCGTTCCCGATGAGCAGCTCGGGGAACAACTTGCACATATGGACCTCATTGAGACCCTGGTTCGCCATATTATATTGATAGCATCCCAAGAAATCATGAGGATCCACTAGCCCGTCATAAGTCATTGACGGTGTCCGGTAGTTCCGCGGCAAAGGAGTTCGGGTGATATCGTCCGAGAACGGAGTCTTTAATGCTCCGTACATGGCGAACCCGACATCTCTTCGGTACGGAGGAGATGGAGTTCTCCTGTGGTTCCGGTACCGAGGAGGAACAGGAACATGTCGGGGTTGAGGATTCTTTCTCCTGGAAGACACGTCACTACTGCGGTAGTGACTTTCATGTCTGGATGAGGAGGGAGAATCCGCCGTTGTCTTCTCCGGCTGTTGGCTCTTCTGCAGGAAGGTTAAGAACTCCTCCTGCTTCTCGGCCAAGAACAGCTTGACAGCTTCATTTAAATCGGGCTGCTGGGAAGACTCGGTGCGATCTCTCCTGGAGTGGCTTGTTCCTTCTTCGTGAGAACTGGAGACAGATTTCTCACGAGGCTGCTTTCCAGGCCTATGGGCTGCTGGATTAGCTTCCTCATGGTTATCACGAACGGAGGCACGGGTGTTATGTGATCTGGTACGCATTTTTTTTTTTTTTTTAGTGGTGGAAAAAGGATCAAAAATTCGCTTTATCACAGATTTGGTTCTCTGGTTTCCCACAGACGGCGCCAGTGATGAATCCGCGAATTTCTGATGTTTGTAAATGCTGGTAGAAGATAAAGACTACGACACAAAGAATTTACGTGGTTCGATTTACTGAAGTAAATCTACGTCCACGGGAAGAAGGGAGGGCAAGATTGTATTGCTTGATCTGGGATTACAGCTTACAACACAGACTTGCTATATGATCTTTTATCTCTAGAGTTAGTTAATCCTGGTCTATCAGATCTAAGTTCTATTTATATATTGAACTGAGATCGTGGCTTGCATCACCACCCTAAGACGTGGAGGTCATGGAGGTCATGAGATCCTGCATGGCCACTGACTAGGCAGTGGCTTACATCATCAGTAATTATGTCGTGGATGTCGTGGAGGTCATGAGAGCCTGCATGGGTCCACCACTAGATAGATCGTGTAGTGGAGGTCGTGGCTCCCAGTTCGGTATTGCCGAGCAGCTTTTGCCGATGCTGAGACCGAACTGCTGAACTATAGCCGAGCAGCTTTTGCCGATCTGAGAGTAGAGCTTGATGCCGACCTGAGAGCAGAGTTTGATTGGTTGGCTTTTACCGAGCTGTAGGCTGGGGCCGAACTCTTTAGTCATGCCGGACTGATACTCTTTAGTCATGCCGAACTGATACTCTTTCTTGGGCTTTAGGCTGATGGGCTTTACTGCTGTTGGGCTTGTTTAGTACGTACTCCATCAGTGGCCGGGTCAGGTCTACGACCCAAGGGATGCCTCAGAGCTCTGTCTAAGGCATAGCCGAGAGGGTTGTGTGCTCGTGTGCTTTTTTGGTAATGGTTCTTGTTCTTGGTGCTTGCCCCTGCAGCTAGTACCTTTAGATGAGAATCTTGAGAGAATGTGGAGCGAGAGGCGTTCGATTAGCTCTGAGAAGGCGGTTCATATGGCGTTTGATGAGATTGGGAGGCTTATGGAGTTGAGGATCTTGTGCAGGTGCATATCGTTGGAGAAGAGGGGTGATCTTGCTAGGCCTACGGCGAAGAATGTTGGTGTCAAGGCGGGGTTGCTTGTGCCAGAGGTGGATATTGATCTTCTTCCTATCCCACGATACGAGCCTGCTGATATACGTGCAAAACTGGTGGGATTCGCGAGTACTGCCTCCTTTGACAGTGTGCTTCATCTTACAGTCTTGAGGAGCTGGATATCTGCGTATTCGTATGCAGAATGTGGTGGTAGGAGACTTGCTACGTATAGTGAGCCCATTTTAATTGATTACTCTGAGAAGCTGGATGATGAGAAGGCCTCTGAGAAAGATAAAGTGACTTCTCTTGCATCTGATGTTGAAGTAGAGGTGAATGAGCCGATGCGGAGGTTAAAATCTACTGCTGTTGAGCATTCCCACATGAGAAACGAGGGCCATTTCAATTCCCTCTGCAGGTTTGCCTCAGCATACAGAGGCTCAACCTACTTCAAGAAAGTGAGCAGTAAGAGAAAGAAGCTAACCTGCAGCCCCAAGGTTTTGAGGTTGACTGCGTCTGCAGACGAGCAAACAGATAGTCTCGTGTTGGATGCTAGAGTGATCAAGAAGAAGATCGACTCGATGACTAAGATGTTGGAAAGCTGTGGCTCGAAATTCTCGTCAGACGACAAAGCTCGGTTAGGAGAAGAGATGAAATGTAGTATAATGGAGAAGGTGGTGACGGTGAGCGATAAGGTGAGGTCGATGGCTGAGAAGAGAGATAGGTAGCCTAGTTATGCAAATTTGCTTTCATGAGAATTTTGAAATGTTTCTGAATGAGTCTATAACATTTTTGGTGGGGGAAAAGAGTTTATGTTTATAGTACTCCTAACAACTGACGTTATTTTGAAACAATATAATCTTATCATGAAACTATGGTTATTTTCATTTCATTTTTCCAGAATTTTCATGATTTTCATCTTATTTATTGAGAGCTTCTAACCTTATAATTAGGTATGCATTAATTGAATGTGGCCCAAAAATTATTATTGAATAACGTTATCTACAACTTTATAGTATATTTTTGCATGATTATAAAAAAAACTAGACCATTAATTGCTACAGTATAATTTTTGACATTTTAATTATAATTTTTAATTTATTACATACCACAATTATTCAATTAAAAATGTAAACTAAACACACAATCTTACTTATTTTCTCCAAAATGGAATTGCAGCTCAATATTTACTACTCCCTCCTTCCCATAAAATATGTCTAACTTTCTTTTTTTAATTTGTCCCACCAAAGATGTCACATTTCCATTTGTAGAAAGAGTTTTCTCTCACAATAATATAAATATTTTACACAAAAAAAAACCTCCTAAATATTTGTGTCGTCCCACAAGCGCGACATCTTTTGTAGGACGGAGGGAGTAAATTTTAGTCCTCCCTCCGTCCCAACTAAGTTGAGTCAAAAATTTTAGGCACAAAGATTAGGAATTGTGTTGAAAAATAGGATAGAAAAATAAAGTAAAAAAGATCAAATGAAAAAGTAAAGTAGGTGATTGAATGAAATAAAAGCGATTGAATATTTTATTTTTTGTCAGAAAAGAAAATGACTCAACTTAATCTGACATTCCAAAAAGAAAAATGACCAATCTTAGTTGGAACGAGGGACTAAAACTTTACCAACAATAAAAAAAAATAGAAGAAAACAAAAACAATAAAATATAAATATAATAACGTAATTGAATTGGGTCTGTTAAAGCCCATTTCTTTATTGCAAATGGGCCCATTATTTGGCGCCAGTCACTAAAAGGAGACCAACGGCCCGTATTTAAAAAAAAATTGATTAAATTCATCGAACAAAAACAAACCAAACTCTTTTCACTGCCTAGTAGGCTGAGCCATTCGTAACAGTATTCTTCATTTAATTGAAGAGTAAAGGCCAAAATTGGCCCTGAACATATAGCCATTTTACGATTTTGGTCCTAAACATTATCTTTTGGATTTTTTGGTCCTGCACATATGGACATTTGATCATTTTGGTCCTGCACATATGGAAATTTGATCATTTTGGTCCCCCGTCAACATTTTCGTTAAAAACTAACGGTCAACATTATCTTTTGGATTTTTTGGTCCTGCACATATGGATATTTGATCATTTTGGTCCTGCACATATGGAATTTTGATCATTTTGGTCCTCCGTCAACATTTTAGTTATTTTTGTTGATTAAAAATATTATAACGACTAAAACATGATGTTATTATACGATTTAAACATGATATTACACAATAAAATAAAAAATTACCAAATTAAAATAATCATTTTTTAATCAAAATAATAAAATTAAAGTATATTAATATTAAATCTATATAATAAAATTAAATAATTAAAAAATTATTTTAATAAAATCTAAGCATAATATTTTCTTCAAATTCATGAAAAAATTAATTAAAAAATACTATACTTTAATTTTATTAATTAAAAAATATTAATTAATTTTTTAAGAATATTATGCTTAGATTTTAACGAAAATATTATGCTTAGATTTAAGAAAATATTATTTTTTTCTTAACGTATAACCCAAACCCGACCCAAACACGACCCGACCCAACCCATTGTTTTAGTCAAAAATCGGCCGTTGACCGTTAGTTTTTAACGAAAATGTTGACGGAGGACCAAAATGATCAAAATTCCATATGTGCAGGACCAAAATGATCAAATGTCCATATGTGCAGGACCAAAAAATCCAAAAGATAATGTTGACCGTTAGTTTTTAACGGAAATATTGACGGAGGACCAAAATGATCAAATGTCCATATGTTCAGGACCAAAAAATCCAAAAGATAATGTTTAGGACCAAAATCGTAAAATGGCTATATGTTCAGGACCAATTTTGGCCTTTACTCTTAATTGAAATTATATCGAATTCTAAAAGTTGCACTTGAGACTGTGACCGACTCACCTCCATACATTACATTCATTTGAGTATGAATTAAATTTCAAGATGACCACAAATGGCACTAACTATAATAAGCAAAAATTTATTTAATACTATTAAATACCTGCAAGAATTAAGCATTTTATTGATTACTATAAATACAAAGAGTTAAGGCACAGAAAATTTAGCTTATAATAAGAACATTCATATACAAATTAATAAATAAACGAAAAGAATAACAAAAAACGAGTGACGCCTTATTTCTGCAACATTTTCTCTAATTTGTCTTATCTTTTCTTTCCTCTCAAATCTCAATGCATATCAAATCGATACTGTGTTTCCTAAAATGCAGCTCAGTAATTTCATATATTCTCGATATCACGCATAAATTCTCTCAATGGTGGATTTAGAATTTTTGATTCAGGAGTACGACAAATATTTAGAGCATCCACAGTGAGGCGGACGATAGTCCGCCCGATGCATCGGGCAGGCTATCATCCGCCACTGTAGCCATGCGGATGATGTCCGATGCATCGTCCGCGGACGATGGCGTCGGAACACACATCGTCCGCGATATCGTCTGCCCACTGCGAGTCACGCGGACGATGCAACGAGTTTTCTTTTTTTAAAAAAAAAAATTTCAAAATTTTAATCTATTTAAACCCCCATTTATCTTTCATTTCCCACACCAATAATTCTCTTCCATCTCTCACTTTCCCCACACACCAATATTTCACTCCCAATCTTTCTCACTAAAAAAAATGAGACTCGGCGACGACTAGAGTACCTCGGAGGGCATTACTCGGGCCTTTGATAAGGCCTATTTCATGCATCGGTTTAGAGGGTAAAATGTAGGCTACTTGATCAGTTTCACGCGGAAATCGAGTGTTAATTGTGCAGGAATGCCGCTTGACCAAGGACAGCAAGGCCAAACTGATCATGTTGGCGCAGGAGGCGAAAAAGGCCCAAAATAGTGTGAGTTGATCAAGGTGATGTGCAAGCAGTTAGCCGGGGACCACTACATTGCAGAAGAGGACACATATAGCCGATGCGATGGAAAGCGATCCTCAATCGGTTATCAAGGACCACTGCGAAACAGAAAAGGGACACGTATAAGTTGACTTGACGGATAAGACCGCAATTCCAGCAAGGACTAAGATTCTCTGCCAAAGTTGTTATCAGAACTGGAAATTGTTATGAAGAGTCTATAAATAGAGTGCAGATAAACCTATGTGTTATACTTGTTCCTCTTACCACGTAAAACTAGCTATCTATCGATTAATCTAGTTAAACGGACATAGTTCTAAAGTTGGCAAGACAAAAGAACAATAAAAGCACGAGAACAAGCAAAACAATCACAAGAGCTAGGAAAATGTTCAATTCAATAAATCAAAACATGTTCATAATAGTCTTCACTAAAAAAATCTAAAAATGATGTTTAACTACTCATAGACAAGTAGTAAAATCAATAATAAAAGTACTAGACATGAAAGAAATTGATAAAACCCAAGGTTGAATCTTCAATCTTCAGTCTTCTCTTGCCTATATCTGCAGAGCTCCGCTCCAATGGAAGATGGATGAATTATATATGGAATATGGAATGGAAGAAAGTGTAGAGAGGGAGTAGGATTGGAGGCTCTGAGATGGGGATTATGAATTAGGTTTAGGAGTATTTATAGGCTAGAAAAAGTGTTAGTCTTGGTTATTTTCGTGCCCTACAAGAAATGAGAGATATTTGGTTTCACAATTTAATAATTTATTCTCTTTCTTGAATTTCCGCCCAAATTTCCGTCAGTTTTGACTGCATTGCGCAATGTTCGTAGAATTGTAATAACTTTCTCTACAGAACTCCGATTGAGACGTTTAAGGTATCCACCTGAAGCTCTTTCGAAGACGGAGGGAATGACTTGTAGTAAGCACTGATTGGACTTCAAACTTTCTGGTAGAATGAGCTCGAACAGAGGCTGCTTCACCTTGGCCTTTTTGCATCTTTTTTCTATTTTTTTTCTATCATTTATCAACAAACACATTCAAAATACCAAATGTATAATATATGCAATTTAAGAACATAATTTGCATGATTGACATTTAAAACTAATCAAATATAGCCCTTAAAAACATGCAAAATCTGTGTTGGTCAACTCCCCCAAACTTAATTATTTGTTTGTCCTCAAACAAAACAAGAGAAAAACTAATAAACAAATACGGATGCTAAGAACTAGACTTCATAGTTGCCTCAAAAATTGTAACAAGAAATAAAGAGTTTGACAAGAATACAAATCAAATCAAGCAAAGCTTATTAGTGCATTTTCATTACTAGCTCGTTGATCACCTTGAAGTATATGCATTCACAAGTGTTTAGAAGTGTGTTTATCACTCATTCACAAAGTGTACATTGGAAAAAGTGTATGCTCTCAGATCATGCAACATGCAAAGTTTACCATAGGCTTGCTCGAAGTCTAATCCCTCCTCTACTTTATGTGATTAAAATAAAAAATCCGAAAGGTCTATATTTTAGGTTATAATGTAGGCTCTTTGGTAAGGTGAGGAAATATGGCTAAAAAGTGACTAAACCCAAACATAGCAAAAGTGATCAATTTCTACTACATCAAACTTAGCATCCCACCAAAAAATCAAATCGCAGTAAATTCTAGACTTTGTCTAAATTTCTTCTCACTTCCCAAATTCCTTTGATTTTTTTTCTTTTCATTTTTTTTCTTTTGTACCTCCTTTTTTTTCTTTTATGCACAACCAAATATCTCATTCAAACCACATGTGTCTATGCACTTTTCACAAGTAAGCACTCTACTTTTCTTTCTACCTTATCTCCCCAACTCTTTTCACAAAATATATACTAAATTTCACCAAAGAGCGTATGGATATTCCCCTTTATTTAGCTTCGAAAGAAAAAGGCTTTAAAGGCTCAAAGTGGCTAGCTAGGGAAAAATATTTTTAATAAGGTCATAAATTTGGATATATAAAGTAGCTAAGAAGGATGCCTAACGTCCTCATTTATCATTTAAACACTATATAGTCTTAGGCAGACCAGGAGCAAGTTTTAGAAACAAATACATCAATGCAGATAAATCACACAAGAAAGAAAATATAGCTCAAGTCTCACAGGGCATAAGCATAATTTAAGGGGAACAAGCAATTCATTAATTATACACCTTTTTACAAAACTCTCAAATCAATGTATCAAGTCAACTCAACCAACACATAAACAAAATTTTTATCACAGGCAACTCGGTCTGATGTCCCTAAACATGAGTATTTCTACGTTTTCTATGTTATGTTCATGACAAGATTCACCTCGGGTTTATTAAATAAAATAAAATTAATAAAAATAAGCAAAAACATCTAAACTCACGGTCCACCACTTCATCCCCCAAACTTATTCAAAACTAAGTTAAGAATAAGTTTGTAAAGTCGGTAGGGACGTGAGTAAACTAAGAAAACACATTAAACTAAAAAAAAATTAAATAAAAAAAATGATACCGATGTTAGGTTGCCTCCCAACAAGCGCTTGGTTGACGTCTTTAGCTTGACGTTCTTTAAAGCTCATAAGTTAGCCCCCATTCTCGGGACTTCCTTTGTGATGCCTTTTGTACCGAAGCGGATGGTAATCCATTGTTGTGCTTCGTGCTCTCCTCAAATAGCAACCCTTGTAAAACAGATAAAAAAAATCAAAATAAAACTATACAAAATATTATACTCTAAATTAGTATTATCAATCGTTCTACAATATCAGCTTAAAGCAATAATATTCCGCGGCAACGGCGCCAAAAACTTGATGCACTATTTATTAGCACTAAAAATACCTGCAAGTTTACTGGGTTGAACTAGTATAGCTAAAGGTCAGTACCGGGATATCGAACACAGGGAATAAGATTGCAACTGGCTATCATATACTAAGCGTCATATACTATCTAGAGACACGGAGTTTTTGGTTTTGGTTTTATAAACTAGACATAAATATAAACAAATATAAAAACAAAACAATACAAAGGAGGCTAAAGAAAATAGAGTTTTAGGATCCAACTACTACGACCTAGTGATGATTAATCTCACAAAACCTTTACCTTTATGTGTCTCCAGGATTATTAGGAAAGTCGCGATTTTCAGATAAGCCCTCTCTCAAGTGCACCTATCCCGTAGATTAGACTCTAACTATCAAAGTCTCCTTCCAAATAAATTAGATTCTAACTCCTTAAGTTCCTAAGACTCAAGTCCTCACTAAGGGTCCCCTCTCTCGAGTGCAGATAAACCTATGTGTTATACTTGTTCCTCTTACCACGTAAAACTAGCTATCTATCGATTAATCTAGTTAAACGGACATAGTTCTAAAGTTGGCAAGACAAAAGAACAATAAAAGCACGAGAACAAGCAAAACAATCACAAGAGCTAGGAAAATGTTCAATTCAATAAATCAAAACATGTTCATAATAGTCTTCACTAAAAAAATCTAAAAATGATGTTTAACTACTCATAGACAAGTAGTAAAATCAATAATAAAAGTACTAGACATGAAAGAAATTGATAAAACCCAAGGTTGAATCTTCAATCTTCAGTCTTCTCTTGCCTATATCTGCAGAGCTCCGCTCCAATGGAAGATGGATGAATTATATATGGAATATGGAATGGAAGAAAGTGTAGAGAGGGAGTAGGATTGGAGGCTCTGAGATGGGGATTATGAATTAGGTTTAGGAGTATTTATAGGCTAGAAAAAGTGTTAGTCTTGGTTATTTTCGTGCCCTACAAGAAATGAGAGATATTTGGTTTCACAATTTAATAATTTATTCTCTTTCTTGAATTTCCGCCCAAATTTCCGTCAGTTTTGACTGCATTGCGAAATGTTCGTAGAATTGTAATAACTTTCTCTACAAAACTCCGATTGAGACGTTTAAGGTATCCACCGGAAGCTCTTTCGATGACGAAGAGAATGACATGTAGGGAGCACTGATTGGACTTCAAACTTGCTGGAAGAATGATCTCGAACAGAGGCTGCTACACCTTGGCCTTTTTGCATCTTTTTTCTATTTTTTTCTATCATTTATCAACAAACACATTCAAAATACCAAATGTATAATATATGCAATTTAATAACATAATTTGCATGATTGACATTTAAAACTAATCAAATCTAGCCCTTAAAAACATGCAAAATCCGTGTTGGTCAGACGCTAACTGGTACGAGGCTCTGAAAGTTGGTGAGATGGATGATCAAGCCATCGCAAAAGCAGTAATGGACTTCTGTCAGCGACCGCGGCCAGCTGGGTCAAGCGGGATCGCTCAACTGTCAAGCATCGAGAAGCTTCCTGATCAAAGCACTCCATTGAGAAGAGAAGCAGACGAGAATCCTATGCCATTTGAAGTACGCCTATCTGGGAGAGAATGAAACGCTGCCAGTAATCATCAACAAACAGTTGACCCAGAGGCAGAAAGAACAATTGCTGGAGGTGCTGAGGTGCAATCAAAAGGCAATCGGGTGGAAATTGACGGACTTGGTGGGAATTTGCCCAGATCTATGCATGCACCCCATCCGGTTAGGGGAAGGAGCAAAGCCCCACCGTGATCATCAGCGCAAACTCAACCCCAATATGAGGGAGGAAGTGCTCAAGGAGATAGTCAAGCTGGTCTCCATCAAATTATTTACTCCATTCCGGATAGCAACTGGGTCAGTCCAGTTCACATGGTGCCAAAGAAGGGTGGAATCCAAGTGGTTAAAAACGAGAAAAACGAGTTGATTCCAACGAGGCCCGTCACTGGATGGAGAATGTGCATAGACTACAGAAAGCTGAATGCTGCCACTAAGAAGGATCATTTACCGCTGCCGTTCATTGACCAAATGCTCGAGAGATCACACGTCTGATTCGACGTCAGACGTTTGTCCGCCGCGAGCAAGATGTAGCTCACCAACTTCTATTCGCAGACTATTTTGACAAGCAACCACGGTGGGGCCTGATGGTTTTTCACTGCCGTTTTAGAATGCGGCGAGATCTTTTTCTCAGCATTGTCCAAATGTTAGAGGCACGTGATGAATACTTCCAGTATCAGAAAGATGGCATCGGCAGACCCGGACTTATGCCGTTGCAGAAGTGCACGGTTGCGCTCCGGTAGTTGCCCTACGGCACCACCGCGGACATGTTCGACGAGTACCTTCACGTCGGGGAGACAACTTGCCGCGAGTGCCTGAAGAATTTTTGTAGGGGAGTTGTGGAGGCTTATAATAACACCTATTTGCGAAAGCCGAATGCTGAGGATTGCCAGGCCATGATGAAGATGCACGAGACGGCGCACGGCTTTCATGGAATGCTAGGGAGCATCGATTGTATGCACTGGGAGTGGAAGAATTTTCCAACGGCGTGGAGAGGCCAATTTACCAGTGGATACAAGGGGAACCACCCGACGATGATCCTCGAAGCCGTCGCTGACCATCGGCTCTGGATCTGGCATGCTTACTTCGGTCTAGCAGGGTCGAACAATGACATCAACGTCCTCAACTCATCCAACCTCTTCGCCGAGCAATGCAATGGCAACGGCTCGGCCATCGACTTCACTTCCAACGGATGCCAATATCATATGAGGTACTATTTGGCCGATGGTATATACCTAAGGTGGCCTGTTTTTTTTTAAGACAATCAGGTGCCCAATGGGTGGGAAGAGAGTTTTATCCGCGCAAAAACAGGAGGCTGCGTGGAAGGATGTGGAGCGGGCATTTGGTGTGGTCCAAGCGCGGTGGGCAATAGTGAAAGGTCCGGCGTGGTTCTGGTACAAGGACGTCATCACTGATGTCATGTATCCGTGCATCATCTTGAATAACATGATAGTCGAACACGAAGGTGGAAGAGTCACCGATTAGGGCGATGATGAAGGTGGATCTAGCTCCAGCACGGCGGCCCCGCCCCACGTTCGAGGATTACCGATGGGCTTCAATGAGGTTCTATCTAGACAAGCCTTAATGCGCAACCAACAAGACCATGCTCAGCTCATGAACGACATGATTGAAGAAGTTTGGGACCGTAACCGCCGTTGAGAATTTGTAGTTTTTTTTTTAATTTTGTAGTGTAATGTTTGAATTTTAATGAAATAGAGTTTTTTTTTCCAATTTTTGTAGTGTTTTAAATATTCAAATAAATAAAATGCTTAGGGCGGACTATAGGACATCCCACTGCAGGTGGAAGGGTGGGAGGATGAAATGCTGATATGGCAGATTATAGGGCGCTCTATAAGGCGGACTATAGGACGCCCCACTATGGATGCCCTTACAATAGAATTGAAGATCCTATAGGGCGCCCCATTGTGGATGCCCTTACAATAGAATTGAATTCTAATTAATGTCTGTCCTTTACTCCTTTTAGTTCAAGGTTGCATCTTATATAGTGAGTAACCTTAAAGGAGAACAAAGTGAAGAAATGAATGACAATAGATTTTAGACAATAAATATTATAGTAGAATCAGAACATAAAAGATTTTAGACAATAAATGTGATAGTAGAATCGGAACATTTTTTGTGAACGTGGATGACAATTTTTTCCAAAGTTATAGGAGTTAGTTGTTAAATAATTAGACAGAGATTTAAAAGCAGAATTTTGTATAATAATAATGAACATAAATTCTTCAATACGAGATGCAAAAAAAATCAAGAAAAGAAATTAGACAAATTTAAAGCGGTGGTGGAATTAGACAAACAATTTCTTGAACGAAAATGACAATCTTGGAATTTTAATTTTGAATATAAATTTTTCAAAAGAGAACGGTATAAATTATAAACCTCATTTAACATAGTATTAACTATTAAAACGTAATAAAGAAATTAGAAAAAAAAGTAAAGTTAAAAAATGTCACACTATTTCGACATCGACGTTGTTTCTACAGAAAACCATTGCATGCAACTTTAAGTCCTAACCTTCCTCCTACAGAAAACCATTGCATGCAACTTTAAGTCCTAACCTTCCTCAATCATCCTCTAATTATTCTTTCCTCTTTTGTTACTCATCTCCCTCGATATCTCTGATAGGGGTTTCAATCCCCTTCACAAGACTTGTATAAAAGAAATAAATTAGAAGACTTGTATAAAATAAATAAATTAGACATAGGATCTATTCGACGAATTATGGAATTAATCTATTCACATGTTAACACAGAATTGCATGCTAGAATGCAAATAATTCATGCGTAAAGAAAATAAATCCTAAAACATGAATACTACAGTTTAGGGTTACCGATTTGATTCTCCAAACAATCGTCGATTGCTTGCGCTTTTTTCACGTGATGATCTTCAATACTAGACCACAAATCTTCTAATCTGTTCCCGAACTCAAGTTATGATATTATGGTGGGCAAAACTTATCAAAACTGAAAGGACTAGACTAGAAAGAAGACAAAAGCTTCTCTCATAAAAAGAGAGAAAACTCAAAAATCTCCATAATGGAATTTTCAAAAATAATGAATGATTCCTTATTATGTCTTCTGTCTAGTCTCCTTTATATAGAGTTATGATGGGCCAAATTAGGGATACATTGAGGTTTGAACCCCAATTTAATATAAGCTTTAATCGGAATATTATTATCAACCACTATAGTAATAATATTGATTAGCCCATTCAAATCCGAAATTACAAGTAATCTGGATTTCCTCCTTTAAATAATTATTTCCCGCGTTAAGATATAAATATCCATTAATTAATTAAAGTATGTTATGGACTTAATTAATTAAGATCTTATTTATTCCAAGAGTGGACTCAGCAAGAAACACTTATTTATTATTCATGGAATAATTAAATTCCAACTGGTTAGTTTCCGAATAATAAAACCTTGTTCGAGCTCCTCTTGAGGACATTATCAAACCAGACTCACCAGGTGTACGATTCAACATAATAGCAATCCTAGTAGCACCGCTAGATATTAATTACCACTACCCAAGATATTAGGATTATTGAGTTGCGAAAAATCTGCACCATTTGATAAGTCAAAGTAAAGTATAATTGATAATGTATGCTCAAGGCTAAATATTTTGATTAAGAAATGGTAATTTATCAAGAGCTAGTTCAGTAGTTGGCTAAAGGCACGTCTTGTTGTTAGATCCATTTAGTGCTATACCACACTAATGTCATCTTATTTCAGTAAGGCTTAAAAATAATCAGACTGACATTGTAACCTCTCACGATAGATAGTCAAAGCCTATCTAAGTTGTGAAATTCTTCTTTCTCTTTTGCAAAGCATTGCATAGAATCGACTGTAGTTACCTTAAAGTGGACGTCGTCCACAACCAATCTACTAAACAAAAGATTTATGCTTTGTTTGCTTCTTATACATTTAAATGTTTGGAAAACATCTTATAAATGAACAAGCTAACACAATGTAATAATGATACTGATTCTATTCGTGCGAAACTACTCTAATAATATTAAATCTGATTAAAAATGGATTGTAGAGTTTTTGTATACAAGTAAGATTTTATTTGTGCTTAAAACATGCTTTTCAATATGTCAAACCTAACAATCTCATGTTCAATAGCACAATTTCTTCTAGTAGGCAAAACCGATGCCGAGAGATATCCAAACTCTTAAGTGTGGCGGAAATTGAACTTTTCTTATTGGGTAAGTGTATCAAATATTTTCCTTTATTGTGTTTATAGACTCATAAAAAAATCTTTTATGCTCAATAGGGTGCTAATCGAGGATAAACAAGGCTTTGATGAGGTTAGGTTGGTTATTCGGTCGGTTCAATACTAATTGAACCGAAATAGTTGGATAACAGAAAAAAACTAAGGACCCGAAAAAGAATTGAAACTGAATTGATGTTATATCCGAATCAACTTAGAAGTCAGTCAGTGAACTAACCCGACAGGTTATTCAGCTAGTATTAAAAAACCAAAATAAAACTTACTCCCTCCATCCACGATAAATAGAACACATTTGTCATTTTTTGTGTCCACAAAAAGTAGAGCACGTTTAAAAAAAAGAAAGTTTTCAACAACTTTTCTCTTACTTTTTTTTCCTTTCTCTCTTACTAATAATATGAACCCCACATTCCATTAACACTACTTTTCTCTTACTTTTTTTCTACTCTCTTAATTTTTTTTCTCTTCTCTCTAACTAATAATATGGACCACACATTCCACTAACATTACTTCTATCTTACTTTTACTCATTCTCTCTTATTTTACCAATTCTATATTAAAACTCGTGTCATTCACATGTGTCCTATTTTTCGTAGACGGAGAGAGTATAAAATAGAGTGATGCTAAATGGTCATATTATGACCAGCCATAATTTATCTTTTAGCTGAAAATTAAATGAGTTCACTTAATAATTAACTCGCCTTAAAGTACTATCAAAACTCTTAAGACAGCTCTACTCTCTAGTTTATAAAGTAAGTACTTTATATTTATCCATCCAATAGTTTTTTATTATTTTTATTAGAGTACTTTCTATCCTTTTGCTTTTTATTCAGATTTTTATTTAAAATAATATTACTCGACATCTACTATAATCTTAAGAAATATTTTTATCATTACAATTGTTATTTTTATTTTTATAAATTAAGTATGACGGAAAAGTTATCATAATTTCATAATTTAGTTATAATTTAATATTAAGTTTCAATACTATGTTGTCATAATAGTTCATAATCTAATAATCGTATATCATAGTATAATATAATATATTATTATTAGATTATAATACACCTTAGTGTTTAATACATAAACTATTAACTTATAGTGGAGAATATATAAACTAAACTAATTATTACTACTACTATAAACTTATTAATTACTAGTATGTGTTTTAATGTGTCACGATTATTAGTATTACATTCAGTTGAGTAATCACGGTTGTCAATTAATTTTCCATTTAATTATGTAACAAAAATTTATAAATCGAATAACAATTTGCTTTAATAAATCAGTGAAATAATTGAATAAAACAAACATACATTATATTAATATACTATTCACTTCGTTTCCTAAAAATAAAAACTTTGATTTTAGGAAATGGACCCCACGATCCACTAACAGTAGAACGCAAAATTATATTTGTTCGCAATTACATTAATATTTGTTGGCGTCACAAAACATATCAATCATGACCCAATATCAGTACGTTGATTCATGAATATTCATTTTTTCTTGACTCAATATTAGTTAATGACTAAATATCATATATTAATATGTTTTATGATGTCAACTGATATTAATGTGTGAAATAACTGTTATGATTTTCAGTTTTAAAAGTTTTATTTGTCAAAGTTCTCACTGAAACCGCTTCCTAGATACTCCCTCTGTTTTCTAAAATAAACTTTTGCACTATCTTTCTGATTTTTAAGTTAATCTACGGTCAATTGGAAGTTGGAACTATGTAATGGTTATGTATATTGATAAAATGTTACGAAATTTACCTATTTATACTCCCTCCGTTCTCTAAAAATAGGAACTTTTTGAAACGATACGAGTTTTAATGTAAAATTGGTAAAATAAGAGAGAGATAGAAACAAAAGTGTGTTAGTGAAAAATGAGTCACACTTCATTAGAGAGAAATAAATTTCCATAAATAGAAAATTTCTATTGTAATAGCACGGATCAAAGGAAAAGAATTTTTATTTTTAGGGAAGGGGGTATTATATATGAACACAAATATATGTAACGAAATGCTATGCTATAAATTCATACAAATCTAATGAACTTCAATATCAGTTCGTACCAATGTACAATCCTAAAGACCTAAACCGTCCAAGTGATATCTAAAATCAGTTAATATATTCAATCAATTGGTCAATTTGATTAACTACTGAATATAAAATAAACTGGAACAATTCATTTTCAATTTATCAATCAAATTTGAATGTAAACTTAATTGAGAATTCTAACTATTCTACTGAATCTCTATCAAGGGATAACTCTAAGTATTGAATTAAATCTACAATCAATTAAAATTTCTAATTACTTAATACTTCATCAGTCCCTAAAGAATATGCACTTTGGGTCGGCACAAGTTTTAATGCAAAATTGGTAAAGTAAGAAAGGGTAGAGAGGAAAAGTAATTAAATTGTTGTTAGTGGAGAATTGGTTCCACCTCTTAGAGAGAAAAGAATTTCTAAAACTGAAAATTGCATATTCTTGTGGGACGGACTAAAAATGAAAGAGTGCATATTCTTGTGGGACGGATGTAGTATAAGATAAATCGGCATGTTATGACGTATTATGTTATTAGTATAAAAGCTAGTGTGCTAATAAATTCAATTACTATAAGATTATAATTGAAAATTTATTAAATATACATTATATAATGTACATAAAAATAAAAATAAATGACTCGAAAATCACGATATCAAAATCTACGAGATTGAGACGATGTGGGAGAATTTTTGTTTGACAAAATGGGTGAAGGCATGAACCTCGATATATTCCTTTTTTTCTTTAATTTTTTTAATTTAATGTTTTCAATTTCTATAAATATATGAATTAAATTCAAACTTAAAAATAATACTCCCATCTTTAAAACAAATAGCAAAGCGTAATAGTGTAAACAAACTTGATCATTAAATAACATAATTAAGTAGTTATTGCTTTTATGCTATGGTGGTCTAATCTTTTGTACACCGCGTACTGAGATGGCTAATCTTAGGGATGTCTATCGGGTCAGCCCATCGGATTTCGGGCCGGCCCTACTCGGATTGCGGGTCAATCGGGTGCGGGCTAATCGGGTTATGAATTCTTTCGTGTTGTAAAAGTTCAACCCTTACCCTAAAAGCTTGGGTTTTGGGCTAGCCCAACGGGTTAATCGAGTTGCTACCGTTAAGATTATCATGCGATCAATCCAATAAATAATTACGAAAATTAGTTATATTAATAAAATGTAAAATATATAATTACGATAAATTTGAGATACATGGTCAAACTCAATCATAAACATGATCAAATACTAATATTTGAGATATTTCGTGAAATTTTAATGCATGTTTTAGAAATCTAAATATTTTTTAAAGTGAATTTGAAGTTTTTAATTTATTTATCAATTATTATATTAATAAAAGTTCAATATATAATTTGTATATTTAATATAAAACTGAAAGTTATTTTTTTAGTTATCTATATTATAAAATTAATCAATGAAGTGTCGAATTAGGAGTAAAAAATAGAATAATAGAAATTTTATCGAGTTTTCAGGCCAGCCCATCGGGTTTTCGGGTCTAGCCCTAACGGGTCGCGGGTTAATCGGGTGCGGGCTAATCGGGTTTTAATTTTATCGGGCTAGAAATTTTCAGCCCTAACCCTATAAATTTGGCGGGCTATTCGGGCCAGTCCACGTGTTGCGGGCAACATTGACATGCCTAGCTAATCTCAGAGGAACAAGCCAGAAATACAAAAGAAGATTACAAGATTACAAATAATCAAAGTACAAATATACAAGTAGGAAACACTAGCTATATGTCAGTCATCCACCAGACTGAACTACCAAGCTCCATCCTTACAAGTAAACCTGCACACTAAATAGAATCGTTAGTAATACTAAGCACTCGATCCCATGGGATCTAAAACGATTCAGAACACAAAGGACAAGGTCAAGAACAACAGGATATGGCTCGGTCACAACAGCTACTACACCGGGCCAAGGACTTCCCCACGCTTCAACCAACAATCACAAGAGAAGCACCGTTGAACCAGTGGTCAGAAACCTAACTCTCACCGACTACCGCCAACAATAGCCTACTCAACACACGGATCAACACGTACCTCTTGGATCTCTGCTTCACAACACAAGAACTCTCAAGAGCGTCTCCAATCAAAATCGGATCTAACACCACAGTCAGACCAAACCCTAGATCACAGAAGGAAACCGAAGAAGTTGTCACACTCAAGATCTAAACTGAGGAATCTCTCTAGAAACGAGAATCATTGGTGAAACCAAGAGATCGGAGAATATAGCACAGGAGCAGACTTAATAAACTTGAGTTCAGAAAGAACTCCCTTTAACCAGATTGCCTCCTTTATAGCTTCTATAATAGCTATGTATTCTGACTCTGTTGTAGAAAGAGCTACAATATGCTGGAGTTGGGATTTCCATGTAACACAAGACCTACAAACTGAAAACACATTGGAAGTAGTAGACTTCCTCTTATCATTGTCATTAGCATAGTTATAATCCACAAAACCACAAAGCTCAACACCTGGATCATGTTTAGAAAAACAGAGACCGTACTTAGACGTATTTTTCAAATATCTAAGCAACCATTTAAGAGCTTCCCAATGCACAAGACCATGATTAGACATGTATCTACTAAAACAAGAAACAACATAGGCAATGTCAAGCCTAGTACTAACCATAAGATACATCACATAACCTATAGCATTAGAATAAGGAATTTTCTTCATAGCTTTGATTTCAGACTCAGTTGTAGGACAAAGTTCCTTACTCAGCATGAAATGTGCAACTAAAGGAACACAAGCAACTTTAGCACCAAGCATATTAAACTTTTCAAGAATTTTTTGTACATAAGGTTCCTAGTGAAAAACCAAAGTAGAGGACTTTCTATCTCTGTGGATATTGATCCCCAAAATTTTTTTTGCATCACCAAGATCTTTCATGTCAAAATTTTCACATAAAGCAGATTATACATGCTTAATAGACTTGATGCAAGGACCCATGATCATCATATCATCAACATACAATAGCAAGTACACAGGCACATTATCAAGGTTTTTTACATACAAGCAGGCATCAAAGGTACTTCTAACAAAGCATAATTTTTCCATGCAGGTATTAAACTAGATATTCCACTGCATATGGGACTGTTTTAAACCATACAAAGTCTTTTTGAGCAGACAAACATAATTAGGAAAATTAGGATCAACAAAACCCTAAGGTTGATTCATATAGATAGGTTTATCAAAATCACCATGAAGAAAGGCAGTTTTGACATCCATCTGTTTCAATTCCCAATTAAAATGAGCACATAAGGCAAGCATCACTCTCACGATAGTAAACTTAACCACAGGAGCAAAAATTTCAGTATAGTCTATCCCATCTTGCTAAGTAAAACATTTTGCAACCAACCTTGCCTTGTACCTAAGCCCCTCAATCTCGTCTTTCAGTTTAAACAACCATCTGCAATCAACCACAGAGGCACTAGGAGGCAAAGGCACAAGGATCCAAGTTTTATTGACAAACAAAGAATGAATTTCCTCTTTCATAACTTTAAATCACATATCCCAGAACATGGACTTCTGAGCCCACATATAAGACTGAGGCTCATTACCATCAGATTCATACACATTAAAAGTTAAGGCAATTAAATTCATGCATTGGCCATATCTGTCTGGGGGGTTCACAACCCTTCTGGCTCTTTCCCTAGTTAACTGATAATCATGTAAATCTGGATTATTATTGGATTATGACTCATTGTCAATAACATTTTCAGGGTTTTGGGCATCTTGAGGATTAGGGGGGATAGTATCTGGGTTTACAGGGTATGAATTCCACACCTGCTCCACCTCAGTGGAAGCATCACTACCCTGAGACTCCACCTCACTTGAGGGCCCCTCCTCAGATGGCTCTACCTCACTAAGAGGTTCACCATCTGAGGATGAAGAAGTAGGGGACCTAGAAGGAATCACACATGGTAAATCTTCTTCATTGAAGATGACATCCCTACTGACAACAACCATGAAACCAGGCTCCCTAACTCAGACTCTATAACCCTTAACACCCTCAGGATACTCAAGAAAAACACCCCTTTTAGACCTTGGGTCTAACTTATCATTTTTTGAATGAATAAAAGCACTGCTCCCAAACACCCTAAGGTGTGACAGATTGGGTTTTCATCCAGTAAACACTTGCTCAGGGCACTTGCCCATGAGTGGGACAGATGGGGATCTATTTATCAAATAACAGGCAGTATACAGAGCTTCACCCCAAAACTTTTTTGATAAACCACTTTTTGATAAAAAGTCATCTCACTTTTCAAGTAAAGTCCTATTCATCCTCTCAGCAACTCCATTTTGCTGAGGGGTGTAAGAAGTAGTTTTATGCCTCTTAATCCCAAATATTTGACACAAAGAGTCCATTTGAGCATTGCAAAACTCAAGACCATTATCTGTTATAATAGTCTTAATACTTTTTTCAGTTTGATTTTCAATTAAAACTCTCCAGTTTAAAAAAACTTGGAAGACTTCAGACTTGTATTTTAAAAGAAAACACCAAACTTTCCTTGAAAAATCATCCACAATGGACAAGAAGTAAACTGCCCCAAAGTGGGTAGTGATAGAGGCAGGGCTCCAAACATCCATATGAATGTACTCTAAGATAGAGTGACTGATATTTTCAGTTACCGGGGTAGGGAAAGAAACCTTGTGTTGCTTTCCCATCACACAAGTTTCACAAAAGGGTAGCTCATTTTTTTAAATCCAACCCACTCAAAATTTCAGAGTCTTTCAAAACTTTTAACTCCTTTTGACTCATATGCGTCTATTATGCCACAATAGAGTTTTATCCATTTTAACCAGATTTACATTGTGATCATAACTAGTCAGAGGCTTAGCAGTACACACATATAAATTACACTTTTTCACTTCTTTAAACAAGCACAACACACCCTTACAAATCTTCATAACACTCTGCCCCCACTTACCCTCAAAACCCTCAGATTCATGACAAGAGCAATAAAGCAGGTTGTAACTACGATCAGACACATATCTCGCATTGTTCAAAGTCAGCAAGAAACCATTCTCAAACTTTAAAAGCACAGTACCATGCCAAGAATTTTACACTTCTAGTCATTGTCCATAGACACAAAAGCATTTTCCACAGGTTTGAGTTTTGTAAAAGCATCTTTGAAATGACATATGTGAAAGGTGCATCCTGAATCAATTAGCCAGTCATATTTGGTAAAGAAGCACTTAGAGGCAGAGTTAACAGAAAAAACGTCATGGTTCATGAAGCACACTCCATCAGAACCATCATCTTTGGCCATATTAGCAACAGACTCTAATTGGTTGTTATTATTGTAATTCTTACCTTTCTTGGACCTGGTACATTCAGCTTTATAATGACCCACTTCACCACAATTAAAACGTTTTCTTTTAGACTTAGGGTCTTTGCTTTTTGACCAGGGTCTATCTCTGCCTTGCTTTTTACCATTTCTAGAATAATTGTTGTTGTCCCCTCTAGATTTAGACATCCCTCTCACATTCAAAGTCTTAGTTTGAGAAGATTTAGAGTTATAGTTTTCTTTAATTTCCAATTCCTTTGATTTTAAAGAACTTATAATGAGGTCTAGAGGGGCATTGTCCCTGTCATACTTAATTGCAGCCTTAACATCACTATAAGTATCAGGGATAGCATTCATGAGGGCTATGCTGGTATACTCATCAATAGTTTTATCCCCAGACCTTTTAATGTCTTGGACAAGTTTTTGAAATCTGTCAATATTATCTCTATGTCCTTTGAAAGATCCAGTCTGAATTTAAAGAGTTTTTCAAGAAGGAACATACTGGATGACATAGAGGCTTCAGTAAACAGAGTATCCAGCTTAGTCCACATTTCAGAAGCAGATTCAATTGAACCAACCTTCCTGATCACGGAATCAGAAAGGTTAAGTATTATTGTGGACCTAGCTAATTCATTCATCTCAGCCACTTTCTCAGCAAACTCAGTATTGGGGGTAGTCCCCTCTATAGCTTTGAAATCCTTCTGCTGAATCAAAATATATTTTACCTTTTGTTTCCAAATAACAAAATCATTTTTCCCATTAAAGGGGATGATACCAACACGTTGAGTCATTTTGAAAAGAAGTTTTACACACACTAAAGAACCCAACCCACAGAAGACACAACAAGCAACCCTGCTTTCACAGATAGTGGACTTAAACACAGAACAGTCAAAGAGTCCATTATAAACAAATAGGCAGGGATTTTTAATGCAAAAACTCACAGAAGCAATTAGAGCAAGCACATACACAGGTAAACAACTCAAAGTGATCTCAGACACACTTTATCAAGTCCAGAAAGAGTTCACGTGTACCCCGACAAGAGGATTTCCCAGTTCACAATCACCCAATGTATGGGGGCGCAGGGGGTCACTCAAGGCGGTTAAGGCACAGGGTGGATAGGTAATTCACTCAAGACACAAAGGAAGACCAAACCCTAGATCAGAGAAGGAAACTGAAGAATTTGCCACACTCATGATCTAAACCGAGGAATCTCTCTAGAACTGAGAATCATCGGTGAAACCAAGAGATCGGAGAAGATGACCAGCGACAACCGCCGAAGAACAAGAGAGAGAGTGTAGAGAGAAGGCAGAGCACATCGCAAGAGAGAGAAAGATAGTATTGGATACAAATTAGTGAGATGAGGAGTCGGCTCCTCACTTAACTCACACAACAAACACATCCATAGATCCAACAGCTGTGGCTTGTGATCCGCGTGGAGCTACTACGTGGCGGCCATCGGCTCCATAAGGTAAGTAACGGGCCAACCACACATTTGGGCTGATCTCACCAATAAATGGGCCTAACCAATTAATTAAATCAGTCCAACCCAATTCAATTTTATATATGTCCAACACCCAATTGGTCCACATAATATTCAACAGAAACAACAACTATTTTACCAAAAAAGTCAAAAGTCTATAAATAATACTCTCGCTGTCTCATTCAAGATGTACACCTTTCTTTTTTATTTGTCCCACTCAAGATTTTCACTTTCTATATTTAGAAATAAATCTCTATCTCCTCATTAACATATTCAACTTATTTCACCTAACAACTCCTCTTAAAATCTCATGCCACTCAAGAATAAAGACATCTGAATGGGACAGAGGGAGTATTTTAGTATCATATTTAATTCACATATGATGGATTAAATTCTCATTTGTTCTGGTAGTGAGATTGCCCATACTGGGTTAGACACTTCAAATCTTATGTACTTACAGCTTATTACAAATAATAGAGTTTGATTACATTTTATTATAGAGTAGCCCATGTAGGACATCAAGTATACTCCTACAAGAATGGCAAAGTTTACTCAAAAAAGAATTAAAATGTTGGCGCTAGAATTCGAGACAAACCAATTGGGTTTTAAATCTACAACACTTTTTATGATTAAACTACTGAAAAATATACTTCCTCGGTCCCATAATAGGAGTCATTCTTATTATGGGCACAGATTTTAAGAAATGTGAAAAATAGTGAGTTGGAAAAGTTAGTGAAATATGAGACCTACTTTTTTATATTGGTTTTATAATAAAATGTGAGTGAAGTGAGTTAGTGGAATGTATGACATACTTACTATTTATGGTAAAAATGAAGTGTGACTCTTATTGTGGGATAGAGGGAGTAGTATTCATTACTATATATTAGATTTTCAGTTATAATAGATAACCAAACTCCCCATTAATTACTAACCGGAATCGAACGGAGAATGGTAAGTTTTCGATTAACCAATAATCGACATTATTTGATTCGATTGTCGGTTAACCGATAATCGTATAACCGATTACCAACCCTTAGGTCAAGTGAATAACGAAAATGCACCATACAAAAGAGTGAGCCGTTGACTCACCTTCATTTTTGAAAACTATTTACCACAAGTGTACGAGGTTACTATTGTATTAGCAAGCAAGAGTATCATATCCATGGATATTAAGTAGCTATTTGAGTACCTCGAATTATAATATTTTACTATATTCAGATTTGAGTTTGGTTCCTAAAATCCTAAATGTTAACTGCTTCAAATAAAATAAAATAACATAATATAAAGGATATGTTGGTGTTTAGAAAATATGGAGAAAAATATAGAGTTCGGGGATCCATTATAACGACTTAGTATTGATTAACCTCTCTAAATATTTATATTTATGTGTATCTAGAATTATTAGGAAAGTCGCTAGAATAGGATAAGCACTCTCTCGAATGCACCTATCCAATTGATTAAACTCTAATATTAAAGTCTCCTTTCAATATCTTGAATCTAACTCCTATAGCTCCTTGACTCACTTAAATTTTTGCAAGTTATATACTACAAGTAAACGGAGCTTTGTAGTAATGGCACGCTAGAGTATAGTATCCACATGGACTAAAAAGCATTTGATTACCTCGAATTATTGTCGTTCACTATCTAGAGTATAGTATCCACATGAACTAAAAAACACTTGAGTACCTAGAATTGTTAAGTATTCCCTCAGTCCCACTCAAGATGTACCTTTCTTTTTAATTTATCCCACATAAAAAGAGAAAATATTCAGTGGTCTAGGCATACCACATGGAATTATGATGTGGTATGTCCTTTCAATAATATTTTGACAAATAGACATATACAATGGCACAACCTCCAACTAGAAGCATACATGGCTATGCAATATATGGAAATCAATTTCACATATATATAAACATGAGAAAATTCTTTTTTTGGTCTAAGGAACTTTAAGGAGTAGTTTTTTATTTATTCCCACAAAAGGAGTGACGCATGTCCGTGATGCGTCTCTATAAGACGCATGTGACTTATGAGTCGCTTAAAAAAACATGTTTTTGTAAAGAAGCATGTAAATCATGCGTTTGTATGAGAGACGCATGTAGCTCATGCGTCTCTTAACGAAATAAATCACTAACAGAGCAGAACGTGTGAGCGAGAGACGCATGATCTACATGCGTCTTTAAAAAAACGTGTTTTTTTAAGTGACGCAGAGTCACATGCGTCTTATAGAGACGCATCACGGACATGCGTCACTCCCTTTGTGGGAATGAAAAAAAAACCCTTTTATAGAATGATTAAAGTTATCTAGAACAAAAAAAAAAGAATTTTCTCATATAAACATAGCTAACGGAAGAAAATTAATTTGATTGAAAATTTTGCATGCTCATATATACAATACATATAACTTATATACATACATAAATTAAACAAACTTCATAATAAATTTAGCATAATTAATGAACAAAATTTAATTTTTTTAGTCAAGTAAATATGTTCTTAAATTTGTAAGCTTATTTAATTCTTGCAACAAGATATATTTGTAATTATTACGTGCAGATCTGAAACTTTTAAAAGAAATTATTTGTTAAATATCATTAGTAAGAATTGTATTTTTAATAAAAATTGTTTCTTGTGCAAGATACATATAGGGGCTTGGTGATTAAATTTATTTTAAAAAATTCTCCACAATAGCAGCATTAGCAATAATGACTTTTAATTGATGTGAAAATTTTAAGTTTATTAAAAAAATGGATCCATGAATGCGTATACATGTATATATGTGTATTTATGGCTAAATGTATTAATATGCAAAACTTCCATATTTTACAAGGCCATGTTTGATGCCAGTTGGAGGTGGAGTTAATGTATATGTCCATTTATCAAAATATTATTGGGAGGACATACCACATTATAATTACACGTGGTATGCCTAGACCATTAAATATTTTCTCCACATAAATTATCCACTTTCCATATTTAAAAATAAATTCATCTCTCATCTCTCCTCATTAAAACACCCAACCGCCTTTCCTCTCTGTACTACTCTCTTCGTCCCATTCAAGATGACTACATTTCCTTTTTTGTTTGTCTCAATCAAGACGATCACTTACCAATTTTGGAAACAACATCCTCTCTTCTCTCTCCTCATTAAAATATTCAACTACCTTTTTTCCTCTCTACTTTATTTCATCTAACAACTCTTCCTAACAACTCTTCTTAGAATGAGGCCACCTAGCCTTGTCTATCTTAGATTATTATTCAAAATCTATCGTCTTTTTAAAAACGATTATCTGAATGTGTAACACCCCTTACCCGATTAATTTAATAATCAAATAAGTTATGTCACATTTCAGTACCAATCCCGACTTAACTGAAAATCCTTGATTCTTTTTTTTTATACAGAGAGATATTATTTTCCTTTACTTGGCAAACGGAAAAACTGCTATATATCGTCTGAAATTAGACCATAAACCTGTTTCGAAAGTCTATATATATATATATATTTATACAACCAGGATAGCGAAGTAAATGAAACGTTCGAACTACATTACACTTTCTATACATGCCACATCTAGAATTTCTGAAAGAATTTTCCGAACACAAAGGTTGGCTAGTGACCCGACTTGAGCAGCTGTACATCGAAAGAGTTAATCTGCGGGGGAGGGGGGAAAGAGGAATGGAATGAGCTTCAACAAGCCCAGTAGTATAATCAACATTAGAGCCTAATTTCTGGAGTTAAGTAAACGTTATGCAACCTATGTGTTTTCATTATTATTAATCCAGAAAACACTCCAAAGCGTACCTCATCATATTTATTTACATATATCTAATATCAGAAACCCCCAACATCATAATCATAAGTTTAGGTCATCATTCCTTGATCTAATGGAATTTACCAGATACATAGTCACATATAAATTCATAAACCAATAAGATAGAACACAAAGTAAATTGCACATCTCCAATTATCGAGTTAACCACAGAATATGTCACAATATTAATTATACACCAACGCGTAGACAGATCGCCAACATTCTCATAACCATATACATATCAAAATAACCAACAATAAAAGTTAGACCTTTCCTCCTTTGATTTCTTGGGACTTACTGAAGGCATAATCATATAATCTCATAAAATAGCAATAAACATGATCAATTATCAATTGCTAGTGTCGAGCAACATCATAACTTCATACAACGTGGTATCATATCAAACAATGTCAGATTCACCCTTTTTGCATCAGAGGATCATTAGCATCAGAATATATCATTTAGCATCACATAATATCGTTTTTAACATAAGAATATAGTTTTCACATATCATCGCCTTGATCATATAACGTCATATCTTGGCATTCACTATCGTGTAGCACTTTATATCATATAATCACACCAACGCATATACAGATCACTACAGTTTCACATATCCAAACACATATGACAAAACATGCTCTCATGTCAGATATATCAGAGTTATAACAGAGGTTTCACACAATCAGATATCAGAAAACACACAGCGATCACCATTGTTCTCACATATCAGAACACATATAGCCCCATTAAGTGCTTAGTGACAAACTAGGGTACGCGGACCAGATCAGAACAGAATCAGATACAGACGCGGTCATGGTCCTCGAAAGGATGCCGCACAGACCACCCATTAGGGTGCAGACAGATAATCAGACCACCCATTAGAGTGCAGATCAGACAGATCAGAAAGGGGCCCATCATATAACAGACGATCCTCGCTTCGGTTATCCAGAAGACGAGTGATCACGGATAATGCAGCGCTGCTGTCCTATGGCATGCCAATTGTACCCACAGAACACACTCAAGCACGGGGCGTAAACACAGTCAAATATACTCATTTTCATATCAATACTTATTTTCAATAATCACTAACATAACACATCAGTATCTTCTTTTCATACCATATCAGATCAGATAAACAGATTAATTTCCAACTCTCACAATACCATCGCATATACAAAATTCACATATTTCACGTCATAAATAACATATACAAATCACATAAAAGCACATAAGATTCTATATGCAAAAGCGTAGACTTAATCCAGGAATTAAGACCTAATGTAGAATACACTACCTCGAAATCCAAAACGCCCTTGACACACGAATACCTTTATTCCTGCTCCTTGTCCTTGTCCTTGTTATTTCCTAGGGTAGAATTACCCTTCAATATATATTTCACTTTCGCATATAAAGTATCAAATTCATACGGTTAACCATTATTTTCTAACTTAATTTCATAAATCGTGTCTATTATTTATCCATATATCCTACAAGACATTAGATTAGTCAAAAACAACTATTTCTCCTTCAAGATTTCACATTAGGAATCATATCTTCATACACTTGTCCAAAAATAAGGTTAAAGCATAAGCATTTCGAATTTTATCATGTCTCAAGTTTATAATCATTTTTCCCCTAACCAGCCTGAACAGCTCAGATTGTATTGGAAAAAATCACTATAAATCTATTTGAACTCGGACGAAGCTGAATTTTGGTCACATGACAGAAGACACATAAAAGTATGTTCAGTTGAAATTTGGTAAGAAAATGAGGTCGTTTACTTGGTTAAACAGGACTCGTAACATGCTGCCAGAATAGAGCATGGTAGTTGTTTCCTTAATTTGCTTCACTACAACATGATTTCTACTTGTATACTTCAAATACATACCTACTATCTAAGATAATCCAACTATATACTCTAATCATCCCATTAATTTCATTAAAATTCCATGTCCAGCTCATTATAATTAATTCCCAAATGATGGAGCAACAACTTTCGCATAGTTCTACACAACCCTCACTTAACAAAAATCACAAATCCCCAACATCAATTACACAGAAGTCCTCCAAACACTAGGTTTCATCTAATCGAATGAACTAGATAACGAGAGTTTGAAGACTTAGATTTAGGCCGGCCACTGAAGTGCTACCCGACGATGAGCGAGCTCCGACGAGACCCGGAAGTTGCGATTGATCACGAAACAGCAGCGGCTGCTCCACTGCGTCAGGCTGCCGGCTGGAGCAGTGGTGCTGCACCGCCGTGTAGCAGCCGAGAGAGAGGTGACGAAGGAGGCCACCAGTGACGGAGGAAACGCAGCTGCGTCCGTCTGCGTTTTGGAGTTGCTCTCTGCAGCAGATGGCGACGGCGGAACTTCCGCCGAGACTCCGGCGACCGGGAACGACGAGGACTGGAGCAGGCGACGCTCCGGCGGCCGATGGAGCGGCAATATGCGCCGGAAGAAGAGAGATGGATACCGTTTCTGACTTTGGATGAAAAATTGAGGGAGAGAGAACTCCCGTAGGTTCTAGAAAGGGGGCATTTTTATCCGCTTTTTCCATCTCTAATTTCTTTTCCTTTTCCTTTTCCTTTTCTTATTTCCTTTTTTTTTCAAATTATTTTAATTTCTTAAATCCTACAACTCACAACTTAAATATTGTATTAAAAAAAACTAACAAATTTTAACTAATTTCTGAGTTACAAAATTTCGGGTCATTACAACTCTTCCCTCCTAAAAAAAATTTCGTCCTCGAAATTTCATCTAAATCAATATGTCGAGTTAGGCACTTCTGTGCCACTCCTTTAAGGTAAGAATAGAACATTAGGAACTAGAGATGATTTTATTTAAGGATGACACAACCTAACAAGCTTGAAATTGTAAAGTCAAACAAGCTTAATTCTTTTGAAAGGATTAGCCAGTATCAATCTACCCTGACTGAGACATGATTTAAAAAACAAGGTAGAAGACAAAATGGAGCATAACAGCTACTTTACTCCCTCTGTCACAGAGTCCAGTTGAGCATTCATTGTAGACACCAAACAAAGACTGCCAAGTACTGATAGATATGGTTGGAGCCAAAGCAAACAACAACAAATGTAAGGACGTTCCATGGAAATGTACAGAAATATTTAAACGATAACCTTGAACAGATGTATGAAAGATTTCTGACGACCTCCAAATGAACAACAAAGACAAACCTAATAAAGTGAACACATCAAATCTTTCACTAGCAGACAAAATCAATCTTTCACTAGTAGCACACTGATCTCACACAGATTGCCCGCATAGGGATCACAAGGTGGGGAAAACCATCACGTTAGCTTTGAAAGCAAACAGGACAAGACAATGAAGAGAGACCAAGCTCACCAAACACTCCTCAAAGGGGGGGGGGGGCGATTGATACCACTTTGCGAGTCAAATATGAGGACCTTAGACAATATGGTTCAAACGTAGGTATGAAGAAATCCATCAAGGAATGACTTTCTGGTGCAGATCTACGAAAAATATTAGCTAACAAGACATAAGGATACGGTTCAGAGGTATTTATTGAGGTAAAGATTCAGAGGTTTTGCAATTCAGATGTTCAACGAATATGATATCACAAAAAGTAATTCGGATCAAGATGTGAAGACACCAATCGGAAAGGTCGATCCATGAATTCCTTGGAAATGAATAAATCAACGGGAAACAACAATGATAAGATATAGATGATCCCTTAATACATGGTAGCAGAGCGACTGACCAAAAGATTTCATCAGATAATTACCGAACAAGCTTGGAAAAGGTAACCGATGGTAAGAATGAATTGACAATAAGTCCAATGAAATTACTTCAAAGTTAAAACCCATCGGTTTGTCGAAGAAGGACGCTACTGAGATTCGAGTTACATGGAGTGGCCAGTTCCACTTAACTACTTTCTCAGTCACATGGAAACTTTGCTCCATAATTCAGATATTTATTACCTCCCAGAACAATTTAAGCATCCGTAGGACATAAGCGAATGGTCAATAATCTGAAAGTCAAAAAGCATGATTGAAGTGGTAAAAATTTCAATAGAACAGAGACTGATTAGCATATTCTCTGAGCCACATCTGGTCTTAAGTTAACAAACATCATGGTTAAGGTTCAATAGGAACATACGAATCATATCGTGGCTGGCCCATATGTTTCGAAGATAGTTCAAAGAAAAACAACTCATAGAGATGATGATTGAAGCAGAGTCTTTGGAGATAATGGTAAAACATCAACTCAAATCTCAAGTTGCAGAAAGGTCTCGGGATAGAAGACAATTTAAACAATAGGGCTAAGAGAAGGAATCAGTGTAATTTCGGCAGGAAAGAACATCAATAATTTATATCAAAGGGGTTAATCAAAGATATTATGGTTAATGTGTCATCTCTTAAAAATAACTATCGAAGAGGTTTTGTCAAAATGAAAAACATAAGCTTGAATAACTTCAACAACAAAAATTTAGTGACAAAAGCACACAAGTAAAGGATTATTGTCGTTAGAGACAATAAATCACAAAGGACAAAAGGTTCAACCAAAAGTATCCCAAGTTTCAAGGGTAAGAATCATGTTTCACATAAACTGCAAGTGGCTCCAGACTCGGTATAGAAAATAATGACACAGTGGTGGTAGATAAGTAAACACTTAATGTTTAGATGACCCGGAAGGATGCAATTATTAGGAATTAATCAAAGAAGATAATTCTCCAAGGTAACAGTACTAGCAGGAAAAATCACTTCCTTCAATTATCTTATAGGGTCAACAAAAAGGCAAACACGTTGGAGGGTCCCAAACAACAATTCTCAAAGGAAGAGATCACGAAGGATAACTCTCATTTGACATATTCATATTACTACACCGTATCAGTTAAAGGAGCTTAAAAGCCTAGTTTTGATGGATAATCAGATCAGTGAGCAACCAAAGTGGACTTTTTCGTGGTGTTGTTGAGAAAGTTGTACTCAGAAAGCGAGGGCAAGCCAAACTTGAGGAAGACAGAAAGCAAGAACACGACGACGACTGCATCGTATATAATATAAGTTGAAGAGCCAATTTAAAGGGCAACAGATGGAAGCTTCTTTTTTTTTCAATAGCCGACCAAATGACTATAGGATCACCGGTCTACTCAACCTCAATTCACCATTTCGAACCTTATACAGAAGGGTTTTCCGTATCATTCAGAAACTAAAAGTTGTCAAGTCTTGAAGCCAGAAAAACATGTACACATCAGGTCACTAGCAATGACTTAAATCAAAATCCTATGTGGCATGTTTCTAGACACATCTAAACACGTCTCAAGCCTAGGACCGTCTAAACCTAGGCTCTGATACCAAAACATGTAACACCCCTTACCCGATTAATTTAATAATCAAATAAGTGATGTCACATTTCAGTACCAATCCCGACTTAACAGAAAATCCTTGATTCTTTTTTTTTATACAGAGAGATATTATTTTCCTTTACTTGGCAAACGGAAAAACTGCTATATATCGTCTGAAATTAGACCATTAACCTGTTTCGAAAGTCTATATATATATATATATTTATACAACCAGGATAGCGAAGTAAATGAAACGTCCGAACTACATTACACTTTCTATACATGCCACATCTAGAATTTCTGAAAGAATTTTCCAAACACAAAGGTTGGCTAGTGACCCGACTTGAGCAGCTATACATCGAAAGAGTTAATCTGCGGGGGGGGGGGGGGAAGAGGAATGGAATGAGCTTCAACAAGCCCAGTAGTATAATCAACAATAGAGCCTAATTTCTGGAGTTAAGTAAACGTTATGCAACCTATGTGTTTTCATTATTATTAATCCAGAAAACACTCCAAAGCCTACCTCATCATATTTATTTACATTAATCTAATATAAGAAACCCCCAACATCATAATCATAAGTTTAGGTCATCATTCCTTGATCTCATGGAATTTACCAGATACATAGTCACATATAAATTCATAAACCAATAAGATAGAACACAAAGTAAAGTGCACATCACCAATTATCGAGTTAACCACATAATATGTCACAATATTAATTATACACCAACGCGTATACAGATCGCCAACATTCTCATAACCATATACATATCAAAATAACCAACAATAAAAGTTAGACCTTTCCTCCTTTGATTTCTTAGGACTTACTGAAGGCATAATCATATAATCTCATAAAATAGCAATAAACATGATCAATTATCAATTGCTAGTGTCGAGCAACATCATAACTTCATACAACGTGGTATCATATCAAACAATGTCAGATTCACCCTTTTTGCATCAGAGGATCATTAGCATCAGAATATATCATTTAGCATCACATAATATCGTTTTTCACATAAGAATATAGTTTTCACATATCATCGCCTTGATCATATAACGTCATATCTTGGCATTCACTATCGTGTAGCACTTTATATCATATAATCACACCAACGCATATACAGATCACTACAGTTTCACATATCCAAACACATATGACAAAACATGCTCTCATGTCAGATATATCAGAGTTATAACAGAGGTTTCACACAATCAGATATCAGAAAACACACAGCGATCACCATTGTTCTCACATATCAGAACACATATAGCCCCATTAAGTGCTTAGTGACAAACTAGGGTACGCGGACCAGATCAGAACAGAATCAGATACAGACGCGGTCATGGTCCTCGAAAGGATGCCGCACAGACCACCCATTAGGGTGCAGACAGATAATCAGACCACCCATTAGAGTGCAGATCAGACAGATCAGAAAGGGGCCCATCATATAACAGACGATCCTCGCTTCGGTTATCCAGAAGACGAGTGATCACAGATAATGCAGCGCTGCTGTCCTATGGCATGCCAATTGTACCCACAGAACACACTCAAGCACGGGGCGTAAACACAGTCAAATATACTCATTTTCATATCAATACTTATTTTCAATAATCACTAACATAACACATCAGTATCTTCTTTTCATACCATATCAGATCAGATAAACAGATTAATTTCCAACTCTCACAATACCATCGCATATACAAAATTCACATATTTCACGTCATAAATAACATATACAAATCACATAAAAGCACATAAGATTCTATATGCAAAAGCGTAGACTTAATCCAGGAATTAAGACCTAATGTAGAATACACTACCTCGAAATCCAAAACGCCCTTGACACACGAATACCTTTATTCCTGCTCCTTGTCCTTATCCTTGTTATTTCCTGGGGTAGAATTACCCTTCAATATATATTTCACTTTCGCATATAAAGTATCAAATTCATACGGTTAACCATTATTTTCTAACTTAATTTCGTAATTCTTGTCTATTATTTATCCATATATCCTACAAGACATTAGATTAGTCAAAAACAACTATTTCTCCTTCAAGATTTCACATTAGGAATCATATCTTCATACACTTGTCCAAAAATAAGGTTAAAGCATAAGCATTTCAACTTTTATCATGTCTCAAGATTTTACAGAAAATGGACCAACTTTGAAAAATCATTCAGACAGGCTCGGTATTCGAAACTCAACAAAATCAGTGGCAAAATAAGTTCATGCATGTGTAGTTGGTAGGGATGAATTTTGAGCTGGAAATTCCTAGTCATTTAAAGTTTATAATCGTTTTTCCCCTAACCAGCCTGAACAGGGCAGATTGTATTGGAAAAAATCACTATAAATCTATTTGAACTCGGATGAAGCTGAATTTTGGTCACATGACAGAAGACACATAAAAGTATGTTCAGTTGAAATTTGGTAAGAAAATGAGGTCGTGTACTTGGTTAAACAAGACTCGTAACATGCTGCCAGAATAGAGCATGGTAGCTGTTTCCTTAATTTCCTTCACTACAACATGATTTCTACTTGTATACATCAAATACATACCTACTATCTAAGATAATCCAACTATATACTCTAATCATCCCATTAATTTCATTAAAATTCCATGTCCAGCTCATTATAATTAATTCCCAAATGATGGAGCAACAACTTTCGCATAGTTCTACACAACCCTCACTTAACAAAAATCACAAATCCCCAACATAAATTACACAAAAGTCCTCCAAACACTAGGTTTCATCTAATCGAATGAACTAAATAACGAGAGTTTGAAGACTTAGCTTTAGGCCGGCCACTGAAGTGCTACCCGACGATGAGCGAGCTCCGACGAGACCCGGAAGTTGCGGTTGATCACGGAACAGCAGCGGCTGCTCCACTGCGTCAGGCTGCCGGCTGGAGCAGTGGTGCTGCACCGCCGTGTAGCAGCCGAGAGAGAGGTGACGAAGGAGGCCACCAGCGACGGAGGAAACGCAGCTGCGTCCGTCTCCGTTTTGGAGTTGCTCTCTGCAGCAGATGGCGACGGCGGAACTTCCGCCGAGACGAGGCAGCGGCGACCGGGAACGACGAGGACTGGAGCAGGCGACGCTCCGACGGCCGATGGAGCGGCAATATGCGCCGGAAGAGGAGAGATGGATACCGTTTCTGACTTTGGATGAAAAATTGAGGGAGAGAGAACTCCCGTAGGTTCTAGAAAGGGGGCATTTTTATCCGCTTTTTCCATCTCTAATTTCTTTTCCTTTTCCTTTTCCTTTTCTTATTTCTTTTTTTTTCAAATTATTTTAATTTCTTAAATCCTACAACTCACAACTTAAATATTGTATTAAAAAAAACTAACAAATTTTAACTAATTTCTGAGTTACAAAATTTCGGGCCATTACAGAATGAGACAATGCGTCCATGTAGTTACAGGGATTAGGTTCAAGTCGATCTTAGACTGAGCCTAAAGACTCTCTTAGGCCCATGAACTTATTATGTTCGTAAAGAACGCTCCCACTACGACATGACTTTGACAATCTTAGGTACAAACGTTGACTTTCTTAGTGCATAAGTTTCTAATGGTATGACTTCTTGGTTAAGATGGAAAATAGATATTCTCATTATCTTGAGAATTATAATCCTTGTTAGGCCTGTAGTTCTTTTCATAATCTTCATCTAAGAATCTAGTATTCGTGTAAACAAACACCTATTTTGTCGTGAAGATTGTAGAACTTGTACCTTTTCTATCATTCAGGATAACCTTAAAACATACCTCAGTACACAACTCCAATTACTTGGATACCTTTTCCAAAACATGTGTTGGAATAACTCCACACCTTGAGATGTGTTGGACTACACTCGCCTCTAGTCCACAACTCGTGTGTCGTAGAAGGTACTGATATTATGGTAGTTTCTTTAAGGTATAACTCGTTGTTTCCAACGTATATCCCATCAATGATTAGGTGTTATTGAGTACATATGTTCACTTATCGAACTCGTCATAGAGGGACTTTGATATCTTCTTATATGACTATCCCATTCTTTAGAAGAATGCTTGGAGTAGTCAACTAGGATTTAACTCCCACTACTGATCTTAACTCATTGCTCATCTCCTATGGTGTAGACCATTGAGACTTGCTAGTCTTTCTGTGTTGCATCTCTATAAGTATTTTGAATCCCTTGAACCACCAACGGATTCTAACTTATAGTGCATCAATCATACTTACTTGACTTTCAAGCTATTTAACAAGCAAGTTGTTAAAATCTCGATAGTCACTTGAGTTAGACAAAATCAGTTTGAACAATTACTAAGTACTTTCTTGGACTTATGTTTAAGTGCCATAAATACTTTATCATTCATTGTATAAGAAGTTGAACTATTGTTTGAAACTCAATCTTGTTGCATTTATATTGTTTAGATACTATGATGTATAATTTGTTTTTCTATGGTACTATGATAGATATTCGAATCAAATTTCTTAATAATGCACGCGTTATAAAACGACATCGAACATCGCTTAATCATAACCAAGTTTAGAAACTGAATATAAATTCATTCTAAAGAAGACTGTACCAATAAAACAAAATCTCTAACATCAAAATAAAATAATAAAATGAGCATAAATAAATAGCTCCCACTGCAACAACTGCCCAACCGAATTAAGATCTCTCTTTTAGAAGTTGCATTGTTATCTAAGTCATTGTCCTTCTTTAGAAGATGTCAATCCAACTTATAACGTATCTTCTCTTTGAATTTTCACCAAAATATTTCTTGTCTTTCTTGCTTTCAGCAGACATTGATGACAATAGGAAAGATGCAGTTTTAACGAATTTGTCATCTATCATGTTATCTTCCTCTATTATTAGTAATAAAGTGAATATCATGAGAAGGTTTCCAACTTTTAAGTAACAACCTTCATATAATCACTTCCTATTACATTTGGCGATGAACTAAGTGTAGAAACTATTTGAGTAACTGAATCAGAAGATTCCTCAAAACATTCTATCTATTGTGGATATTCTAATAGAATCTGGACATCGTCCTTATTGGATATTCCTCTTTCATCAATATAAACCAAGACGTGTCTTACTACTTAAAAGAAAGTGGTTTGACCTTATATCTCAAAGAACTTGTCAAGTACATGCATGAAATGCATTCTTGAACTTTCTTTATAGAATTTTGTCAAGGAAATAGAGGACATGGATTGGTGAATACAGACTTTAAGTTTTCAGCAATGAGTATCTTATCCATTTACGTTTCCAGTCTACATAATTTTGTCCTTCGAGTTTAATTTTGGCCTGAGAAGAAATAAAATTATTTATCACATACTATGCTTGATACATAATAACAAACAACCACAAAACAATTTATGTTTCTCGCAACTTCCAAAACCAAAATAAGTACGCCTCTAGAGAGGTCATATAAATTCTGATTCCAACAATTTCCTGGTCATAATATCGACGAATAGTCCAGAGACCACTAAGGTGGCATGGCCGCCAAATATTGCCTAAGCTTTTACCATAAATATTAGTATCTAGAAATTCCGTTTATGTTTTGATACTCCTTCTAGGGAAGGTCGTACGCCACTAACAAAATTTCATAGCTATCTTATAAATATGTTTAAATATATGAACTTGCAATTTCACAGGATTATGGCTCCCAATAGGGTGGGTCGCTATAATATTAGAAACATGCTTCTAGTTTAAACAATTTACTATTAAGAATTCTAATCTTATGAACTATTGGAAATATAGGAAATATATTGAAGGATTAATTTGGTTTGGAGGAAATATTTGAGAGGATAATTTTTTATGGAAAATATGGGAAATATATTGATGTGGAGAATTCTCTCTTTTTTACACAATACACACTTTCTTGTTGTGTACAACCTCACTTACACACGCACACTTTCTATTTTTTTTTGCTTAGTACACTACACCTTTTACCTAATCGGTGAACTAACTGACATATACATATAGATTTTTTACTAGTTTATTCCTATGGTATTTTAATAATCATTGTTGCATGGACTAGCCAACCATTCCTAAATATATTAATACAAATTGCTCTGCAACTTTCTTTCGAAAGACCCTTCCATCATTGCTATATTTGCATGTAAAATATCTTACTGTAGGTAGGTAAGCTAGTAGTAGGTAGGTGAGGGAGTAAGACTTTAGTCTCCTCTTTAATTATTGTTTAACTTTTCTCGGCCCTTCTAGGAAACTTAAGTCGGTGGACTTCAAATTCAAGTTTATTAATTCAACACCCCCCTAAACTTGATTTGTCATTCCAAGCAACGTCCTGATCTTGATAAAGTCTTCGAATTTGAGGGGCTTTGTGAAAATATCAGCAACTTGGTCTTGTGATTTCACATACTCGACTTGAATCTCCTGATTCGCAACACATTCTCTGATATAGTGGAAGCGAGTGTCGATGTGCTTGCTCCGGTTGTGAAATACTGGATTTTTGGATAGCGCAATCGCCGACTTGTTGTCCACACAAATAGTTGTTGGCTCCTTTTGTGACCACCTGAGCTCCGCCAATAAACTTCTGAGCCAAACCGCATGACAAACACTGAAGGTGGCGGCCACTTATTCGGCTTCACATGTTGATAGTGTGACAATTGGCTGTTTCTTAGACATCCAAGTGAAGGCAGTGTCTCCAATGTAGAACACATATCCACTTGTACTCTTTCGGTCATCATTGTCTCCAGCCCAATCACTATCGCTATAGCCAACAAGCTTGTAATCATTAGTGTGTGAATAAAATAGGCCATAGTCGATCGTACCTCTGAGATAGCGGAGTATCCTCTTTGCTGCCTTGAAGTGGGAAGTAGTTGGATTTTCCATGTAGCGACTTACGAGCCCAGTAGCGTACAATATATCTGGCATTGTGCAAGTTAAGTACAGTAGGCTTCCAACCAAGCTCTTGTATAGTGTCGGATCCACCTTTTCTCCTTTGTCGTTCTTAGATAGCTTGACCCGCACTCCACCGGCGTGTTGATTGGCTTGCAATCCTCCATTTTGAATTTCTTCAGAATCTCATTTGCATAGTGTTCTTGTGTGATGAATGCTCCATCTTCAAGTTGCTTCACTTCCACACCGAGGTAGTATGCCATCAACCCAATGTCCGTCATCTCGAATTCGTCAGTCATGGCCTTCTTGAATTCCTCGAACATGCTTGGATTTTTTCCTGTGAAAATGAGATCATCCACATACAAGCACACTATTAAGACATCATTCCTTTACTTTTCACATAGAGCGCATGTTCATATGGGCATTTGGTGAAGCCGTTATCTTCAAGATACTTGTCGATCCTGTTATTCCATGCCCTTGGTGCTTGCTTTAGCCCGTACAAGGCTTTCTTCAACTTCAAAACTTTGTCTTCTTGGCCATTCACCACGTAACCATCAGGTTGTTTGATGTAGACTTCTTTATCAAGAAATCCATTCAAGAAAGCCGACTTTACATCTATTTGATAAATCTTCCATCTATTTTGGGCTGCAAGAGAGAGTATTAGTCTAATAGATTCTAAGCGAGCGACTGGAGCAAATACCTCATCATAGTCGATTCCGGCTCTTTGACTATATCCTTTTGCGACGAGTCTTGCTTTATATCTTTCAACTTCACCATTGGAATTCTTCTTAATTTTATACACCTCCAATGGTCTTGTGTCCCTTTGGTAGTGTCACCAACTCCCACGTATCATTCTTCTCTATAGCCTTAATCTCTTCATCCATTGCGACTAGCCAATTTTCACTTTCTACAGCTTCTTCATAGTTGACTGGTTCACAATCAACAAATAAGCAGAATAAGGTAAGATCTTCTAACCTTTCAGTGTCTTCATACAGTACAGCCAAATTTCGTGCGCGTTGTGTGGCTCTTTCGTTCAAGAAAGATGGCGGCGAGCCTCCAACGGATGTAGCAGGAGATGCAGGTGGAGTTGTTTGTTCTTGTTGCTCCTCTCTTATTTGCTCATCTATTCTTGGATCTCCAAATGGAGCTAAGGAAGTGGTGTCATTGTCCGAGCCGAAATCCCATACTCCTTCATCAAACTCCACGTCTCGACTAATCATTGTATTCTGCGAAGTTGGATCATATAGCTTATAGCCTTTAGTGTTAGAGTCGTACCCGATGAAGATGAATGGCTTGCTTTTGTCATCGAGTTTACTCCTCGTTTGATGCGGTACATGTGCATAGGCTTTGCTCCCGAACACTCTCAAGTGTGCGATCCCTGGTTTTCTTCCGCTCCAAGCTTCTTGAGGATTCATGTAACGCCCGTACTTTTTATGGAAGATGACGCACGTAAATCGAGGAACGGTCGAAGGAATTATATTTGGAACAATACCAAATATTATAATTTTTTTTCGTTGGGGCGTTTTTAATCGTTGTAAAGACAAGATAACGAAATTTAATAAAGTTCCCGTGAATTTTTTTTTTTATTGACGAGGGAAAATACGAAAAAAATTATAATGTATGAATTTATTTTGGACTTTCCCAAAATAAATTTGAAGTCCAATTAAATACAAAATAATTGGATTCTTATTACTTTTTAAATCTACCAAATAATAGTATATTACTAACTTGGGCTTCCAATTTATCTTTTAATTGAGCCCAAACCAAAATGTACTTAATTTGAGCCCAACAACATGGGATTCAATAATTTTCCAAGCCCAAAAGCTTTCTTCTTCCTCTCTCTCACAAAATGGTCGACGGTTTCTCCCCCATGACGCACTAATCGGTTCCTCCACCCCTCTAACTTCCCCCATTACTTCCACAACTCAAGAGACACCCACTACATCCTTAAACCATTACCTAAACACCTCACATTACACATCAAAGAAGGAAAAAGAAAAGAAGCGGCGAGAGGAAGTGCCGAGGAGAAGGAGAAAGCCTTGAGCCATCCACCTTGTGTTTTCTACCATCTTTTTCAATCTTCTTGGAGGTATAATCCATTCCTATCATTAAGCATGTGTTGTTTTAAGCTTTACATGCATATAGCTTTGATTATCCTCCATAACCGAGTTAAGTAGAAACCGACGTAGAACCAACCGAACGATCGCCGTAAGTAGTCGACGCTATGAAAGAACTTAACTTTTTGATGAAAACGCGTGTTGCGGGTTGATTCGGGGTTGTTCGGGGTAATTTTCGAATGGGAAGAGGTCACCGCCGGCAACGGGCGACGGCGGACATGCCGCGCTCGCCGGTGCTGCCGATGGTCAGAGGCTGGACCTCCAACGGCGACGACGGCGACGTTCCTCTCCCCGGAGAGGCAACAGCGGCGCTGGAGCAGGCGGCGACGGCGGCGCAGAGTGACGGCCGCGGCTCTTTCCCTGCGGCCTGCGACGGCGGCGAACGGAGGGGCGAGCAGCATGGCGTCGCGACGTTCCCCACCCCGGCGGCGACAGCAGCTTCCGACGGGCAGCAGCTCTTCCGGTAACGAGCGGCGGCGGCTGCTGCGTGTTTTCCGTCGGCCGAGAGAGAAAACGGGGAGAGAGAGAGGGAAGAGAGAGAAAGAAATGAGATAGAGAGTGAGATAAGAATGGGCTATGTTAGTTTTCTTAGATTGGGCCTCTTTTTTTTTCTTTTTAAAGTTGGGCCCATTTGTGTTGTTTTGGAGATATAAGGTAGTTGGGCTTCCTAATTAAATTATTGGAGGAATAAGGTAGACTAAGTAAATAAACCTTTGGGCCGTCAATTAAAATTTAATCGGGGGAAATTATTTAATTAATTCCCGGAAGACTTTTTGAGGAATGAATAATTTACCTAGGTATGAGATGATACTTTTTCAACGGTAAATAATTACGAAAAGTTAAGCATGCGCTTGAATAATTTTTAGAAATTATTCCGACGACATGGAAAATACGAGGAGCCAACGGAGGAAAAGAACAAGCGTAAGTGGCCGACCGGCGTCGCACGTGATGCCTTGGGCGGCCGCCGAATAACTGAAAATGCACGAAAATTGAGAAAATGAATTAAAGGATTTAATTAGAGTGCATGCATTCTAAAATGGTTTTGTTACCGAGATTGATATGAATTTTATGTATTTTCCGAGAAGGTGGTTTGCACGCACGCTAAAAGTCAGAACGAGGAACTTTTTACGGAAATCCTAAGCTTTTGAGGTGGGCTTTATTACTTAAACTCTTTTATTTGAAATGATATGTTATGGTGAGATAAGGGCGGTTAAAATAGTATGTCATGCCGTATTTTATGTTTTGAATTGCCTATCTGATTGTCTGCTAGGATAATGTCCTACTAGACCTTGATGGTTAACGAATTCGGGTCTGACTAGGGAGTGAGGCCCTACTCGGACTAGTGCACTGATGGGGATCGTGAGCCGTCCTTTGTGGTCGGCCGGTCCAGTGATCGAGTTTGTGGCCACATTCTCGTTTCACATGATGGTTCAGATATGGTATATGATGGAGGATGATAATGATATGTGTCTGCAGACACCTTTTAAGGAATGATTTAGTGTTTCTCGGCCTTTTAAAGTAAAACCCGAGTTTCACTCAATGATGGCTTGACATATCTTAACGATGAATGTATTCCGGGCATGAGTTCACTGAGTGCATCAAGTACTCAGCCCCTGCATATGTTTTCCCTATGTGCAGGTTGAGTGTGGACGGGGGACGGAGGATGTTGAGCATTGGACAGAGACAGTATTCAATAAATGATCCGGTTGCTATTGTGTCTTCATACATAGTAGTAGCTAACTCTCAAATACTTCCGCTATGCCAAGTTTAGGAATTTCTTTAATTTCCTTTGAATTGTCAAACTATATCATTCACGTTATGTACCTTCGGGATTTGGAACCCTGTTGATAAATGAAATTTCGTATTTCGACCGATATGTCGTACTTCTTTGATTGTTTCCCTTTCTTCCCCGCTTCTTAATTCCCCCACTAGTCACGATTCCCCGTGTTTTCTATCCTTAGGAAGCGCGGTCGTGACAGAATGGTATCAGAGCAATTTTTCTTTCCGCTCTGGACCCGAGAGTCTTATTCAGTCTTAAGCTAGACTTGTTTCGCTAGACTAAAATGTTAATAAATTAAAGTAATAATTGTGTATTGAAGGCTCAACATCCCGCTTCACCATGCTCAACCAAGAAAGAGGTAATATTTTTTTTTTATGTGAAAATTTTTTATGAGAAAGTTTTGGAGAAAGAAAGACGAGAAAATTTTTGAGAAAGAAAAAGGAGAAAAGTTTTATAAGAAGGAAGAAGTAGAATCTTTTTGTGAGAGATTGATTTCGAGAAGAGTATTTGCTAATGTTGAGAAAAGAACGAGTTTTGATGAGGGACGATGGATTGTTTGTTTTTATATGAAAGATGAAAGTTGATGTTCAAGTATATATTGAGTTTTGATTCAAAACTTGTACTTCAAAGTTGAAAGTGAGATGTTGAAATATTTGAGAAAAGTGTGAGTTTTGAGGAAAATGGTTGTTTTGAAAGTAGATGTGAAATGTGAAAGCACTGGGTTCTGGGAAGCGAAATGTTATGTATTATACTTGTTATTTGAGGTATGAATGACTTTAAATGTGATATTTGTTGATCTATGAGGTGGTGAGATGTGTTGTGAACTTAGAGTGCCTAAGACTAAGCTAGATGAAACGTGCGCGAACCATAGTTGTAAGTTGACAATTTATCCATCGCTTTCCCGAGCGATGAAAACCAACGAGAATCTGAAATTGTGGGGTGAATCCCTAATGTGTCAAGGCACGACGAGGCAAGGAGAGCGAGAATGCGAATGGAGGTCGGTGGACCATGGAACTTTTGTTATTTCTTTGGAATGACGCGAAACGTTAGAGCAAGCTTAGTGTGTGAACCATTTTACTATTTTCTATCATTTTTTCGTGAACGATAAGGAAAAAAAATGCGAGGAAGATTTCAAGAAGATGAGGATAGAGAAGATGAAATGAAGCTTCAAACACGAAAAAGGTGCGAGACAAGAAGAACTGATGCTAAGTGATGTAGCTATGCAACGACAAGAGATCATACTCGTGATGCAAATTAATATAACATTATCTCGCATAATTTTGCTAAAAGTAGCAACACGATGGAGACGACCTTTATTGGATGCAAAGAAGCACACGGATGATGAAAATGTTTTAAGAGAATGGTTGTTATAATATGCAAGAATATTATGAAGATATGGCTTTTGACTGACTACAATTATTTTGTTGTAATGACGTGATGAATATCAACTTGGAATCCGCAGTTTCGTAGAACGATGTTACCACGTTTGGCCTCAGAAAGACGAGCGGACGAGTGCGACCTTCGTAGCTAGAATGAACGATTTTAACTCAACAGTACTTACTTGGATTCTAAGTTCTTTTCGATACGTATTGAATAACCGTGAGCCCTCGTCTATTTAAACACCTTGGTTGACTCATGCTTTGCAAGTAGTGCCCATTATTTCTTTTCCTATATCGAGTCATGACTCACTTTCATTTATTGAAAATTTGTGCTTACCTTTGTTTCTTTGGACATCTTGATTAGTAGTCTTCTTTGATTCATCTTTCGTAAGGAAAATATTTTGACCTTATGAGCTTCCGTCATTGAACTTCATTCCTAAAGTTGTTTGCAGTTATGACCCTCAGTATAATCACATCTCCCATATATGTTTCTTCAAATGATGGAATATTTTTCTTGGAACTTTTGTACACCTTTTTATTTCGTAACTATGCATGCGGCAAGTTCTTCCTTGCAGAAGTGAAATTCTTTTTAGCTCAATTTCACTTCATATATTGTTTCATGCTCAATAATATTTTCTTTCTGCAACACCAAGTTAAGGCTATCGTGTTCTCTTTTTCCTTAACGTGTTTGATCTAGCTGATTTTCCTAAAAAGTTCACTTCACGTCTGTTGCAAACCTGTGAATCCATTGATGTGATTTCATTATTCAATAACCTGATGTCGTCGAACCATGATCAGTGCTACATCATGACATTTGTATATGCTTCTAAATCCTCCCACGATTGACCATCTCATGCCATGACATGTTTGAACCATCATTCATTGATACCGAAATTTTGCAATCTTGATTTGACAATTGAAATATCTTATTTGGCAGCCTACTATGGAATTTGAGACTTAATTCAGTTTTATCATGTTTTCATGACCTATCTCATATTCTTTCGAGCTCTCATCGGAAGTAAAGTCTCAAGCTTTATGAGTTTATCTGAAACCTTATTTCCCAGAATGAACATGATAAGATCAATGGAACTTAGACCCTGCTTTTATTTTTTTATTTTTTTTTTTTTTCAAACCAATTTTCGCAAGTTGGTGATGAGATCTAAAAGAGTCGATCTAGAAATGTTGTTCTTGTTTTCTTGATTAATTCTGCAGCTTTTCTGATTAAGACACTTTCAGCAGTGTTGCTACAATTATGAAATCAGTTCATATCCAAGTAAGACTGCTTGATCAATTTTCAAGTTCTTGATACTAGAATTGGAGGAAAGAGTGAGGTTGAGCTTTTCGAATGCACACGGGGGGAAAGAGTTTCTATAATCAGATATGCATAAAAGTGATACACCAACTAGAGGCATCGATATAACCACGAACACGAGGTATTAAATTTTTTTTTCAGCTTTTACATACCGCTAATAGCGAGTTGCTAAGGGATCGAACATTATGCTATACCTCTAGATATTGGATCTTGAGCAACAAAATGTGGTGAAAATGCGGGCGTGACGTCTCGCCGCGCTCAACAAGAGAGAAGGTAAAATGTTTTTAAATGAGAAATGTTTATGCAAATGATGTTGGACGTGATGATGAATGGAGTATGATTGATGATAGTATGAGATGAGCAAATTTCGGGATGAAATTTCTGTTAAGGTGGGTAGAATGTAACGCCCGTACTTTTTATGGAAGATGACGCACGTAAATCGAGGAACGGTCGAAGGAATTATATTTGGAACAACACCAAATATTATAATTTTTTTTCGTTGGGGCGTTTTTAATCGTTGTGAAGACAAGATAACGAAATTTAATAAAGTTCCCGTGAATTTTTTTTTTATTGACGAGGGAAAATACGAAAAAAATTATAATGTATGAATTTATTTTGGACTTTCCCAAAATAAATTTGAAGTCCAATTAAATACAAAATAATTGGATTCTTATTACTTTTTAAATCTACCAAATAATAGTATATTACTAACTTGGGCTTCCAATTTATCTTTTAATTGAGCCCAAACCAAAATGTACTTAATTTGAGCCCAACAACATGGGATTCAATAATTTTCTAAGCCCAAAAGCTTTCTTCTTCCTCTCTCTCACAAAATGGTCGACGGTTTCTCCCCCATGACGCACTAATCGGTTCCTCCACCCCTCTAACTTCCCCCATTACTTCCACAACTCAAGAGACACCCACTACATCCTTAAACCATTACCTAAACACCTCACATTACACATCAAAGAAGGAAAAAGAAAAGAAGCGGCGAGAGGAAGTGCCGAGGAGAAGGAGAAAGCCTTGAGCCATCCACCTTGTGTTTTCTACCATCTTTTTCAATCTTCTTGGAGGTATAATCCATTCCTATCATTAAGCATGTGTTGTTTTAAGCTTTACATGCATATAGCTTTGATTATCCTCCATAACCGAGTTAAGTAGAAACCGACGTAGAACCAACCGAACGATCGCCGTAAGTAGTCGACGCTATGAAAGAACTTAACTTTTTGATGAAAACGCGTGTTGCGGGTTGATTCGGGGTTGTTCGGGGTAATTTTCGAATGGGAAGAGGTCACCGCCGGCAACGGGCAACGGCGGACATGCCGCGCCCGCCGGTGCTGCCGACGGTCAGAGGCTGGACCTCCCACGGCGACGACGGCGACGTTCCTCTCCCCGGAGAGGCAACAGCGGCGCTGGAGCAGGCGGCGACGGCGGCGCAGAGTGACGGCCGCGGCTCTTTCCCTGCGGCCTGCGACGGCGGCGAACGGAGGGGCGAGCAGCATGGCGTCGCGACGTTCCCCACCCCGGCGGCGACAGCAGCTTCCGACGGGCAGCAGCTCTTCCGGTAACGAGCGGCGGCGGCTGCTGCGTGTTTTCCGTCGGCCGAGAGAGAAAACGGGGAGAGAGAGAGGGAAGAGAGAGAAAGAAATGAGATAGAGAGTGAGATAAGAATGGGCTATGTTAGTTTTCTTAGATTGGGCCTCTTTTTTTTCTTTTTAAAGTTGGGCCCATTTGTGTTGTTTTGGAGATATAAGGTAGTTGGGCTTCCTAATTAAATTATTGGAGGAATAAGGTAGACTAAGTAAATAAACCTTTGGGCCGTCAATTAAAATTTAATCGGGAAAAATTATTTAATTAATTCCCGGAAGACTTTTTGAGGAATGAATAATTTACCTAGGTATGAGATGATACTTTTTCAACGGTAAATAATTACGAAAAGTTAAGTATGCGCTTGAATAATTTTTAGAAATTATTACGACGACATGGAAAATACGAGGAGCCAACGGAGGAAAAGAACGAGCGTAAGCGGCCGACCGGCGTCGCACGCGATGCCTTGGGCGGTCGCCGAATAACTGAAAATGCACGAAAACCTAGAAAACGAATTAAAGGATTTAATTAGAGTGCATGCATTCTAAAATGGTTTTTGTTACCGAGATTGATATAAATTTTATGTATTTTCTGAGAAGGTGGTTTGCACGCACGCTAAAAGTCAGAACGAGGAACTTTTTACGGAAATCCTAAGCTTTTGAGGTGGGCTTTATTACTTAAACTCTTTTATTTGAAATGATATGTTATGGTGAGATAAGGGCGGTTAAAATAGTATGTCATGCCGTATTTTATGTTTTGAATTGCCTATCTGATTGTCTGCTAGGATAATGTCCTAGTAGACCTTGATGGTTAACGAATTCGGGTCTTACTAGGGAGTGAGTCCCTACTCGGACTAGTGCACTGATGGGGATCGTGAGCCGTCCTTTGTGGTCGGCCGGTCCAGTGATCGAGTTTGTGGCCACATTCTCGTTTCACATGATGGTTCAGATATGGTATATGATGGAGGATGATAATGATATGTGTCTGCAGACACCTTTTAAGGAATGATTTAGTGTTTCTCGGCCTTTTAAAGTAAAACCCGAGTTTCACTCAATGATGGCTTGACATATCTTAACGATGAATGTATTCCGGGCATGAGTTCACTGAGTGCATCAAGTACTCAGCCCATGCATATGTTTTCCCTATGTGCAGGTTGAGTGTGGACGGGGGACGGGGGATGTTGAGCATTGGACAGAGACAGTATTCAATAAATGATCCGGTTGCTATTGTGTCTTCATACATAGTAGTAGCTAACTCTCAAATGCTTCCGCTATGCCAAGTTTAGGAATTTCTTTGATTTCCTTTGAATTGTCAAACTATATCATTCACGTTATGTACCTTCGGGATTTGGAACCCTGTTGATAAATGAAATTTCGTATTTCGACCGATATGTCGTACTTCTTTGATTGTTTCCCTTTCTTCCCCGCTTCTTAATTCCCCCACTAGTCACGATTCCCCGTGTTTTCTATCCTTAGGAAGCGCGGTCGTGACAAGTCATTCCCCACACACTTCTGGTTGGAGACCGATTAGACAGGTATACAACGCACGCCATTGCTTCTGCCCATAGCTCCTTGGGAAAATTCTTCGTCTTTAGCATACTCTGAGTCATCTCAACAATAGTCTTATTCTTTCGTTCGGCCACTCCATTCTGTTGGGGGGATCTTGGAACCATTAATTGCCGCCAAATTCCCCTTTCTTTGCAAAATTCTTGAAACTCCCCGGATGTGAATTCTCCACCTCGATCGGTCCTCAATGCTTTGATCTCTAGACCGCTTTCCTTTTCTACGGCAGCCTTGAACCGCTTGAAAGCATCAAATGCTTCTGATTTCTGCTTCAAGAAATATACCCACGTCTTTTTTGAAAATTCATAGATAAATAGTAGGAAATAATTATTTTTACCGAGGGAGCTTGGCTTGATTGGTACACACACGTCTACGTGGATTAACTCGAATGGTTTCTGAGCTCTCGAACTTGACTCCTTTAGGAATGGCTTTCTGAAGTGCTTCCCAAGTAAGCATCCTTCACAGAGTTGATCGGGATGCTTGATGGGTGGTAATCTTCGTACCATTTTTTTATTTGATAGCAATTTTAAGCTACCAAAATTCAGGTGCCCAAATCGAAGATGCCACAACCAAGACTTATCTTTGTATCATGCTTGAAGACACTTCACCACATCATTTTGCACATTTAATAAAAATATTCTATTCTTGGACATTGGCACTTTGGCGATCAAATTATTTTTGCCATCTCTTATTGAAAGGCTATAATCTTTCCTATGAATATTATAACCTTTCTCTAAGAGTTGTCTAAGACTCAAAATATTATTATTCATATTGGGCACGTAATATACGTTAGAAATAAAATCATGAGCTTCATTCTTCAAACGAATTAGTATCTTGCCTTTCCCTTTAACTGGAATTTTAGATTTATCACCAAAGGAAACGTTACCACTTACTGATTCATCAAGCTCCACGAACATGCTTCTGTTCTCGCACATATGATTGCTCGCTCCTGTGTCGAGGTACCACGTATCATCTTTTCTCCCAGCTTCTCCTTTATAAGCTAGAAGGACACAACTATTTTCTTCATTCGTATTCTCCACGTAATTAGCCTTCTCTTCAACTTTTGATTTTGCATCTCTGCACTCGGAAGCATAGTGCCCATATCTATTACAATTGTAACACTATTGAAGATTTATCGTACCTCGACTGTGGGGAACTCCTTCCTCGTCCCTTATTTGGCAACTCCTTTCTTTCTTCATTGTTCGGAAAATATCCTCGTCCACGTCCACGAGCATATCCTCGGCCACTACCACGATCTTGTCTTTGTCCGCGACCTCTTCCTTGTTGACCACCACCATTGCCCGAACTTTCTCCTTTCTCCTTTGGGCTCACTTGCAACTTTAAAAGTTGCTCCACAATTTCTTGCTTCTTCTTTTGTTTCTCCTCATATGCTTGTAGCGATCCCAACAAGTGATCGATAGTTATTTCCTCCAAATCTTTTGTCTCTTCTATTGTCACGACTATGTGCTCAAAATTAGGGGTTAGAGAGCGCAATATTTTTTCCATGATTCTAACATCCTCCAATTTTTTACCATTTCTTTTCATTTGATTTGACACTGCCAAGACTCTTGGAAAATAATCTGAAATTGACTCGGACTCTTTCATATGCAAAGATTCAAATTCTCCTCTTCTAGTTTGGAGACGTACCTTCTTTACTCTCTCTGCTCCAGTACATGGGATTTGGAGCTTTCCCCACACTTCTTTGGCGGTGCTTGCACTCGAAATCTTCTCAAAATCGTCGTCCCCTAGAGCTTGATAAATGAGATAGAGAGCCTTCTTGTCTCTCTTTCTCGCATCTCGCAATCTATCCATTTGTTGTTGGGATAGAGCGGTCTCATCTTGTGGCTCCTCATAGCCACTCTCCATGATCTCCCAAACGTCATGGGCTCCCAATAACGCTTTCATCTTAATACTCCAATTATCGAAACTGCTCTTATTGAGCATGGGGACTTGGAACGACGGTAAGTTACCCATACTATAGGTAGGAACTTATGGCTCTGGTACCACTTAGTTGGAAATAGAGGAAATATATTGGGGGATTAATTTGGTTCGGAGGAAATATTTGAGAGGATAATTTTTGGTGGAAAATATGGGAAATATATTGATGTGGAGAATTATCTCTTTTATACACAATACACACTTTCTTGTTGTGTACAACCTCACTTACACACGCACACTTGCTTCTTCTTTTTTGGTACACTTAGTACACTACACCTTATACCTATTTATAGGTAACAAAGTTGGTGAACTAACCGACATATACATATAGATTTTTTACTAGTTTATTCCTATAGTATTTTAATAATCATTGTTGCATGGACTAGCCAATCATTCCTAATTTTGCATGTAAAATATCTTAGTGTAGGTAGGCTAGTAGTAGGTAGGTGAGGGAGTAAGACTTTAGTCTTCAATTTTTCTCGGCCCTTCTAGTAAAATTAAGTCGGTGGACTTCAAATTCAAGTTTATTAATTTAACGTGAACTTGCAATTTCGTAGGATTATTGCAGCCACTAAGGTGGGTCGCGATAATATTAGAAACTGTTTCATACAATTTATGGAGACTATATACAACGCACTGTTGTAATTATCGCTTAGTCATTTTGAACATGGTTTTTGCATAAGTATTACATAAGCAGATAAGGCAGATAATCCACTTATAACAAATAATCACCAAATAAATAGATAAATCCATTTATTTCATGGTAATTAATTACACTGGATAATTATTTAAATTATTTAATCAATCTACGCAGATTTAATTAAATAATTAATTACTTATCTTATCCAAAATAGAAATTTCAGATTTGATAAGTTTATCTTGGATAATGGTTATCCAAGTTAATTTAGGATTTACCTATATAGAATTTAATCTATCTAAATCCTCTTAGGATTATTCTAGATTCTACATGGACAAAATCAAATCCTAAAACTCAAGATAAGATTGACATTGGATTATCATTATCTAAATAATACCATGATATTTCAGGATAAAAATAAATTTTTCCAAATCCGTGAGATAAAGATAAAATTCTATCATTCCAAGATTTTAAAAAAATCTAAGATTATTTAGAATAAGAAACTAGAATATATCATATCTATTAGGATTTATTCTAGATAAAATTAATTTTATCAAAATCCGTTTAGATAAGGATTATCTTTGTAATATCTTTATCCAAATCTAACTATAATATTTTATAATTAGAAATAAATCTATTTATATCCATAAGATTAGGATAAACTAGAATTAATATTAATTTAATTCAATAGGATTTAACTAGATAGAACTAAATCTATCTTAAATCCAAAAGATAATACGATACTGGATTAATAATTATCTAAATCTACTAAGATATATTCTAGATAGATATATCAATATCTATAGGATATAGATAAACTTAATTATCTAAATCTACTAGGATATTTTCTAAATAGAATTAAATCTATAAATTTTCACAAGATAAAGATAAACATGGATTATAATTATCCAAATCTACTAATATATATTCTAGATAGATATAAATCTATCAATATCTACAAGATATGGATAAACTTAATTATTATTTATTTTAGTCTAGGATTCACCCAGATAGAATAAACTCTATCTTAATCCACATGACCTAAATAAATTTAATTACTATCATCCAAATTCATCTAGGATTTCTCTAGATATAATTAAATATATCTAAATCCATAAAATAAGGATAAAATCTAAATATAATTAATTATTTATCTAGTCTATCTAGGATTTATTCACACAGAATTAAATATATATAAATTCATAAGACAAAATAAAATAAAATTAAATTAATTATTATTTTCCTAATTTATCTAGATAGAATTTAATCTATCTAAATCCATAAAATAAGAATAAAAATCCAACTAATCCATAATTTAATTAAATAATTAAATTTTAATAATCCAATTAAATTCATATATTCAAAACTTATTCTAAATTATATCTTGAAATTAATTCTAAAATTAGTTTCAAGGGTTAGGAAACCTAATTACCAGGAACCGCCACCGACGAGCTCCCACTCGAACCGCAACTGCTGCTGCCTCATCTCTGAAGCACACACGCCACCGTCAATCTGCTCAACATCTGGCAGCCTGATGGAGAGCCGCTGAACTACATCAAGGTCTGCTGTTGCAGCTGCATTACTACAGCCGCTGCTGCCCTCTTTGCGAACCACCGTCACTATCGCTGCCATAAGTTTCGATCTCCGTCGAATTGCGAGCTACTCAGATGGCGTGATTCTCACGTTGCCAAGACTCCAATTCACGAGCAAGTATTATGATTCTCCAAACAATTATTGTTAATACATATCACAAATACTTTGTGAATCAAATCATAATATTCAACGTAATGATTACACAAATTGGGTAAAGGTTAAACAAGCAATTATCATTACACTATAACCAATTGATTCTCCCAAAATGCAGCGCGATGATTACATATAGTAATCGCATATATCGATTAAATATTTCATGTAATCAAAAGAAATGTGTAATCATATATCAAAATACGCAGCAACGCATAGAATCATCGTTGTTCGTCCATTGAAGTTCATTCAAAAATAAACAACAAACACACAATCAAGCAAATTCACATAAGTTCACGTAACATGAAATTAATTCACATAATCAGAGCCAAATTATTGGGGTTTGGTACCCCTTGTACAACGAAAATCATGCATAAACAAATAAATCAGATCTACAGATCTATTTGACCGATTATGGGAACTACATGTCAAACAATCAATTGCATAATAGAACACATATAATTCACAAATAAGGAATCAAAGCCCTAATTCATGAATTTCCTATGGTTTAGAAATACCGATCTGATTATCCAAAGAATCGTCGATTGCTTGCACCTTCTCCACGTGATGTTCTTCGTACTCAACCACGAATCTTCTAATCTGTATCCCGAACTCAGATAATGACCTTTGGTTGGGCAAAGCTCGTCCGAATCAAAAGGACTTGATTAGAGAATAAGACAAAAATTCAGTTCTGGAGAGAACTGAAAAAATACGTTCAATCTGGAGAGAGGAACGATTAAAATGAAAAAAAATTAATTTGTCTTCTGTCTAATCTCCTTTCTATCGAGTTATGATGGACCAGATTAGGGATCCATGGAGGTTGGACTTGGGCCAAACCTGTTGGACTTTTACTAATTAAATTGAGCCATAATTTAATACAAATCCAATAAAATATTATAATCAAACACTACAGTAAAATAATATTGATTGCCCGTCCAATCCCAAATTACGTGTAATCTGAGCTTTACCTCTTTAATTTATTATTTCTCGTGTTTAAGATATAAATATCCATTAATTAATTTAAGTTTGCTATTTAACTTTAATTAATTAATATCTTTTTTCCAAGAGTTGTCTAGTTCAAAATATTTATTTATTATTCTGGAATAAATTCCAACCGGCCGGGTTTCTGAATAATAAAACCTTTTTCGAACAACTCTTGAGGATATTATCAAACTGGACTCACCCAGCACACGATTCATTACAATAACAATACTAGCACCTCTAGACATTGATCACCACTACCCAAGATATCAAGATTCTTGGATTGCGAAAAATCTGCACCATTTGATAAATCAAATTAGTGCATAATCAATATCGTATGCTCAATTTTATATCAATAATGATTAAGAAATAATAATCACCAAGGCCCCGTCTTTCAGTAAATAGCAAAAAAGACTTATCTCAACTGTTAGATCCTTCAGTGCTATACCACACCAGTGTCGTTTATTTTCTAAGGTAAGGAAACATGCGGACTGACACTGCAACCTTTCACGATAGGTAGCTAAAGCCTATCTAGGTTGTGAAATTCTATTTCTCTTCTACAAAGAACCGACTGTCACTACTAAAAAAATGGCCTGTTATCACACTTAAAAATGTCAGGATATATATTTTTTTATTACACTTCATCTATAATCACAGTGGGTGCAAGTGTGATAACGAAAGATGTAATAAAAGTTTCAGTGAAAGGATAGAAGGTCTACTATTACACTTGGAAACGTAATGTAAAATTACTTGTAGTGTCATTCGAGAATGTCATAAGACATAATCTGAGATTACACTATCTTAGTACGTATGAAAAATTTTAAAAATACCACATGTGAATTGTTCTAATTACATTACCCCCCTGATTGTATGTAATTTACAATTTTCAACTACGAATTTCCATAATTTATACATTGGTCCTTCGAATATTAAAAAAATATAATTTCATCCTTTAAATGCTTAAAATTATATTTTTTTAAAATATATAATTAATTTTGTTACTTCCATATACAAAATACAATAATAAACTAAATTTAATAATCCAACAAACTTTTATCAACAAATCATGTAAATAAAATTAACATTCAAATATATAAAAATCCAAAGTATTTCAAAACTCTAAACATGCATTCCAACAATATGAAATGTCAATTCATTTTCTTCTTAAACTATGTGAGCATACTAGTACATACTATAAAGCATAATCTATTATAAAGAGCATAACACATTTGTAGGTAAATTGCTTCTCTCTTTATATATGTGAGCCTCTTCTTCCTATTAGTCGAAAGAACAAGTTCCTCTGCAACGTGTCCTACAAAAAAATTTAAAATTTTAAATTACTATCATGAGTTGAAAAGGTACATGTGTTCTATAGAATAAAACCTCAAATAAATCAACTTCCTAGAACAAATTAATTAACATTGAAAGAAACACTAAACAGAAAAGTTAATTAACATGGAAAGTCTACTTAATATTAAACATCTAAACAGAAAAGCCTACTTAATTAAAAAATTAATTAACATTGAAAGAAACACTAAACAGATAAAATATACTCCCTCCGTCCCAAGCTACTCGCACTTATTTCCTTTTTGGGTGTCCTAAGTTACTTGCACTCTTTCCATTTTTAGTAAAAATTTTCACCTACAGCCGTCATTTTTGACTTTCCTATACACTCATTCCTTAATCTCCGTGCCGAAAAGGAAAGGGGCGAGTAGCCCGGGACGGAGGGAGTAAAATATTGCAGTCGTAAATAAAACTTGTGAAAAAAATAGGACTTAACATGAATCTGTAATATAAGTAACATAATTAAAAGTATAAACCAAGATTTGTAATATAAGTAACATAATTAAAAGTATAAACCAAGATTGATCATGTAATCAGTATAATTAGTTAACTAATTAACAATAGATTACCTTGAATCCATATGTGAATCAAGAAATTGTCACTACTCAATGGGAGTCACCTACGTATATAAGATGAAAATATACTTAAAATCAAACTAAAATGCATTTAGTAATAATACAGTAGTAGTAAATAATTGATACAGAATACCAAGGAACATGGCCACGCAATCATATCACAAACTGTCTGGGACAGCTCTTGAAAGTTGTCGTAAGGCCTAATCAATTGTTCCTTTGGCTCAATCACAACTTTAACATTAATTTCACACCAATTCAATCCTAATATTTGTCCCCCAACTTTTTTATTTGGATCAATGCTCTGAATAAATCCTTTAGCAATGATTTTCTTCGTGAGAATACTTCTCAAAGAAACATATTTTCCAACCTCCAAGTAACCAAAATAAATAAATAAGTATTTTAAATCTATATATGTGACTGTGATATATATTTCAGAAGTCAGAACTGTAAAAAAAATAAAGATACCTGATCAGTTTCAGCCGTCGTAGAACGTAGTGAAAGAGATTCAGATGCTATCGCATTTGGCCTTCTGTCTGCTTGTGAAGCACAAGGTCTTTGTTGTGCTCCAAGTATTGCCTCTAGTCGTGCAATTTTTTCTCTATACTCACTTAGTAAACAATCTGATGTGTTTATAGGAGTTCCATTCCATACATCTGAGGGACACACTCCTTGACCCATCATTCTTACTTGACCAGGTCTGTCCTTCCCTACAACTTGGGCAAATATATCATTCGGAGCGATTACATCTTCAGAACCTTCCGAAAGCGGATCCCTATATTCTGCCATAGCTGCCTGTTTATAAAACAAAAATTAATGTCTAAATTAAAATATAATAAATATGATATAACGGACATATCAATAACACATACAATTTTACTCGATACATCACCACTTGAGTTTCCATTTGAAGAAACAAAACAGGAGCTAAACAGTTGAGCACGAGTCGGGCATTGTCCTTGTTCCTTTGTCTATGAATATGTAAATTATTAAGTTACTAATATATTGTAAAAATCAATGATAAAATTCAATATATAAGAAATAAAACATTACCAATTTGGCCTTAACTTGTGCAAATGACGTTTTTCATGTTCTTTGATTCATTACCTTTTTCGCACGAGCATTTTTGTTTCTCTTACTTGTATTCTAAAAGCAACTAAAAAAGGATGCGTAAATTCATAGTTTAAATGAAATGATTATTATATGGATGTATTAAATTTACCTTTGCATTATCGGTTCTCCAATAAGCAAGAAGATTGAACCATTGATCTTCTAAAACTCTATCATCTTGATCATGTATTAAATGCTCAATAGATACGTCAGCCCAATATCTCGTTTTTAAATGATGCTTCCAAGTTCTCCATTTAAGTCCGATGGAGCTTAAAATCCACTTCTCGGCAATGATAGGGATCTCGAACCGTAACTGCATGACATATAGCCAGTCAGTGTTAAAAATATGTATATATAATTGACTAATTAAATGATAAATTAAATAACCTTAGCTTTCTTTAAATGTTATTACCTTTACAACTTTGAGCATCTCATCTTTATTCTCCTTTGGCATAGCGTGCCAATTTTTAATATCTATTGGACAATATTTGCCATTTCTTGCAAGCGAACCTAAGAAATGACAAAGCTTGCTTTTCTCACCACCTATTGGTTGACCGAACTCATTATATTCAACTGACATGAGTGGTAAGTTTAAAGGACGACCCCATATTTTTCATATAGGTAGGACCTCTACTTTCCTTTTCAACAATGCTAGCTCCAAATGCACCGTCTTGAAGCATAAAAAATAATAGGATTAGTCTAAAAATAAAAAAAAACTTACATAACTTGTCATAGTGTTTGATTGTCCATTACCTTCATCTTCCTCTTGTTCAATATCAATGCTCATATCCTCACAGTTTGAATGTGTGACTATGTTTGAATCTTCTTGATGTATGTTTCTGCCTAAATTCTTCTAGTAGTAAAATCTGCATATCATTATAAAATATATGTTCAAATAGATTAAATTATTTCCATGTACAAAAGTAAGTCCACATAGAAACTTAACACACAAAGAGGGTAGACACGACAAATGCAAGCTCCTTTGGCAAAAAAATATAAAAATGAAGAAAATCATACAACCTATAGATTACCCTATCCATTTGACGCAAGGCTAATAACCCGAGAAGCATCGACGATAAATACAGATGCCTATTTTATGTCCTTAACTGATAAATTACAATAGACAAAAGGAAAAATCAGCGGTGGAAAAACAATGCGCAAAATGATTGAGGATATATCTCCTTGCTACATTTCACATTCAAAGTAAAAAAAAGATCAAGTTCTGCACTCCATCACTAAACAACCATATAAAACTAGCAAATACATCTCAAACAAGACACTCACGACATGAATCCATCTTTTTTTCACTAAACGCATTCAAGAAATCATCAACATCCAAAACACAAAACCCACATATCTACAAACTGCTTCTTCTTATTGTGGGACACTTATTGTGGTAAGAGAATACATTTTTATGGGACACTTATTGTGGGACGGGCCGAAAAGGCAAAATAGGACTCTTATTATGGACAGATGGAGTATATTGATATGCTAAAGAACTTTTTCCAGTAAAAGAAAATATCTTTATGGGACAAACTAAACAGAAAAGTGTAACATCTTTTACAAGAAAGAAGAAGTACTAGTTTTTGTTCTAAAAGATAATTTGCCTTTTTTAACATATCTTTTTATTTGAAATTTGTTATATTTCTTAGAGTAAGTAAATACTCTTTTTGTCCTCTAAAATAGAATCTCTTTCTTTTTCGGTCTGGCTTGAAAAAATAAATTTTCTATTTAAGAATTTTTTTCACTAATGAGTTGGGGCTCATTTTCTACTAACACACTTTTTTTCTATCTTTCTCTTACTTTACCAATTTTGCATTAAAATCTGCACGGTTTCAAACATTTCTATTTTTATAGGACTTAGTGACTGAATAGTACTCCCTCCGTCTGCCATTATGAGTCCCGGTTGACCATTTTAGTCCATCCGCCATTAGGATTTCCGGTTGACCATTTTAATTCATCTGCCACTGAAGTCTTGGTTCACCTTTACTATAAAAGGTAGGTTGACCTTACTTTCCACTAACTCATTCTCCTCACATTTTATTATAAAACTAATATATAAAAATGAGGCTTATATTCTACTATATTTCCACACACTTTCTTTTGTATTTTTTAAAATTCGTATCGAACTCAAATGAGATCCTAATGACAAACGGAGGAAGTATACTTTTTCATATCCTACGAGTAGATGAGAAAAGGCAAGCTCACTTCACTACTAGTCTACTACACACGTGAACAAACTCAATTACCAATCTCGATGCGTTAATTATAACATATACTCCCGCTGTCCTACTTAATATGACCACATTCTTGAATGATACAAAATTTCAAGTGATATAGTTATTTGTAATAAAGTAGAGCGAAAAAAATAATTAAATATTTTAATAAGGAGAGAGGAGAGAGAGATTTAATTCCAAATATAGAAAGTGGACATCTTGAATGAGATAAACTAAAAAGGAAAGGTGGATATCTTGAATAAGATGGATGGAGTACCCAAGTATATGACACAAATCTCGAGGTGCTGCTTTAAATCATCGCCGACATAATAAGTATACGATGAACGAAATGAAATTACTTCATACGAAATTTGGCTCGTTCAATTTGACCAACCTCACATAAATAATTTTATAGAAACGAAATTTGGAGTCGTCAGCTGATTTCGGTTCTTGCTTTAGAGTTAGAAGGAAAATCAGTTGGGTATATATTTTTTGTTTTTGTTCCACGAACTTTGTTAAAGTATCATTTTTAGGTTCGTGAACTTTGAAAATATCATTTGAGGTCTGTCAAATTATGAGTTAATATCAATCGAAGTACTTTTTTTACTATTTCCAAGTTCTTCTGCATGAAAATATCCTCAGTACATTGAAGGGTTTATATTTTTAATAAACTTATGACATTTTTTATAAACATCTTTACTATATAGTTTTGATGAATTTTCTAAATATAATTTGACCTTCAATATTATCACTTAATTTTGTGGCATGCAAGAAAAGTTTCTTCTTCAACTTTTTATAATTAAATAATTTTAAAATATTTTTAAGATATGGATACTCATAAAAATTAATGTCACAGTCAATAGACGATGCTTGAATTTTGATATATTGATATGGAGTAATTTTTAAATAATATTTCAATATTCAAGTATCGTCTATTGACCGCGACCTTAATATTTAAGAGTATCCATACCTCAAAAATATTTTTAAATTCTTTAACTATAAAAGTTGAAGAAGAAATTTTTCTTGCATGTCACAAAATTAAGTGATAATAATAAAGGAAAAATTATATATAGAAAATTCATAAAAAATAGTATATTGTAAAGATATTTATAAAAAAAATATGAGTACGTGATAAGTTAATTATAAATATGTACTCTTTAGGGTATTGGGGGTATTTTTGTCCATAAAAACTTGGAAATAATAAAAAAGTATCTTCGATTGATACTACTCATAGTTGTCAGACCTCAAATGATATTTTCAAAGTTCATGGACCTAAAATGATACTTTGACAATGTTCATGGACCAAAAAAGATATTCCCTCTTTTTTTTGGTAAATATCAAGGGTATCCACCGGCAAGCCTATTGAATAGGCACCATGCTGATTTGTAGGCACCTTAATGATTGGGACAACCCTTAAGAATGAACGGGTCTCATGCCATATATTCGACCACACCCCTTGAGTTCAGTTGGGTATATTTTAATTGTTACGTTCAGATACGATCATCCTATCGTTGCCTATACTACCAACATCCTTTAAAATTAAAAACTATTTTCATAAACTATTTCCATTTTAAACCGTCCCTTAAAAATAGAAATTCTCTAAACTTTTTATGTTAAAAAGTGAATTTCACCATTCACTAATACTAATGTTCCTATTTTTCTCTTCATCTTACTCATTTTACCATTTTTTCTCAGTCTTCTCTACTTACTTTACTAATTCATCTCTTACTTTATCAATTGTGTAATAAAATTCACGTAGTTTCAAAAGATTTTTTTTAAAGACCGAGGTAGCCCCGCATAACGAATTTGATGATTTGAAATTGAAGGAAAAAGATAGAACATAAATAAGGTGACATAAAGTCCGAACGTACACGTAGGTATGTAGACATTAAATAATGTAGAATGGTGATCATACATTCATTGAGCTGAGATAATTTAAGATGGATACACTTTTATTATCAAATACAAAGCAGAAAAAATTCTGCAGAAAAAATTCTCTACTCCATGTGTACCATATGGAGTAGAAAAAATTCTCTACACAAAGCAGAAAAAATCTTATTTAGTATGCCTCACTAATAATATCTTGCCAAATGAAAATGTATATCACACATGGACAAATGATTATAATGGGATAATATCATCTTTTAAGGAAAATTTTTATAATTCCTATATATAACATACAACCATATACACACACAATACGTTAAATTAATAATTGTTCAATTTCAATTGAAAAAATCATCATTTACTGAGATTTGATAATTACACTCTTTTTGTATTATGCTTTTCTTTCTTTTTTTTTTTAACTTGAGTACATATTTTTTCATTTTTTATGCTTCATCACATAATTTTCTAGAATCTTATGTATCAAAATCTGGTCATTTTTTAGTCAAGTAAATATATTCTTGACTATATTTATAATTTATTGATTATATCTTTATAGTATATACTCCCTCCGTCCCAAGGAAGATGACCCCTTCCTTGGGCGGCACGGGATTTTATGCAACTTTATTTTGTGTGTTAAGTGGAGAGAGTAAAGTAAGAGAGAGGAAATACATAGAGATAAAGATGTTTCCATTTTTAGTAATGAGTCATCTTGGTTGGGACAAACCAAAAAGGAAAGTGGGTCATCTTCAATGGGACGGAGAGAGTATTTAATTTTAGCTTCATTATTTTATAATTTCTTTTTTACAGATAATTAACTATAAATTAAAGACGACATATTTATGCCTACTAAAGTTTTAACTTCTTAGATTTATAGTTGATATTTCTTTATTAGAATAATCTTATTTTAATTGCATAAAATAAAATTGTAATCCTTAATTTGAATATCCTAATAAGTAGTAGTATTTTAATTTCTTCTAATTCATATTAAATTTTGTTCATATATTGTCTATCACTCTATAGAATCCATCAGATCATTTTATTATTATTAACTATCTTAATCAATATTTTACCTTAACATATAATCATTATATGGTTTATGCATAATGATAAAATAGAAAAAAATAGAACTGCATCGTATAATCATTCATATATTAAACTTATTGTGTGCGATACTAATATAATTTTATTTATGTATATATGAACAAAAAAGATAAATATTCTCATAAAATAAATAAATATAATTTACATTTTATATATTATTATAAAGAATAGCAGTCTCGATTAATAAATTGATGGTGCAATATGATAATCATTTTATATATGGAAATTATAAAAAATTCCTTAAAACTTCATAGTATGCCAGTATAATCATTTGCCATGTATGCTATACATTTCTATTTGGCAAGAATTATTAGTGAGGTATACCAAATAAGATTGTCATGTGGTATACATGGACTAGGGAATTTTTTCTCTAATCAAACGCTCGCATTTTGGTTGAGGGCCTCGCAGCAAGCACCGCATATCCCACCGCAGCAGCCGCATCGACATCCTACGGAGCACGACTGAAGCCTCCTATGTCGCTTCGCTACTATATCATCAACGTCCGGCCACCACCACTCGACAGATGCCTCCGTGTGCACTGCAGGGTGAGTCGAATGATCCATCGCTGAAATGGATTTGGGGTTGGTGGTGAGGTAGCACCATAGTGCAAACCCCATGAACATGGCCAGCATCATTGGCGCAATCTTCGACTTACTAGACATCATCTGCACATTCAGTTAGTATGGAATATTCAGTTACTATATTTCTTTGGGATTTATATAGACTTTTAGGCTTTGTTGTTCTTGTCACCTTCACAATAAACGATGCAACGAAGATACTTAACATATTGTATTTTACCTAAATGGTTTTATGCCTTCGGCTGGTGGTGTTTACAATTAATCAAATCATTGTATTCATATGGACATAATCTCTCCTTTATCATAAAATATGTCCAAATGTCACATTCTATGTACATGGAACACGGAATAGAATTTTTGGATATTATTTGTATGTTGCTTCCAAGCAGAGATGGAATTCAAGAACTGAAGCCTTTACAATTCCAAAAATGCACCATAACAAATAGCTCTCTCTATCACACACAAGATGTTCACCTTTTCTTTTTTATTTGTCTCGTTTAAGATGTTCACTTTCTATATTTGGAAAAAATCTTTCTCTCATCTCTCCTCATTAAAATATACTGAGTATTACTTTTTTATCTCTTCCTAAAATCCCGTGCAATTCAAGAATGTGGACATCTTGAGTAGGACAGAGAGAGTACTATACTCCACCGAATGCATAGACAGGATACACCAAAATATAAACGTGATCGCGATTTAAATTTCAGAATAATATGTACTCAGGGGCGGATGCAGAAAAAATTGGGTGTAGGGGCTGAGCTTCATTATATATTTTTTCACAGTCAAATATAATATATATATATATGTATATATATATAGAGAGAGAGAGAGAGATGTGGTCATATAATAACCCTCAAATCACGTAATAACCCTATAACTAAATATGAACCACACATATTTTCTAATCTTGTGGTTGAGATTCAAACTTAGATTTACTTCAAAACTTAGATTTTCTGAAACTATCATTTTATCCCCTGAGACTATCATTTTATCCACTGAAACTATCATTTTATCATTTTATGCAAAAGTATCATTTTATCATTTGAAACTATCATTTTATGATGCAAAAATATCATTTTATCACTCAACCTATCATTTTACCCACTGAAACTATTATTTTATTCCCCGAAATTATCATTTTATCATTTTATGCAAAAGTATCATTTTATCATTTGAAACTATCATTTTATGATGCAAAAGTATCATTTTATCACTGAACCTATCATTTTACCCACTGAAACTATCATTTTATCATTTTATGCAAAAGTATCATTTTATCATTTGAAACTATCATTTTATCCCCTTACACTATCATTTTATGATGTAAAAGTATCATTTTTATCATTTGAACCTATCATTTCATAATTTGAAACCATCATTTTATCCCCTGAAACTATCATTTTATCCACTGAAACTATCATTTTCTAAATTTCAATTAGTTCAAAACAGCAGAAACAAATGTCTGAAACCATCATTTTATCCACCGAAACTATCATTTATCTACACAAATATCTTTTTATCTACTCAACGTATCATTTCATAATCTGAAACCATCATTTTATCAAGTGCAACTATCATTTTACAATCTGAAACTATCATTTGCTAAATTTCAATTAGTTCAAAACAGCATAGAGAGCCTAATTTGTCACTTAAGTAGAACAAAACACTACTCACAAAATCAGCACTCAAAGAAACTGCTTCGAATCTGCATTACTGATGCACACAATTTTCTAAACCAAAGCGTTTTACTAATAGATCATGGCTTCTCAAGTGTAAAAGGTCAGGAGGTTAGGATATGGAATAATGTATGAATTGATGATACAAAACCAAGTATGAAGTAAATTCAAAGTAAATTCATCATGCTATCATATGTAACTCTAAATCTACACTAAAAAACTATAAAATCTAAAAAAACGTGAATCGCTGGAAAAATGATAAAATCGAGCAAAAACAACAGTGAAATAAGTAATAAACTTCATCCAACCTTTCTTCGATAATGCTAGAGCGTTTTCCGTCGTCATATTCCAGAATTTGTATGGGTTTTCCTTCGAAGCTGAAGAATCAAGGGTTTGAAATGCGATTCAGAGGGTTTGATGGCGATTCGGAGGGTTTGAGTGTGAGAGAAATTGAATGTAGCGTTTAATCCATGATTCTTTTTACGCGCCCAATTTTACAACGAAATGACAAATTTGCCCTTAAGATATCCGAATATGATAGTTTTAATTGATAAAATGATAGTTTTTGTAACGACCCGCTAAGCCGGTATTATTAGAAACAATATTATTAGCTTGATTATATATATAAGTGACTTTTATGCGATTAAATCCGAACTACGATAGATCGTCGTTGTTATTTGTTGGACGTCAAATAAATGAATACAACACGTAGATATGTTACACATGCATAAATATAATAAATTTAAATTTAAATAAATAAATAAGATCTCAAAATTTAAAATTTTAATGTCCGATACATCTAGCAAAATTTAATACATCCTACGTTCTAAGAAAATCGGGTACTTCAACGTAGACGGCCACGGACTTGAGCCGATTTTTCCTACACCAAATAAACAAGTAAATAAATAAATAATAAAAAAAAATATATTAATAAACAAAAAGGGAGGGTAGATCCCAATGGCTTAATTATCTCCTGACACGTTATTTAATGCTGCCACCAAAGAGGCTTAAATAGCTTCCGACACATCATTTAAAGCTGCAACCATGCAACCAAAGTTTTCTAAAGGACAATCATTCCTTGTCAGATAAAGATTGAGATAACATCTTTTGTTAGGTTGCTGCCATCTTTCGTATACTTAGATATACAAACAAATTCTTCATTCACCCCACATCACCATCATACAATCCATTTCTCTACACACACAACCCACAAAAGATAAAGGAGTACGGAGGAGATTTGCACAACTTTTTCACTACAATCCAACAACATCCACTACTAGAAAATTGGCTTGTAATGACACTTAAAATTGTCACTAGAAAATTACTGTGCTGACACTTCATCTATAATGACACTTATGCAAGTGCAGCACCGGGTACCTGTAGTAAGAGGTAGTGTGTAGATAGTACATCTATGATGGCACTTTTTATGTTGAAGTGCAGTAACAATATATTATAAAGTGCAGTGAAAAGCTAGTGTGTAGATAGTACATCTATGCTGGCACTTTTTATAAAGTGTGATAAAAAAAGTGTAGTGAGAAGCAATTTTTCTAGTAGTGATCTTTCCACATAAAAAAAAGGTGAATCTCAAACCATCCTTTTCCTTTTCTTTTACGTACAAGTATATGCATATATATATGTTTTTTTAGGTAGAATCTGCCCCCCCTCCCAATTACAACCATACTGTATCTTCACTACTTATTCATCCACATAGCAGACATACACTCTTAGTTCACCAAAATCAGTAGATAGAAACCAAGTAGGATCCTACTGCCCTAACAACTAGAAAGAAGGACAAACACTTATCTTTATGAACTTGCCGGATTCCGGCAGCAAGCTCAACACTCCGTCGCCAACAAGCGACGACCTTTGCTCCGAAAGCCACTGCTTCCATATCTTTAAAAATCTGGAAAGTTTGAATGTAATTAGCAAAGTTATCAAAAATAATAATAATAATAATAAAAATAATAATAATAATATCTTTAAAAAAAATATTGAAAAGAGAGGGGTAGAGGAACGAACTTTCCGACCACCCTACCTGTCGAGAAATGACGACGGCGGCTGGGGAAGATCCTCGGCGATGTCGGCTGAGGAGGACCCGCGACGATGGCGGATCCGCAGCGGCGGCAGCGGTGCGGTGAACCGAGCGGGAGATGGAGAGGCTGACCAAGAGAGGGAGGCTAACCGGGAGAGAGAGAGACGAAGCCGCAACCTGTGCATGCATGGCGGCGGCGGCGGATCGGGAGAAAGATAGAGGGGGATGGCGGCGCAATGGTAAAGAGAGAAGAGAGAGAGAGAGAGAGGGATAGGAGAGAGAGAGAGAGAGAGAGAGAGAGAGAGACGAGAGGAAGGAGTAGGCGCCGCCGGAGCGGCGGCGCTGGTAAGGCGGCGGCGCCGAGTAGGAGGGGGGAGGGTTCTGATTTAGGGTTGGGAGTGAAGAAGGTGAAGGTAGGTGTATTTATATATGTGGGATTTAAATGATTTGGGCTAGTTTTTTTTTTTTTACTTGGGCCAAGGGAGTGAGGAATTAAAATGAGCCCAATCCTTTAAATCATGAAGACTGTTTTAAATAGGGGGTAGCCCAATTCGGAATTTATTTGTGTTTTGGGCTGAAAATGAAAGAGAGTTTTCATCTAGTAGAAAATAATATCTTCTGAAATCAAAACTAATATTAAAGTTTAGCCTAAGTTTAAAATAATATTTCATTAATGTTTATTTTAATTAATTTTTATTATTTATTCCATTAATATAACTAGCTAAAATAATTGATCTTGGAATTTATTTTAGAGTTTACGTAAAAATTTTAGTGACACTTAGTCGGAGCCCGAAATAGCAATAAAGTAGTAATAGATAATGTAACTTTAGAAAATTCTTTATGAATGATAATAACACTAATAAAAGTAATAATATTAATTATACTAATAAGAATATGAATAATACTAAACCTTGAGACTTTATTTCTCATTTAATTAGAGTAGTTTAAAACTAAATTAATATTTTCCTATTGTGATATTTTCAAAAGGGGTACGTTAGCAAGTAAAGTCGGAACGAAGAATTCAAGTTAAGAAAGCTAAGCGATCAAGGTGAGCTTTCTTATACTAAAATACAAATCGTATTTTATGAAAACACGAACACCCGTTCGTGATTTTAATGATGTTGTCTTGCCACAAATGTTTTGTATATGATGCCTATCTGTTGGTTACGGCCAAGTGAATAATGAATGATGATATATGTGAATCGATTCGATTTTAAGTCCTGGTAGGGTGGTGTCCCTACTTGGAACCTCTGACCGTGAACGGCAGAGAAGGTGACCGTGGAAGGTGGTCACCTTCCCGGCACAAGGGTACCTCTGACATGTTGGACAGAGAAGGTGACCGTGCGAGAACACCATCTCGACGGCACAATGTGATTAGATATGGCTAAGTACAGGAAAAAGGGCCCAATGGGAATATTTTTAGTAAGCTCGGGCCTTTTCAATAAACATCCCCGAGTGTTACTGTGATGATGGCTTGATAATATTTTCAAATGTATATTTGTATTTTTCGGCAATGCGTTCACTAAGTACTTTTGTACTCAGCCCTGCATATATTTCTAAATGTGCAGGTTGAGTCGTGGAAGGGGGAAGGCATAAGTGCTATGGGGAGCAAGCTAGTAACTAAGAATAAAACCCTCGGAGGTTCATGTCTCCACACATGGACCGCGTTCTTTTGCTTCCGCTGTGCCAGATAAGAGGTAGTGTCTATTTTACTTTTGGCTCTAAGATCAGAACTTGTATGAACAGTTACTCGATTCTGCATGATCGAGTGTATTTTGCTAAAGTAGGTGGGGGCAAAATAGTCATTTAATAAACAAAGCTGGGTAAAACATGAATCTCTCTCATTTAGATAATTTTTCTTCAGCCCGTCATCTCTTCTACTCAAATTCTCCATCGATTCTCCACCATTTCATTAAGTGATCTTGTAGTGGTTGAGCGTGGCATTGGAGAAGAAGCGGTCCCAGAGGGGGGCGAAATGGAGGTTGGAGTTGAAGAGGAAGGCGATTTTAAGGCGGCGGAGGGTGGAGGAGAGGTGCGATTTAGCGGCGGGGGAAATTGGCGGAGTCCATTGTGATGGCCATGTGGAAGAGGGGGAGGTCGTCGAGCTCGTCGGGGAGGGAGATGGAGATTTGGCTCGGCGGCAGGATTCGAGGAGCGAGGAAGAAGAAGAGGAGTGGTAGAGAGAGGGGAAGGATTAGCAGTGCGGAGGAAATTGCCAGGGTTGCGGATGAATTTACTCTTCGATTACTAATTTGGGTTTATGCGAGAGAGGAGTATGATTTCATGGATGGCGAAATCTGTTTTTGAGATTAATAGATTTTGAGAGAGAACAACAATTGCCAATTGTGGGAAAGTCGGGAACGCCGTTATATGGATTGCTTTCTCTTCTTTGGCGATTTTCTTTCCTAGATTTTTACTTCACTGATGTGAACAAAATAGATCATTACAAGAAAATATCACAGAAACATCACTATAACCGTGGAACACATCACTCTAAGCATGTTTTTACTTCACTGATGTGAACAAAATAGATCACTATAACAAAATATCACACAAACATCACTCTAACCGTGGAACACATCACTCTAAGCATGTTTTTACTTCACTAATGTGAACAAAATATATCACTATAAGAAAATATCAAAGAAATATCATTCTAACAGTGGAACACATCACTCTAAGCATGTTTTTACTTCATTGATGTGAACAAAATAGATCATTATAAGAAAATATCAAAGAAACATCACTCTAACTGTGGAACACATCACTCTAAGCATGTTTTTACTTCACTGATGTGAACAAAATAGATCACTATAACAAAATATAACAGACACTTCACTCTAACCTTGGAATACATCACTCTAAGCATGTTTCTACTTCACTAATGTGAACAAAATAGATCACTATAACAAAATATCACAAAAACATCACTCTAACCTTGGAACACATCACGCTAAGCATGTTTTTACTTCAATGATGTGAACAAAATAGATCACTATAAGAAAATATCACAGAAACATCACTCTAATGATTTCGATTCATACAAACCTCATTCGCAGATCCATACAAATCCATGGAAGCTGAAAACGCATCTGAATTCGATTTGGCTTGGCTCGACTCCACACAAACCTTTCTTCTCAATGATTTCGATTCCGATTTTGATTTGGATTCCTCACCTGCAAATTCTCTGATCAATGCGACGAATCCTATCAAAGACGAGAGCGAATCTTTGTCGCAGTTGCTGAGCGACGAGAGTAATTCCGCGGGCGTTGCGGCGGCAGTGGAGTGGAAGTGGTACAGAGGCAGTTGAGGTCCACCACCTGCCCCGCCACCAGCCCCTCCGTCCCAATCGCCTTTGCCAGCTCCCCCACCGCCGCCAGTATCCTCTCCGGCGCCACCCCCCACTGTGGCCGTCGCCATGAATTCAAAAGCAAATGCCAACAAAACAAATATCCCTATGCAGTTTTTATTAATTAAAGTTGATTTCCTAAAATACCCCTATGCAGTTTTTATTAACTAAAAATGTTTACTTATTTTGGTCATTGGATTAAGATAATGAGTGGCTGAGATTTGTTCTCTAGTTATTCACTTAATATTAGTTATACTTTGATCATCTCCATATATATATATATTTATATAGGGGTGCATTATAATGATAACCCCAATTTGTATGATAACCCTATAACTAAATCTCCACCACACATTTTTAAAATACGTGGTCTAGATTTAATCTAACATAACTATCATTTTATCAAATAAAACTATCATATTTCGGATATATAAGGGCAAAATTGTCATTTAGTTATAAAATTGGGTGCGTAAAAAGAAAACATGAATTAAACGTTGCATTCAATTTCTCTCGCACTCAAACCCTCTGAATCGCATTCAAACCCTCCGAATCGCATTTCAAACCCTTGCTTCTTCAGTTTCGAAGGAAAAACCATCTAAATTCTGGAATATGACGACGGAAAACGCTCAAGCATCATCGAAGAAAGGTTGGATGAAGTTTATTACTTATTTCACTTTTATTTTTGCTCGATTTTATCATTTTGCCAGCGATTCTCGTTTTTTTTAGATTCTATAGTTTTTTAGTGTAGATTTAGAGTTACATATGACAGCATGATGAATTTACTTTGAATTTACTTCATACTTGGTTTTGTATCATCAATTCATACCTTATTCCATATCCTAACCTCCTGACCTTTTACACTTGATAAGCCATGATCTACTAGTAAAATGCTTTGGTTTAGAAAATTGTGTGCAGCAGTAATGCAGATTCGAAGCAGTTTATTTGAGTGCTGATTTTGTGAGTAGTGTTTTTGTCACGACCGCATTTTCTAAGGATAGAAAACACGGTTGATCGTGACTAGGGGCGGGGGTATAAGAAGCGGGAAAGAAATAAGGGAAAATAAAATCAAACATTGGTTGCGAGACATGACTAATTAAGTGCTGATACATAGAAGAAAAGATACTCGATCATGAAATCTCGAGTAATTGTTTGTAAAAATGTCAAAATATCAGAGTTTTGAACAAAATAGACCTGAGCCTTTTAAGATGCACAACGAAAGCAAATGAACGCGGTTCCATGTATGAAGACATGAACCTCCGAGAGTCAAAATCTGACTGAATTAAATGCCTTGTCTCAATATCACTTCCTCCACCACTTCGCTGCTCAACCTGCACATTTAGAAATATATGCAGGGCTGAGTACAAAAGTACTCAGTGAACACATTGCCGAAAAATACAAATATACATTTGAAAATATTGTCAAGCCATCATCACAGTAACACTCGGGGGTTTATTGAAAAGGCCCGAGCTTACTAAAATATTCACATTGGACTGCAGTCCCTTTTTTCGGTACTTAGCCATATCTGATCACATTGTGTCGTCGAGATGGTGTTCTCGCACGGTCACCTTCTCTGCCCATCATGTCAGAGGTATCCTTGTGCCGGGAAGGTGGCCACCTTCCACGGTCACCTGCTCTGCCCAACATGTCAGAGGTAGCTTGTGTACACTAGTCCGAGCGGGGACACCACCCTCACTAGGACCCGAATTCGACTTGTATATCATAATTCACTTGGCCTTAGCCAAACAGATAGGCATCATACAAAAACATTTATGGCAAGACAACATCTTTAAAAAAATCACGAACATGTGTTTGTGTTTTCATAAAATACGATTTGTATTTTTAGTATAAGAAAGCTCACCTCAAGTTCTTAATTCGAAATTATTTTCTTTCCCATGATGTCACATCTCGCTTGCGAGGAATCACCTTTAGCATTTAAATAACACATAAATCAACACCACAAAACAAGCCAATAAATAAAATGCATGCATCCTAAGGCATCGATTATTCTATCGATACGATTATGAATTCTTTTATCTCGTTTCTTGATTTTTGCGTATTTTTTATTATTCGGCGGCCGCCCAAGGTTCATCCGTTGGCTTCTCGTATTTCCCTCCACGATATCGAATTAAAATCCCAAAATTATCTAAGTGCATAAATTAATCATCGAAATATTTTCCCTCACAATTATATTTATTTTGAAACTTGGGGTAAATTATTAATACTTCAAAATTATTTCGGAATTTAATTAAATAATTTTGTCATGATTAATTATAGGCCCAAAGATTTATTTAAAAGCCTCAAAACTTAATTATTTCCCCACCTTATATCTCCAATTAAATTAAGAAGCCCAACTACTATAACTCCAAGAGAGGCCCAATCTTTATTTTCTCCAAATTAATTTAGGGCCCAACTCCAAAATTAAAGAGGGAGGCCCAACTATACTCTCTCCATCTACACGCCTCTTTCTTTCTCTCTCCCTATTCCTCTCTTCTATCTCCCTCTCGATTTCCCCTCTCTCCAACCTCACGCCGCCGTCCTCTCTCTCTCTATCCCGATCTTCCGCCGCCACCGCGGATCCGCCTCCGTCGCTCCTCCAAACTCGCCCAGCCACCGCCGCAGTCAGCAGCACCCAGCCACCGCTGCCGTCAATGCACATAGCCGACAGCGTCGTCCAGCCACTGCCTCCGTCAGACGCCGGAAGAGCTGCTGCTGCTGGGGCGCGTACCCGCCGTCGCACCGCTGAACCCAACGCCGGTCAGGCCGCTGCTGTTGCCGTCGGGTCATGCCCGATTAACTCCGATTTCACCCCGATTTTCACCGAAGGGATAAGTTCTCTTTCAAAATTGTGTTCTTTCGCAGTTTCGGTTAATCACAGTGGGTATTTGATTATTAAAGTTTGCTCAGTGTTGGTTTCGGTGTTGGTTTCTTTTAATTTGGTTCGATTTCTGAGTGGTACGTTCTAGTAGATATTTGAGTTCTAAACTATATGGCATGCTCCCGTATGATATACTAAAAAGGAATTGGAGTTGGGAGGGAGTATACCTTGAACAGAGTTTGAGAAAACAACCTATCAACCAATAGCTCTGTCTTTCAAGTTTGGTTCACGATTTCTTGAATTTGATTTGAGAAGGATGTGTTTGGTTTTTTCCTTGCTGCAGAGAACGTAGAGGAGAGAAGAATAAACTGAGGAGAAGATTTAATATAGAGGGATGGCGGCTTGGAGAAAAATATCTTGGAATTTTTAATTATATTAATTTACTAACTTGGTGACCAAGTTAGATTATTTTAATTTTTTTTTCTTTTTTTTCCGGTTGTTATAGTTTTGTTCTACTTAAGTGACAAGTTATGCTCTCTCTGCTGTTTTGAACTCATTGAAATTTAGCAAATGATAGTTTCAGAAGGTAAAATGATAGTTGCACTTGATAAAATGATGATTTCAGATTATGATATGATACTTTGAGTAGATAAAAAGATATTTGTGTAGATAAATGATAGTTTCAGTGGGTAAAATGATAGTTTCAGGGGATAAAATGATAGTTTGACTATATATAATGACATAAATTGTTTAACACACTGAAATCTTTTGTGTATTAGGAAAGAACATTCGTGATGCTGCTGATGATGATGATGATAGACTATTAGCAGATGAAATAGAAAGTATAAGAAATAAGAAGAAAAGAAATAATGATGATGAAACTAATGGTAAGACAGCTTCAAAGAAGGGCAAGGAAAAAGTTGTTCAAGATGATACAGTCATTCAGACACCGACTTTGGCAGGAAGAAGGAATACTGACTTCTTCGTTGACATGCTCGAATCTCTAAACAAGAATCAAAGAAGAGTTGTTCGAGAGATTGGGTTTAGCGCACTCCTAAACTTCAATATAATAAGTTTCCCAAGGGCATTGGCATATTATCTGATTTACAACTTTATCCCTAAAAGTTCATCAATTAAATTGAACAGCGGGGAATCACTGTTTCTAGATGATGAAGATGTTCACATAACTCTTGGGTTCCCGATCGGATCTTTACCTATGAATAGGATCAAATTTCAGAAAAATATCAACATCAAAACTCAAATTGCTAGATTCTGTAAAGGTGGAGAGAAAAAAATGTAGCCAAAGTATGTTGTAGAGCAGATGAATAAAGACGAAGAAGGTGGTGAGTGGTTCAAATGGACTTTTATGGTTCTCGTGGAGTATGCCTTGATTAACACTCCTGCTGATGGAAATGTGAGCCCACAAATTTTAGATTACATAGCTGATGTTGAGAAGATCAAACAATACAATTGGTGTAGCTATGTCATATCTAAATTGCATGAAACACAAAAGAGATGGAAAAGAAACACAGCAAAGATATTTACAGGACCAGTTATCTTTGTAGTGGTAAGAATATATTTGTTTTCCATTGTCTATGAATCTATTTACAGAAAAACTAATATTTAGTTTTTGTTAATGTAGGCTTGTTACGTGGACAGAATTGTCTTTGAAAAAAAAATGGTGCCAAGATGTTATCCAACAGTTAAAGGATGGACTGTCGAACTGTTGAAAGAAAGACAAAGAGCAGAAATGAATGATTCAGATTTTGGTCTGGGTCATAAGTATGACCGATATAAAAAGCAACCACGTGAAGAGAATGGTGAAGATGATGAATCTGAAGATGTAGAAGCTTTGAAGATGAATGATCATGATGAAGAGGGGACAACCAGTGGAAGTCAAGAAAAGACTTTCATAGATAAATGGAAGGAAGCTGCCAGGGATTGTAAAGCCTCAATGTTGAATATGGTTGATGTCCTTGAAGCATCGCCGGATGAACTTAAGAACTTTAATAGCTTTAAGATAATCTGTGATACAACAAGAAATGCAATGAGATTGAGAGAGGAAGGTGTGCAGCATGCTATAGAAAGTCAGAAAACAATGACACATGCTATGAGCAATTATGAAATTGGCGATCCTGAATGGATCGATATCATGATTGAGCTAACTAAAGCTGCTAAGAGGACATGTATACTGAAAAATAGGAATGAGTTCCTTACCTTCACTCTGATACCGGAATATGACTACACTCCTGATGAGAATCAAAATTTTAATCGGGAAAAAGATATGGAGAAGGAAAAAGATGATGAGGTGGAAAATGAGCAAGAGAAACAGAATGAAAGCGAAAAGGAAATGGCTAATAAAGCAGCTCGAGAAGAGAAGGAAAAATTTCTAGAGAAAGAAGTTCAATATGAAGAATATGAGGTAACTTTTAAAAATTATAGTTTAAGTACATAAAATGATTGTTTATATGGTTAAAATGATATAGGTTTGATGATGTTTTTTGGTTGTTCTGTTTTATTTGAAAAATGATACTTTTGCATCATAAAATGATAGTTTGAGGGGATAAAATGATAGTTTCAAATGATAAAATGATACTTTTGCATGATAAAGAGATTGTTTGAGTTCTTTGGTTGGATAAAATGATAGTTTCATGGAATAAAATGATAGTTTCAGTGGGTAAAATGATAGGTTCAGTGATAAAATGATATTTTTGTTTCATAATGATAGTTTTAGATTTTTGTCTGATAAAATGATACTTTTGGCTGATAATATGAGTTCCATTGGGTAAAATAATATCCCTTCTGTCAATAACAATTTATATTTTTGAATGAAAGCATGACAGAGTTGATGCCATAATATCCACTATCATGGAGGATATAAATGTTGAAATAGGAGATGATGAAGTTTTAAAACAGAGAGAAGAAAATTTGGAAAAGGACTAAGGGAAGAAGATGGTTTCCCAAGAACCACCAGTTGAAAAGGAAAAAGTGGCCAGAACAACAAAGAAAATTGTTGAAGCATTGTGCTCTCCCTACAATGTCAGAGCAGTAAATCTAAAAGGAAAACTGAATAAAGAAGAGAAAGAAATAATGTACTGGTTGATGACACATGAAGAAAGCGAATAGTAAGTTTTGAATTACATAATTATATTCTTATTAAGTTCTTTTAACTAACATTAAATATGAATTTGAAATCAGTTATGAGATAGTTTATGAGAACAACATGATGAGCATGTTCAAGATTGATTTCCACAGCCTTGCTCCACGTACACACGTCAGTATCAACATCATAGATGCATGGGTTGTGTACCTCAACTACCATGAAAAATTCAAATCAAAGGCATCACCGAGTCATCTTTTCATCAACACCACACCTACGGTACAGTAAATGAGTAAATAAATAATAGTGTTACATTAAAAGTTAAATTTATTTACAAAAATGTAAACATGACAGGTATCATATATTACTGCAAGGAAATCTGAATGGACTGAAGCCGAGGCTCAAGAAAGATTCTGCTCAATGTTAAATGAATTTGTGTCAAAGATTGAAAATTTCAAATGGGAAAATTATGACATGGTAAGTCATAATGAGATATACATTACAGAACAACATACCTATATTTTTGAAAATAACATTTGTATATAATGTTTTGAAAATTAGATATTCTTTCCGATCTGGGCGTACGGACATTTTTATATCATCTGCTTCAATCTCAAAATGCAAATGATGGATGTGATTGACAATGCTCTGATTAGTGAAGAGTTGATTGAGAAGAAATATGGAGATGCACCAAGTATTCTGGTATGTTTAGTTAAATGCATTGAATATCATTTAGTACGGAACATAATATCATTTTTAACAGTAATAAATATCATTTTTAATCAACCTCATGTATATTTTGTGTTATTTGAATAGAAACATTTCTTCCGAGTTTATCTTGGAAATGGAGTTAATCCATCAATGGGGAGAATTGTTAAAATGTCAAAAATCAGACACATGAATATGCCATGGCAGAACGATACAAATAAAGTTGACTGTGGAGTTTATGTGATGCGCCATTTGGAGACTTACATGGGTGGTGTTGTTCGTAACTGGAATTCGAGTTTAACGAAGAAGGGGACAGAGGTGTTCACAAAACTCCGTGCCAAATATACTGAAGCATTGCTTATTGGAGATACTAACAAGAAGGCTTTTGAGACATTTACAATGATACCCCCTAAAGAGAGCTAGTAGTTGTAATAGTAACTTGTATGACTTGATACAAGTGTTTTGTAGTAGTGGTTTCGAATATAATCACCCAAGATTATCATTTTGTCAGTCAGAAGTATCATTTTATCTGCTGCAAGTATCATTTTGTCATTTTATAGGTCAGAAGTATCATTTTATCTGCTGCGAGTATCATTTTATCATTTTATCATTTTATAAGGTTATTGGCATATTATCTGTTGCGAGTATCATTTTATCATCTTATATTTCACTTTTTCAGGTTAAAGTATCATTTTTTCAGTTTATATATCATTTTGTCACGTTAAAGTAACATTTTATCAGCGTATATGTCATTTCTTCAGTTATATATCATTTTATAAGGTTGCTGTCATTTTATCCGCTGAGATTATCATTTAATCAGGTTAAAGTGTCAGTTTATGACCAATGTATCATTTTATGAACAAAAGTATCATTTTATGCGCTGAAAGTAACATTTTGTTAACAAAAAGAGTATCATGTTATCAGCCAAAGTGTCATGTCATTTTATAAGCCCAATGTATCATTTTATTAAACAAAAATGTCATTTTATACACCAAAAATACATATCATTTTATCTGCTGCGAGTATCATTTTATCAGCTAAAGTGTCATTTTATATCAAATGGCTTCAATCTGCCTTCTCATTAACTCTACCACAATTTCTTGAATCATGACGACCCATCTCATGACATTTACCACACCGTCGTAGAGGCTTATTTGCTTTCTTTATTGCACTCTCCCTCTTTGATACCCTGTCACTAGCTGATCCTTTGGTTCTAACAACGTCTGGAGGATGTACATCAATCACATCAGGTACTGCCATTCCAAAATATTCCTCAATCATCTTTTTCTTTTCAATGACTGAAGGTGTTGCACAATTTCCAAATATATGCTCTTCCAAATCATCAAGACCAGCACATAACAAAGACAGATGATCCATACTTCCCTCGGACTTTTGGACTAATCGATAAAAGTTGGAGAACAACTTTTTCTTAACTTCCTGCTTTTCATCCAAATCTGCAAGGTAAAAGATAACATTATTACAATAAATACTATCATTTCTCTAACTGAAAAATAGAGTTTTTACAAATAAGGTTAAAAATGGAGCACACGTTTAAATGGTTGTATCTCCTTAGATGGTAGACCATAGGCTGCCTTTAGTAAAGAGCTCTTCAACCACCTTCGACCAAAATATTTCTCAGGAATGAGATTAGCAGACTTATTCTTCAACAAACAAAATATATGACAACATAACAAACCAATTCTGGAAAACTTCTTACAACTACAGTCGAATGTGTCTTGCTTACAATCATACTTAACATCCCATGTTCTACCATATTGGTCCTTGACCTTATGCGTCTTGATGTTATCCTCAATAGTTATAGAAACAATCTCACATACCATATTTATTTCCTATTGTACATGTTTGAAAATAGAATCTGTGTAGATTGTAGATGCATGCTTCTCAATAGGCAATTGGGTTGACAAATCAGGAATAGTTGAGTAATCCAAGTAGTTCAATCGCGAATTGGCATTCCTTTGATCTCCCACAGCACAGTTAAAGAAATTGATGAACTGTACAAGATTTGCACGAGGCTTTGTGTAGTTTTTAAAAAAGATATTCTCTGATTCAGACATCGATGTAGTCCTAAGAAGCGACCCCATGGGAATATCTCGAAAATAAGCAGGAACCCAGAATTCTCTATCTTCAAACATCGATCCAAACCAGTGCACGTCTTCTAATCCGTACCGTTCCATTATATCATTCCATATTATATCAAACTCATCAGGCTCTAACAAATTAGACCAAACACATACATTCAACTCTTTTTTGAAATCTTCATTACCTAGCAAGGATTTGGGCAACTTATCTAACACCTTAACCATAATATGCCACATGCACCATCGGTGCCTTGTTTGTAAAAGTACTTGTTGATCAACAAGTTTGATCCCCCAATCTTGACCAGTGACAATCAATTTGGGTGCTACCCCCATGCATCGAACAAAACAGCCAAACAACCAAGAATATGAGTCTCTACCTTCACTTGATAACAAGCCAGCTCGAAATGTAACTGCTCTGGAATGGTTATATTTTCTAGTGAATGGAGCAAAAATCAAGCAATACCTTCAGAACATAACATAAAAATGAATTATATTTTCATACATACAGAAAAGTATCACTATCAGCTATGAATATCATTTTATCAGCCAAGAGTATCATTTTATCCACTGAAATATAATTTAATCAGCAAAAAGTATCATTTTATGTCTTTTAGCAACAAAAGTAATATACCTGTTAGTGTTGTATGTTGAGTCAAATGAAATTACATCTCCAAACATATCATAATTTCATCTTGAAATAGCATCGACCCAGAAGAGTTTAGTTAACTTTCCATGAGATCCTATCTCAATTTCATAAAAGAAGGCATCAGATGATTCCTTTTGAGAACGCATATAATCAAAAATCATTTGAGCATCTGAACCATCAATATTGGACATAATATCGCGATATCCATTTCTAATATCAATAATATAACATCCAACATTTTCAGGTTCACCCATTATTTCCATCAAAAGTTTGAATGTGAGAGTGGGACCAATATTACACCTGCCATAATCCTCCATAAACCTCCGATGGATAGGATCCAGACTGCGATTGGCCGTCATAAAATTCCTATGCTCATTCGCAACCATTAAATGATTATGATACTCAACAAACTGATAAACCTCATACCCTTTGTTCATGCCATCTGAAAAATACCTCACGTTGAGCTTAGCAAGACATTCACACCTAAATGACCGACACCTATGCTTCTTAACAGACACTTCAGTTGATTGGGATGCATCACCAGGTATAAAATTCTTAGAGCCTTGTCTGCTGCAAGCCAAATACTGCCACTTAATAATACCATGAACTGATTTGTTGCCCAGTTTACGAATGCCAAAACCAACTGAACGAGCATAATATTCATAGAAATCAGATGATTCTACTAATGTATTGAATTTCATACCAATCATTGGCTTCAAAGCATCATCACAAATATGAATGTACATACCTACAAATCAGTAAAAGTATCATTTTATCAACTCAGAGTATCATTCTATCCGGCAAAACTATCATTTTATGCAGTAAACATAATATTTATAAGCAAAAAGTATCATCTTATCAACTCTGAATATCATTCTATCCGGCAAAACTATCATTTTATGCAGTAAACCTAAAATTTATAAGCCAAAAGTATCACATAATCGGCAATACATAATATAATTAAATAAGTTCAGTACATCATAAACATAAACCAATCGACAGCTAATATTAATCTAAAATCAAATTCAATACATGAAGCAAAACAATCAATAAATTAAAATATGAACACAATCAATAAGCTAAATAATAGATAATGATTGTTACCTTCATTATTTGCTACAGACTCTATCGAAGCAAATTCTGACAATAATTGAACAGGTAATCAATGAAAATAAAAATGCAAAATTGAAAACATCTTCCCGGTCACAATTATGCGAGAAATATGGAAACAAAATCTGAAGATTATGGAATAATGAACCAAATCGGAAGAAAATCTGGAAACAAAATCGATGAGAAGAGGAATATGGAAACAAAATCGCTGAGAAGAGGAGAGAATCGAACTGAGAGAGAGTGAAAGAGTGGAGCGAAATTCAGAAATTAAATGAGAGAAATGACATATTTACCCCCTACGCCTTTTTTATGAAGTAAATCTAAGTTTGAATCTCAACCACAAGATAAGAAAATATGGGTGGTTCATATTTACTTATAGGGTTATTACGTGATTTGGGGGTTATTATATGATCATATCTCTCTCTCTGTGTCTCTCTCTCTATATATGTATATATATATAGTAGTGATCTATGGCAAATACCCCTTAACCAAATAACTAGAGAACAAATAATAGCCACAAGATTAAAAAAAATCAAGGGCTAGTATTAATTTTCAAATTTAATGAGATATTAGATCTCTCAATCACAAATTTACTCCATAATAACAAGTCAGGGGTATTATGGTCATTAACTCCAAAAACAGGTTAGGTGCGAAAATTGAATCCATTTCAAACCGCGTCTTCTTCTCTCTTCTCCTCCTCTCTGTTCACCATCGTAAAATCGCCGATTAAACCACATACAAGCCGTCTCCGTCGTCGTCGCCGTCGCTATCCAGTCGTCAACATCATCTCCTTTGTCGAACAAATGGCTACAAATCAAAGGGATTTTTCGAAAATTAAATTTCCTACTGATTAACAATCATTTTTAGGTTAGATTTTAGATCTGATTTAGATTTGTATTTTTTGTAGCTTTTGAACGAACGAAGAAAAATACAACCGGAAGTTCCGGTTCTATTCACCAACGTTCGAACCGTGAGTCATTCCTACTATTTCTTAATTTTAATATACAATATTTTCGTGTATAGTGATTATGAAAACCGTAGTTTCTGTGGTTAGATTTATAGTTATTTCACTGATGTTAAGTGATTATGAAAACCGTAGTTTCTGTGGTTAGATTTATAGTTGTTTCACTGATGTTAAGTGATTATGAAAATCAGAGTAAGAGTGATGTGTTTTGTTAACAAGAGTGAAGTAAAATCAGAATAAGAGTGATGTGTTTTGTGAACAAGAGTGAAGTAAAATCAGAATATGAGTGGTGTGTTTTTGTGAACAAGAGTGAAGTAAAATCAGAGTAACAGTGATGTGTTTTGTGAACAAGAGTGAAGTAAAATCATAATAAGACTGACGTCTTTTATGAACAATAGTGAAGTAAAATCAGAACAAGAGTGATGTGTTTTGTGAACAAGAGTGAAGTAAAATCAGAGTAAGAGTGATGTGTTTTGTGAACAAGAGTGAAGTAAAATGAGAGTAGGAGTAATGTGTTTTGTGAACAAGAGTGAAGTAAAATCAGAGTAAGAGTGATGTGTTTTGTGAACAAGAGTGAAGTAAAATCAGAGTAAGAGTGATGTGTTTTGTGAACAAGAGTGAAGTAAAATCAGAGTAAGAGTGATGTGTTTTGTGAACAAGAGTGAAGTAAAATCAGAGTAAGAGTGATGTGTTTTGTGAACAAGAGTGAATTAAAATCAGAGTAAGAGTGATGTGTTTTGTGAACAAGAGTGAAGTAAAATCAGAGTAAGAGTGATGTGTTTTGTGAACAAGAGTGAAGTAAAATCAGAATAAGAGTAATGTGTTTTGTGAACAAGAGTGAAGTCAAATCAAAATAAGAGTGATGTGTTTTGTGAATAAGAGTGAAGTAAAATCAGAGTACGAGTGATGTGTTTTGTGAACAAGAGTGAAGTAAAATCATAGTAAGAGTGATGTGTTTTGTGAACAAGAGTGAAGTAAAATCAGAATAAGAGTGATGTGTTTTGTGAACAAGAGTGAAGTAAAATCAGAATATGAGTGGTGTGTTTTTGTGAACAAGAGTGAAGTAAAATCAGAGTAACAGTGATGTGTTTTGTGAACAAGAGTGAAGTAAAATCATAATAAGAGTGACGTCTTTTATGAACAATAGTGAAGTAAAATCAGAACAAGAGTGATGTGTTTTGTGAACAAGAGTGAAGTAAAATCAGTGTAAGAGTGATGTGTTTTGTGAACAAGAGTGAAGTAAAATGAGAGTAGGAGTAATGCGTTTTGTGAACAAGAGTGAAGTAAAATCAGAGTAAGAGTGATGTGTTTTGTGAACAAGAGTGAAGTAAAATCAGAGTAAGAGTGATGTGTTTTGTGAACAAGAGTGAAGTAAAATCAGAATAAGAGTGATGTGTTTTGCTAACAAGAGTGAAGTAAAATCAAAATAAGAGTGATGTGTTTTGTGAATAAGAGTGAAGTAAAATCAGAGTAAGAGTGATGTGTTTTGTGAACAAGAGTGAAGTAAAATCATAGTAAGAGTGATGTGTTTTGTGAACAAGAGTGAAGTAAAATCAGAGTAAGAGTGATGTGTTTTGTAAACAAAATTGGAGTAAAATCAGAGTAAGAGTGATGTGTTTTGTAAACAAGAGTGAAGTAAACTCAGAATAAGAGTGATGTGTTTTGTAAACAAGAGTGACTATATTGATTTTCTTTCTCATATCCATGAAGCTGCTACAGCCGAAATAAGGTCTAAGATTCATGAGGATAGACCGCAACAACTTGCCGCAGCTACTAGTGAACTAAGGTCAAAAGATCGAAAAGATGTCCTTCGAACAACAACTTCTCCAGAAATAAGGTCCAAAAACAAACATGATATGCAACAAAAACAGAATCCAGAGAGTGAGTTATTTAATTATTTAGTATCATAGTGACATATATTATGTATTGGGCAGAGTCGTTAATGTATACTTTTGAGCTATATTAAGTGTGTATTCATGAATTTGACCACTTTTTTTGTATGTCTTCCAGCCTCAATGCGTGGGAGGTCACAAACCAAGGATGAACAAGAAATGCCTGCCAGAAAGAAACAGGATAAAAGAAAGAGTGTTAAAGATATTAGTTGTAAAATCAAAAGACCTAAATTGGTCGTAAAGATAGGGGTGAAAGTTCTAGTTGAAGCCATTGAGAAAATGAACTCCAAGCAAATAGCTGCTCTGGAAGAGATGGGTTTTGGACAGCTTGTGCATTTGAAGATTCGAAGTATTCCTCCTGAGATGGCATTTTCACTCCTTGAAAATTTTAATCATGACAACTGCTCCAGAATAAAACTTGTTGATGATCAACCATTACACATCACTGAGGAGGATGTGTATGCAACGTTGGGACTGCCAAGAGGAGAGTTGATGATAAAAAGGGAAAAGAGGCATGAAATGAATGATGTGATTTGTAAAGGCTAAGAAGAACAAATTTGCAATAACCCCAACTGATTAGCAAGATCAGCTTGATAGTGATCTAGAAGGTGGTGAGTGGTTTAAGAAAATATTTCTTATTATGTTGGACAATGTTCTGATCTCACCAACTGCCAACGGAAAATGTCTTGGCCGTATTTTGGACGATATTGCCAACATTTCCAATGTGAGGCAGTAAAATTGGTTCAGCTACATGTTGGATACACTAATCACAGCACATGATAGCTGGAAACTCAAGAACAAATCCACCACATTCACTGGACCCATCACTTTCCTATTGGTGAGTTTTCTATTTTAACAACTCCTTTATAGTGAAGTAAAAACATCCTTAGAGTGAAGTAAAATCATATTTAGAGTGATGTTTTATCAGAGTAAGAGTGATGTGTTTTGTGAACAAGAGTGAAGTAAAATCAGAATAAGAGTGATGTGTTTTGTGAACAAGAGTGAAGTAAAATCAGAATAAGAGTGATGTGTTTTGTGAACAAGAGTGAAGTAAAATTAGAATAAGAGTGATGTGTTTTGTGAATAAGAGTGAAGTAAAATCAGAGTAAGAGTGATGTGTTTTGTGAACAAGAGTGAAGTAAAATCATAGTAAGAGTGATGTGTTTTGTGAACAAGAGTGAAGTAAAATCAGAGTAAGAGTGATGTGTTTTGTAAACAAAAGTGGAGTAAAATCAGAGTAAGAGTGATGTGTTTTGTAAACAAGAGTGAAATAAACTCAAAATAAGAGTGATGTGTTTTGTAAACAAGAGTGACTATATTGATTTTTTTTTCTCATATCCATGAAGCTGCTGCAGCCGAAATAAGGTCTAAGATTCGTGAGGATAGACCGCAACAACTTGCTGCAGCTACTAGTGAACTAAGGTCAAAAGATCGACAAGATGTCCTTCGAACAACAACTTCTCCAGAAATAAGGTCCAAAAACAAACATGATATGCAACAAAAACAGAATCCAGAGAGTGAGTTAATTAATTATTTAGTATCTTAGTGACATATATTATGTATTGGGCAAAGTCGTTAATGTATACTTTTGAGCTATATTAAGTGTGTATTCATGAATTTGACCACTTTTTTTGTATGTCTTCCAGCCTCAAAGCGTGGGAGGTCACAAACCAAGGATGAACAAGAAATGCCTGCCAGAAAGAAACAGGATAAAAGAAAGAGTGTTAAAGATATTAGTTGTAAAATCAAAAGACCTAAATTGGTCGTAAAGATAGGGGTGAAAGTTCTAGTTGAAGCCATTGAGAAAATGAACTTCAAGCAAATAGCTGCTCTGGAAGAGATGGGTTTTGGACAGCTTGTGCATTTGAAGATTCGAAGTATTCCTCCTGAGATGGCATTTTCACTCCTTGAAAATTTTAATCATGACAACTGCTCCAGAATAAAACTTGTTGATGATCAACCATTACACATCACTGAGGAGGATGTGTATGCTACGTTGGGACTGCCAAGAGGAGAGTTGATGATAAAAAGGGAAAAGAGGCATGAAATGAATGATGTGATTTGTAAAGGCTAAGAAGAACAAATTTGCAATAACCCCAACTTATTTGCAAGATCAGCTTGATAGTGATCTAGAAGGTGGTGAGTGGTTTAAGAAAATATTTCTTATTATGTTGGACAATGTTCTGATCTCACCAACTGCCAACGGAAAATGTCTTGGCCGTATTTTGGACAATATTGGCAACATTTCCAATGTGAGGCAGTAAAATTGGTTCAGCTACGTGTTGGATACACTAATCACAGCACATGATAGCTGGAAACTCAAGAACAAATACACCACATTCACTGGACCCATCACTTTCCTATTGGTGAGTTTTCTATTTTAACAACTCCTTTATAGTGAAGTAAAAACATCCTTTGAGTGAAGTAAAATCATATTTAGAGTGATGTTTTATCAGAGTAAGAGTGATGTGTTTTGTGAACAAGAGTGAAGTAAAATCAGAATAAGAGTGATGTGTTTTGTGAACAAGAGTGAAGTAAAATCAGAATAAGAGTGATGTGTTTTGTGAACAAGAGTGAAGTAAAATCAGAAAAACAGTGATGTGTTTTATGAATAAGAGTGAAGTAAAATCAGAGTAAGAGTGATGTGTTTTGTGAACAAGAGTGAAGTAAAATCATAGTAAGAGTGATGTGTTTTGTGAACAAGAGTGAAGTAAAATCAGAGTAAGAGTGATGTGTTTTGTACACAAAAGTGGAGTAAAATCAGAGTAAGAGTGATGTGTTTTGTAAACAAAAGTGGAGTAAAATCAGAGTAAGAGTGATGTGTTTTGTAAACAAGAGTGAAATAAACTCAAAATAAGAGTGATGTGTTTTGTAAACAAGAGTGACTATATTGATTTTTTTTCTCATATCCATGAAGCTGCTGCAGCCGAAATAAGGTCTAAGATTCGTGAGGATAGACCGCAACAACTTGCTGCAGCTACTAGTGAACTAAGGTCAAAAGATCGACAAGATGTCCTTCGAACAACAACTTCTCCAGAAATAAGGTCCAAAAACAAACTTGATATGCAACAAAAACGAGAGTGAGTTAATTAATTATTTAGTATCTTAGTGACATATATTATGTATTGGGAAGAGTCGTTAATGTATACTTTTGAGCTATATTAAGTGTGTATTCATGAATTTGACCACTTTTTTTGTATGTCTTCCAGCCTCAAAGCGTGGGAGTTCACAAACCAAGGATGAACAAGAAATGCCTGCCAGAAAGAAACAGGATAAAAGAAAGAGTGTTAAAGATATTAGTTGTAAAATCAAAAGACCTAAATTGGTCGTAAAGATAGGGGTGAAAGTTCTAGTTGAAGCCATTGATAAAATGAACTTCAAGCAAATAGCTGCTCTGGAAGAGATGGGTTTTGGACAGCTTGTGCATTTGAAGATTCGAAGTATTCCTCCTGAGATGGCATTTTCACTCCTTGAAAATTTTAATCACGACAACTGCTCCAGAATAAAACTTTTTGATGATCAACCATTACACATCACTGAGGAGGATGTGTATGCTACGTTGGGACTGCCAAGAGGAGAGTTGATGATAAAAAGGGAAAAGAGGCATGAAATGAATGATGTGATTTGTAAAGGCTAAGAAGAACAAATTTGCAATAACCCCAACTTATTTGCAAGATCAGCTTGATAGTGATCTAGAAGGTGGTGAGTGGTTTAAGAAAATATTTCTTATTATGTTGGACAATGTTCTGATCTCACCAACTGCCAACGGAAAATGTCTTGGCCGTATTTTGGACGATATTGGCAACATTTCCAATGTGAGGCAGTAAAATTGGTTCAGCTACGTGTTGGATACACTAATCACAGCACATGATAGCTGGAAACTCAAGAACAAATACACCACATTCACTGGACCCATCACTTTCCTATTGGTGAGTTTTCTATTTTAACAACTCCTTTATAGTGAAGTAATAACATCCTTTGAGTGAAGTAAAATCATATTTAGAGTGATGTTTTTTTATCAGAGTAAGAGTGATGTGTTTTGTGAACAAGAGTGAAGTAAAATCAGAATAAGAGTGATGTGTTTTGTGAACAAGAGTGAAGTAAAATCAGAATAAGAGTGATGTGTTTTGTGAACAAGAGTGAAGTAAAATCAGAGTAAGAGTGACGTGTTTTGTGAACAAGAGTGAAGTAAAATCAGAGTAAGAGTGATGTGTTTTGTGAACAAGAGTGAAGTAAAATCAGAATAAGAGTGATGTGTTTTGTGAACAAGAGTGAAGTAAAATCAGAATAAGAGTGATGTGTTTTGTGAACAAGAGTGAAGTAAAATTAGAATAAGAGTGATGTGTTTTGTGAATAAGTGTGAAGTAAAATCAGAGTAAGAGTGATGTGTTTTGTGAACAAGACTGAAGTAAAATCATAGTAAGAGTGATGTGTTTTGTGAACAAGAGTGAAGTAAAATCAGAGTAAGAGTGATGTGTTTTGTAAACAAAAGTGGAGTAAAATCAGAGAAAGAGTGATGTGTTTTGTAAACAAGAGTGAAGTAAACTCAGAATAAGAGTGATGTGTTTTGTAAACAAGAGTGACTGTATTGATTTTTTTTCTCATATCCATGAAGCTGCTGCAGCCGAAATAAGGTCTAAGATTCGTGAGGATAGACCGCAACAACTTACTGCAGCTACTAGTGAACTAAGGTCAAAAGATCGAAAAGATGTCCTTTGAACAACAACTTCTCCAGAAATAAGGTCTAAAAACAAACATGATATGCAACAAAAACATAATCTAGAGAGTGAGTTATTTAATTATTTAGTATCATAGTGACATATATTATGTATTGGGCTGAGTCGTTAATGTATACTTTTGAGCTATATTAAGTGTGTATTCATGAATTTGACCACTTTTTTTGTATGTCTTCCAGCCTCAATGCGTGGGAGGTCACAAACCAAGGATGAACAAGAAATGCCTGCCAGAAAGAAACAGGATAAAAGAAAGAGTGTTAAAGATATTAGTTGTAAAATCAAAAGACCTAAATTGGTCGTAAAGATAGGGGTGAAAGTTCTAGTTGAAGCCATTGAGAAAATGAACTCCAAGCAAATAGCTACTCTGGAAGAGATGGGTTTTGGACAGCTTGTGCATTTGAAGATTCGAAGTATTCCTCCTGAGATGGCATTTTCACTCCTTGAAAATTTTAATCATGACAACTGCTCCAGAATAAAACTTGTTGATGATCAACCATTACACATCACTGAGGAGGATGTGTATGCTACGTTGGGACTGCCAAGAGGAGAGTTGATGATAAAAAGGGAAAAGAGGCATGAAATGAATGATGTGATTTGTAAAGGCTAAGAAGAACAAATTTGCAATAACCCCAACTTATTTGCAAGATCAGCTTGATAGTGATCTAGAAGGTGGTGAGTGGTTTAAGAAAATATTTCTTATTATGTTGGACAATGTTCTGATCTCACCAACTGCCAACGGAAAATGTCTTGGCCGTATTTTGGACGATATTGGCAACATTTCCAATGTGAGGCAGTAAAATTGGTTCAGCTACGTGTTGGATACACTAATCACAGCACATGATAGCTGGAAACTCAAGAACAAATACACCACATTCACTGGACCCATCACTTTCCTATTGGTGAGTTTTCTATTTTAACAACTCCTTTATAGTGAAGTAAAAACATCCTTTGAGTGAAGTAAAATCATATTTAGAGTGATGTTTTTTTATCAGAGTAAGAGTGATGTGTTTTGTGAACAAGAGTGAAGTAAAATCAGAATAAGAGTGATGTGTTTTGTGAACAAGAGTGAAGTAAAATCAGAATAAGAGTGATGTGTTTTGTGAACAAGAGTGAAGTAAAATCAGAGTAAGAGTGATGTGTTTTGTGAACAAGAGTGAAGTAAAATCAGAGTAAGAGTGATGTGTTTTGTGAACAAGAGTGAAGTAAAATCAGAATAAGAGTGATGTGTTTTGTGAACAAGAGTGAAGTAAAATCAGAATAAGAGTGATGTGTTTTGTGAATAAGTGTGAAGTAAAATCAGAGTAAGAGTGATGTGTTTTGTGAACAAGACTGAAGTAAAATCATAGTAAGAGTGATGTGTTTTGTGAACAAGAGTGAAGTAAAATCAGAGTAAGAGTGATGTGTTTTGTAAACAAAAGTGGAGTAAAATCAGAGTAAGAGTGATGTGTTTTGTAAACAAGAGTGAAGTAAACTCAGAATAAGAGTGATGTGTTTTGTAAACAAGAGTGACTATATTGATTTTTTTTCTCATATCCATGAAGCTGCTGCAGCCGAAATAAGGTCTAAGATTCGTGAGGATAGACCGCAACAACTTACTTCAGCTACTAGTGAACTAAGGTCAAAAGATCGAAAAGATGTCCTTCGAACAACAACTTCTCCAGAAATAAGGTCCAAAAACAAACATGATATGCAACAAAAACAGAATCCAGAGAGTGGGTTATTTAATTATTTAGTATCATAGTGACATATATTATGTATTGGGCAGAGTCGTTAATGTATACTTTTGAGCTATATTAAGTGTGTATTCATGAATTTGACCACTTTTTTTGTATGTCTTCCAGCCTCAATGCGTGGGAGGTCACAAACCAAGGATGAACAAGAAATGCCTGCCAGAAAGAAACAGGATAAAAGAAAGAGTGTTAAAGATATTAGTTGTAAAATCAAAAGACCTAAATTGGTCGTAAAGATAGGGGTGAAAGTTCTAGTTGAAGCCATTGAGAAAATGAACTCCAAGCAAATAGCTACTCTGGAAGAGATGGGTTTTGGACAGCTTGTGCATTTGAAGATTCGAAGTATTCCTCCTGAGATGGCATTTTCACTCCTTGAAAATTTTAATCATGACAACTGCTCCAGAATAAAACTTGTTGATGATCAACCATTACACATCACTGAGGAGGATGTGTATGCTACGTTGGGACTGCCAAGAGGAGAGTTGATGATAAAAAGGGAAAAGAGGCATGAAATGAATGATGTGATTTGTAAAGGCTAAGAAGAACAAATTTGCAATAACCCCAACTTATTTGCAAGATCAGCTTGATAGTGATCTAGAAGGTGGTGAGTGGTTTAAGAAAATATTTCTTATTATGTTGGACAATGTTCTGATCTCACCAACTGCCAACGAAAAATGTCTTGGCCGTATTTTGGACGATATTGGCAACATTTCCAATGTGAGGCAGTAAAATTGGTTCAGCTACGTGTTGGATACACTAATCACAGCACATGATAGCTGGAAACTCAAGAACAAATACACCACATTCACTGGACCCATCACTTTCCTATTGGTGAGTTTTCTATTTTAACAACTCCTTTATAGTGAAGTAAAAACATCCTTTGAGTGAAGTAAAATCATATTTAGAGTGATGTTTTTTTATCAGAGTAAGAGTGATGTGTTTTGTGAACAAGAGTGAAGTAAAATCAGAATAAGAGTGATGTGTTTTGTGAACAAGAGTGAAGTAAAATCAGAATAAGAGTGATGTGTTTTGTGAACAAGAGTGAAGTAAAATCAGAGTAAGAGTGATGTGTTTTGTGAACAAGAGTGAAGTAAAATCAGAGTAAGAGTGATGTGTTTTGTGAACAAGAGTGAAGTAAAATCAGAATAAGAGTGATGTGTTTTGTGAACAAGAGTGAAGTAAAATCAGAATAAGAGTGATGTGTTTTGTGAATAAGTGTGAAGTAAAATCAGAGTAAGAGTGATGTGTTTTGTGAACAAGACTGAAGTAAAATCATAGTAAGAGTGATGTGTTTTGTGAACAAGACTGAAGTAAAATCATAGTAAGAGTGATGTGTTTTGTGAACAAGAGTGAAGTAAAATCAGAGTAAGAGTGATGTGTTTTGTAAACAAAAGTGGAGTAAAATCAGAGTAAGAGTGATGTGTTTTGTAAACAAGAGTGAAGTAAACTCAGAATAAGAGTGATGTGTTTTGTAAACAAGAGTGACTATATTGATTTTTTTTCTCATATCCATGAAGCTGCTGCAGCCGAAATAAGGTCTAAGATTCGTGAGGATAGACCGCAACAACTTACTTCAGCTACTAGTGAACTAAGGTCAAAAGATCGAAAAGATGTCCTTCGAACAACAACTTCTCCAGAAATAAGGTCTAAAAACAAACATGATATGCAACAAAAACAGAATCCAGAGAGTGGGTTATTTAATTATTTAGTATCATAGTGACATATATTATGTATTGGGCAGAGTCGTTAATGTATACTTTTGAGCTATATTAAGTGTGTATTCATGAATTTGACCACTTTTTTTGTATGTCTTCCAGCCTCAATGCGTGGGAGGTCACAAACCAAGGATGAACAAGAAATGCCTGCCAGAAAGAAACAGGATAAAAGAAAGAGTGTTAAAGATATTAGTTGTAAAATCAAAAGACCTAAATTGGTCGTAAAGATAGGGGTGAAAGTTCTAGTTGAAGCCATTGAGAAAATGAACTCCAAGCAAATAGCTACTCTGGAAGAGATGGGTTTTGGACAGCTTGTGCATTTGAAGATTCGAAGTATTCCTCCTGAGATGGCATTTTCACTCCTTGAAAATTTTAATCATGACAACTGCTCCAGAATAAAACTTGTTGATGATCAACCATTACACATCACTGAGGAGGATGTGTATGCTACGTTGGGACTGCCAAGAGGAGAGTTGATGATAAAAAGGGAAAAGAGGCATGAAATGAATGATGTGATTTGTAAAGGCTAAGAAGAACAAATTTGCAGTAACCCCAACTTATTTGCAAGATCAGCTTGATAGTGATCTAGAAGGTGGTGAGTGGTTTATGAAAATATTTCTTATTATGTTGGACAATGTTCTGATCTCACCAACTGCCAACGGAAAATGTCTTGGCCGTATTTTGGACGATATTGGCAACATTTCCAATGTGAGGCAGTAAAATTGGTTCAGCTGCGTGTTGGATATACTAATCACAGCACATGATAGCTGGAAACTCAAGAACAAATACACCACATTCACTGGACCCATCACTTTCCTATTGGTGAGTTTTCTATTTTAACAACTCCTTTATAGTGAAGTAAAAACATCCTTTGAGTGAAGTAAAATCATATTTAGAGTGATGTTTTTTTATCAGAGTAAGAGTGATGTGTTTTGTGAACAAGAGTGAAGTAAAATCAGAATAAGAGTGATGTGTTTTGTGAACAAGAGTGAAGTAAAATCAGAATAAGAGTGATGTGTTTTGTGAACAAGAGTGAAGTAAAATCAGAGTAAGAGTGATGTGTTTTGTGAACAAGAGTGAAGTAAAATCAGAGTAAGAGTGATGTGTTTTGTGAACAAGAGTGAAGTAAAATCAGAATAAGAGTGATGTGTTTTGTGAACAAGAGTGAAGTAAAATCAGAATAAGAGTGATGTGTTTTGTGAATAAGTGTGAAGTAAAATCAGAGTAAGAGTGATGTGTTTTGTGAACAAGACTGAAGTAAAATCATAGTAAGAGTGATGTGTTTTGTGAACAAGAGTGAAGTAAAATCAGAGTAAGAGTGATGTGTTTTGTAAACAAAAGTGGAGTAAAATCAGAGTAAGAGTGATGTGTTTTGTAAACAAGAGTGAAGTAAACTCAGAATAAGAGTGATGTGTTTTGTAAACAAGAGTGACTATATTGATTTTTTTTCTCATATCCATGAAGCTGCTGCAGCCGAAATAAGGTCTAAGATTCTTGAGGATAGACCGCAACAACTTACTTCAGCTACTAGTGAACTAAGGTCAAAAGATCGAAAAGATGTCCTTCGAACAACAACTTCTCCAGAAATAAGGTCCAAAAACAAACATGATATGCAACAAAAACAGAATCCAGAGAGTGAGTTATTTAATTATTTAGTATCATAGTGACATATATTATGTGTTGGGCAGAGTCGTTAATGTATACTTTTGAGCTATATTAAGTGTGTATTCATGAATTTGACCACTTTTTTTGTATGTCTTCCAGCCTCAATGCGTGGGAGGTCACAAACCAAGGATGAACAAGAAATGCCTGCCAGAAAGAAACAGGATAAAAGAAAGAGTGTTAAAGATATTAGTTGTAAAATCAAAAGACCTAAATTGGTCGTAAAGATAGGGGTGAAAGTTCTAGTTGAAGCCATTGAGAAAATGAACTCTAAGCAAATAGCTACTCTGGATGAGATGGGTTTTGGACAGCTTGTGCATTTGAAGATTCGAAGTATTCCTCCTGAGATGGCATTTTCACTCCTAGAAAATTTTAATCATGACAACTGCTCCAGAATAAAACTTGTTGATGATCAACCATTACACATCTCTGAGGAGGATGTGTATGCTACGTTGGAACTGCCAAGAGGAGAGTTGATGATAAAAAGGGAAAAGAGGCATGAAATGAATGATGTGATTTGTAAAGGCTAAGAAGAACAAATTTGCAATAACCCCAACTTATTTGCATGAGCGATTTGCAAGAGCAGCTTGATAGTGATCTATAAGGTGGTGAGTGGTTTAAGAAAATATTTCTTATTATGTTGGACAATGTTCTGATCTCACCAACTGCCAACGGAAAATGTCTTGGCCGTATTTTGGACGATATTGGCAACATTTCCAATGTGAAGCAGTAAAATTAGTTCTGCTACGTGTTGGATACACTAATCTTGCCCTCCTTTCTTCCCGTGGATGTAGATTTACCTCAGTAAATCGAACCACGTAATTCCTTGTGTCGTGATCTATATTTTCTTTTACCTGCATTTACTACCATCAAAAATTCGCCCAACCATCACTGGCGCCGTCTGTGGGAAACAGAGAACCAAATCTGTGATAAAAGCGAGTTTTTGATCCTCTTCCACCAAAAAAAATGCATACCAGATCACATAATACCCGTGCTTCCGTCCGTGATAACCATGAGGAAGCTAGTCCAGCCCGCAGGTCTAGAAAACAGCCTCGGGAGAAATCTACTTCCAGTTCTCACGGAGAAGGAACAAGCCGCTCAAAGACTCATCGCACCGAGTCTTCCCAGCAGCCCGATTTGAACGAGGCTGTCAAGTTGTTTTTGGCCGAGAAGCAGGAAGAGTTCTTAATTTTCCTGCAAAAAGGCCAAAAGCCGGAGACGAAAACGGTGGATTCTCCCTCCTCATCCAGACATGAAAGTCACTACCGCAGTAGTGCCGTGTCTTCCAGGAAGAAGAATCCTCAACCCCGACATGTTCCTGTTCCTCCTCGGTACCGGAATCACAGGAGAACTCCATCTCCTACATACCGAAGAGATGTCGGGTTCGCCATGTACGGAGCATTGAAGACTCCGTTCTCGGACGATATCACCCCGAACTCCCTTGCCACGGAACTACCGAACTCCGTCGATGACTTATGACGGGTTAGTGAATCCTCATGACTTCCTGGGACGCTATCAGTATAACATGGTGAACCAGGGTCTCAATGAGGTCCATATGTGCAAGCTGTTTCCCGAGCTGCTTATCGGGAACGCAAGAAGGTGGTTCGATAGCCTCCCCAAAGGCAGCATTAGATCTTACCGAGATCTAATGGATGCTTTCCACAGGAGGTTCTTTCAGAAAGCGGAAGCCCGAATCACTTCGGCTCAGCTGCTTTCTACACGTCAAGGTCGCGACGAAAAGATCAGCGACTTTATGACGAGGTTCCACAAGGAATGCCTACAAGTAGATGATCTCAATGATCTACTTGTCATTTCGGCATTCCAAAATGGAATCCTGCCCGGAGCTCTCTACAGAAGGCTCGTGGAATGCAGTCCGCAAACAGCTCAAGAGATGTGGGACATTGCGGACCAGTTTTCTCGTGCCGATGAGGCAGACCGTCGAAAACGGTCTTTAGACAGCTCATCTAGAGAAGATAAAAAGAAGCCCGATCATAGCGATCAGAGGCTTCCTCGCCGAACTCCTTCCCCACTAAAGGAGGGATAGCGGTCATCCGAGGTGATCAAAAAAGAGCGAGTGTTTGCAGATTGCGCTTAAAAGTGCCGAGCAATCAGATCGGCACCATCAAGCATAGCAATCACAGCAGCCGGAGTCAGAGGCAGGCGAAATGACCGATGGTGTACGGCACTGAAGCCGTGATTCCGGTTGAGATCGGCGTACCCAGTCCCCGAACTCTATATTTCTCCTCAGAAATGAATGATGACGGACTGAGAGCCGAACTAGATCTGGTCGAAGAAAGAAGAGAATTGGCCTGCATAAAAGCAGCCAAGTACAAGGAGCAAGTAGCCCGGTATTATAACCAAAGGGTGAAAAAGCTGCAATTTCAAGTGGGAGATCTCGTCTTGAGAAACAACGAAGTAAGCCGAGCAGAAAAGACTGGGCAAACTCGAACCCACATGGGAAGGTCCATATCGGGTGTCAGAAGTCCTCGGCAAAGGGTCTTATATATTGACTCACATGTCAGGAGAACAAGAACCCCGAACATGGTACATTTCCAACCTCAAGAAGTTCCATTTGTAAGAGACAGTCCGGTCAGTCAGTCTTTTGTCTAGTTCGGTCCTAGGGGTATGTGCTTTCTTTGTTTTTTACTTGTTTTTCATGTTTGTCTATGTGCGTTTTGTTTGTCTATGTGCGTTTTGTCTGTCTATGTGCGTGTCGTCTCTTACAAATGTTACTGAGGTATCTTGTTCTTCGAAGGCTGATCCCCTTTTTAGAACATATATAAGCCAACGATTGTGAGTCCAAGCTTCTAAGGAGGATACAAGACCACAATTCAGCTTAAGAAACAAGCAGTCCGTCTGAAACGAACTGCAACAAAGGGAAAGTCCGATCCACGCGATAAAACTCGCCGAATTAGGACAAGGGAAAGTCCGATCCACGCGATAAAACTCGCCGAATTAGGACAAGGGAAAGTCCGATCCACGCGATAAAACTCGCCAAATTAGGACAAGGGAAAGTCCGATCCGAGCGATAAAACTCGCCAAATTAGGACACAAGCTTAGTCCGGTCAAAGAAATTTACTTCATAAGACCAAAGACGAGTCCGGTCAAAGAAGTTTACTTCATAAGACCAAAGACGAGTCCGGTCAAAGAAGTTTATTTCATAAGACCGAGGACCAAGTCCGGTCAAAGAAGTTTACTTCATAAGACCAAAGACGAGTCCGGTCAAAGAAGCTTACTTCATAAGACCGAAGACGAGTCCGGTCAAAGAAGTTTACTTCATAAGACCGAGGACGAGCACGATGAAATTTTTTCGCTGAGCTGTAAATACGCAGTGATAGAAGCGAAATGAAGATTTCATTTATTAAATCTTGTTCGGCATATAATTCTGCTGCCCTACAAGAAGGCGTTACGCCATTACAAAGGACTATTCTACTGTCCCTGGTTGCTAAAGTTGAGCCATCTATTCACAAAATCCTCGTGAAGCCGAGTTCGGTCATTCCGGGCAGCTGAAGAATAAGCAGGTCGACGAGATGCTCTGATCGACCTACCGCCTCTTCCTTGAGTCCGGGAAGTTCTGGCACCTCGGCGGCGAAGAGTCTCTTCACGAAGCATTTGTTGATCTTGCTCACTCATAATCACAGCTCCTCTACGAACCTCAGTCCGTTCTCGTCTTGACGTTTCCGGTTGCTCCTGAGTCCGTTCTCGTCTTGACGTTTCCGGTTGCTCCTGAGTTCGTTGCTGATTTGGAGTAGGATTTTGAGCAAGTGGATCAGAGGTTTGAGCTGGAGTATGAGCATCTGTTGGCGGGAAATGCCTAAGGAATCTCTCGATTGAAGGACGCCGGGAAAGAACGATGTCGTACCGAGAAGCCCAACGCCGCAATGATTTCACGACTTGTTGGCAAGCCGAGCTCTCCAGCGCATTGTTCCTCCGGAGTACATGATATTCCTCCCACAGTTCGTCAACTCGTTCCTGAACTTCAGAGATGGTCATTCCCCCGCGCCTGCTGATGAAATCCTCATACGCAGTCCTCTCAGCGACGGCAGTATTCAGCTCGGCCTCCAGATCTTTCTTTTCGGACTCTAAGTCCTTATTGTCGGCCTCCAGCTTCACTAAACAAGCCAAGAGTTCGTCATTCTTCATCTGGTCAGCTATGGCTTTTTTCTCAGCTTCGTCTAAAGCGGAAGAGTACAGCCGCTTCCAGTGAAATACCTCCAGCTCCTTAAGAGTTAAGAATACAAAGCAGCCTATGTCAGTTCGGCATTTCAGTTTACTGAGCAGGTAGTAAACCACAACAGGAGTAAAAGAGAGTACGAAAAGCTATACGAAGACACAAGTGCAGAAAGAAGAATTTTTTCATTCATAAGAAAAAATTTTATACACAAGGAGGGCTTCAAGGCCATTTTACAAGAAGGAAGAAACTAAACTAAGAGAAGGGAGACGAAATCATACTCCGCCAGCTTCGTCTCCGGCTCCTCGGTGAGGTTCAGCTTCCCTCTCCTTGTCTGCCTCAGCTTCAGCCTCGGCCTCCCTGCTCCCCCCAGCCTGCTCGGTGCCCCCATCACCGATCAGCAGCACCTCTTGCTCGGCCTGCCTGTCTCCGGTCTGCTGATCAAGCTGCTCGGTCTCACCCTCTCCGTGGAAAATTGGAGCGGGTGAAACTGGCCCTAAGGAGGCAAAGATAGCCTCCATATTCTCGTCCCGGTCAGCTCGGCAACTACGAACTCGGTCAGCAGAAAGCAGGACCGAGGACGAAGCAAGCTCCTCAAGGAGCGGCAGACTCTGGAGACGAGCTGCTATCTCTCGGCCGTACAGCGGCAGGACGACTTCGGGCCCCTGCTCGGCATTATCGGTCATCAGTTTCAGCAGATCACCGACAAAGGCCGAAAATTGATTGCTCAGAAAGAGTTTCTCCGCGAAAGCACGGAGAACCTCCCCTTGGGCAACCACGGCGGCAGCATCCCTCCGTTTCGTCTGCTCTCGCTGGATGACGAGCTGGTTTTTGGCAAACTGGGCTTCATCCTGGGCCGAGATCCTAGCAGCTCTGGCCTTCTCAAAGTCTGCCTTAGCCTGTTCGGCCTGGTGACGAGCAGCCGCCAACTTCCTCTGCATCTCAGCATAATCGTTGGACGCTTTGGAGAGTTCAACGGCGACGAGCTTGGAGAGCATATCGTTCCTCTGAAAATGGAAAAAGGAAAAAGTCAACCGAGGGGCCACAAAAAATACAGAAAAAAAAGCAAGGCCAGAAAATCAAGAAGAGAAGTTACCTCGGCAAAGTCCGTTGGCCATGCAAAAGGCTCACAGACATGCTCCGAAGGGGGCGCCAAGACGATGTCTCTCTCCGGCGCTCTTGGGGGCTTCTGGGTCTTCCCCTTCCTATTTGCCGAAGTCGACTCCGGCTTTTTTGGATCCGAAGAAGAGGTCTTTTGCCTCTTCGGATTCTTCTCGGCATCAGGCGCCGAGCTGGTAGCCTTCTCTTTCTCCGGCTCCTTAAGCTCGGAGGATTTGCGGCTAATCTTATTTAGCAAGTTCACTGCCAAAAAGCAAGAAAGCAAGGTTAGTTTTCGCCACAAAAGCAGTAAGGCACAAAAAAGAATTCCTCACCCTCAGTCTCTTCGTCCGAAGACGAGGAGTCGAACACGAAGTCGCCCTTGACGAGCTCAGACTCCAGGTACTGCTTCCTAATCATAGGAATCTTATTGAGCTCGCCCTCGAGCTCGTCCAACGGTTCTAACCGAGGATGAGGAATCACGGACTTCGGCCCTCTCCAGGGAAAGCCCGGAGCCGCTGTCCTATTATAGAAAAAGAAGCGATGTTGCCACTTTGGCCACTTGGTTTTGCAGAAGGCCCTAAAAGGCTGTAAAGGGATCAAGTAAAACCAAGATCCTTTTCTCTTAAACTGGAAGAAATTAAGGATTGCCCTCAGAGACAGATCCTTATCTAGCCTACGCAGTTCGGCAGCAAAGGCCGATAAGTGCCTCCAAGAGTTCGGAGTCACCTGACCTAAAGGGAGTTGAAAAAAATCTAGCAGCTCTACAAAGGCAGGGGGAAGAGGGAAACGAAGCCCGCATTCCAAGCCGGCTTCGTAAACGGTGGCGTAACCCTCCGGCGGCGAGTCAGCCCTATGAAGGTCGTCGGGAATCGCAACCTTCCCCCCAGGAAAAAAATATTTTTCGTGTAGGGATATCACAGTATCCTTACTCAAGATGCTGTGAAAATACTCTACGGTCTTCTCCCCGGATTCTTTCCGGATAGAAGACCCCTTATCCCCTTTCCTACCGCTACCTGACTCAGAAGAAGAAGAAGAAGACATAGTTCTTACTCTTTGAAAGTCTGAAGAAATTCTGAAGAAATTCTTGAAAGCGGAAGGAAATTTTACGCAAAAGAGAGAGAATGCAGAAGAAGCAATAGCAAAAGTATTCAACTGATGAAGAAAGGACGTATTTATCAGATTCGGAGAAGATTTCAAAATCATCGCACCGTTTCGAATCCCACCTTTTCAGGATTCAACGGCCGGATTTTACTGTCGCATTTAATGCAGTCACGCGCAAGGCACGTCCCCTGACGTCAGCCTCCCCCGTACCTTTATCCAGAATGCCGAAGTGACTCGCTTCACCGAAGTGATTCACTTCGCTTTTCGGGGGGGGTAGTGATGGGGTACGTACTAAACAAGCCCAATAGCAGTGGCGGCCCATCAGCCCAAAGCCCAAGGAAGAGTATCAGTTCGGCATTACCAAAGAGTTCGGCCCCAGCCTACAGCTCGGTAAAAGCCGACCAATCAAGCTCTACTCTCAGATCGGCCCATCAGCCCAAAGCCCAAGGAAGAGTATCAGTTCGGCATTACCAAAGAGTTCGGCCCCAGCCTACAGCTCGGTAAAAGCCGACCAATCAAGCTCTACTCTCAGATCGGCAAAAGCTGCTCGGCAATAGTTCAGCAGTTCGGTCTCAGTATTCGACCGAACTGGGAGATAGTGGACTCATGCAGAACCTCCACGACCTCCACTACACGATCTATTTAGTGGTGGACCCATGCAGGATCTCATGACCTCCACGACATCCACGATCTAATTAGTGATGATGTAAGCCACGACCTAATTAGTGATGATGTAAGCCACGACCTAGTTAGTGGTGATGCAAGCCACGATCTTAGTTCAATGTATAAATAAAACTTAGATCAGATAGACTAAAGAGGAGAAAAGAGCTCTCTAGACATCAAATATCATATAGCAAGTCTGTATTTGTAAGCTGTAAACCAGATCAAGCAATACAATCTTGCCCTCCTTTCTTCCCGTGGATGTAGATTTACCTCAGTAAATCGAACCACGTAATTCCTTGTGTCGTGATCTATATTTTCTTTTACCTGCATTTACTACCATCAAAAATTCGCCCAACCATCACATTTAAATATCCTTCATCATTTATCATCCTTGTAGGAATCCGAAAATTTTAAATAATTCATAAAAGAAACGACTCCAATCGTATGCCTATTGATGCTGACGGATATTCCTGGATCAGACACTGCGACACCACACGATTCTGCAATGGAATTGCAAAGAAGATGTCAAGATTCTGGACTGATTATTTGTGATCAGGACTCAGCCCCTCCAATGATCAACGAGATTAGAGCAACAAGGGGTCCCAAACTTTTGGTTCCACACACCCTACATTGTCACACCTCAGTGCGCTTTATACCTGATCAGCCCAGACTTTGATGATCATCTGTGTGATCGGCTATTTTAATTCTACTAGGACCTTGGTTGCTCCCCTTGGCGATAGAGTGAAATTAAAACAGGAGAGAATAATGTAAAAGATACTTTTATCTATATTATTCTTTCTTACTTTACTTTCTCTCAAATTTAACTATTTATTATCATTTTTTTCAAAACACGTGCGAAAAAAAAGAGGTCATCTTAACAAGAAAGAGGTCATCTTAAAACATGTTGTACAATCAGAAACGCTCATTGCCAAATCAACTTACAATGTCTATAAGTGTGTGTTTGAGTTAGAGTTTATCTTTCATTTAGATAAGAACACGACCATTTGCAACAATGCTTTTCATGATTTTCCATTTTTATTTGTGGTGTTTAAATTGATGGTATATTATATATAGTCCTTAGTAAGTTTGTCATTTTAAACCACATTATAGTAAGAAATTATAATATATATTTCAAAGAATAAGGACTATATTAGTAAGTTTAGACAATCTAAAATTAAAGTAGCGTGTCACATATTTCTATTACTTGATTTTTCATAATAATAAAACAATCATTTTCAGCCTTAACTCAGCGAACCCTTACCCATTGAGCAAGCCACACATGACCACCAAATCAAACACTAGATTGAGTTCCTAAATATGCCTATCTACCAATTCAAACACATTCCAAGTCTATGAAGTGTTCTGAAAAATAATCTTCTAAACCTTTCAATTATACTCTCTCCATTCCATGTTAATAGAAACATTTCTTCTCAGCACGTAATTAAAGAATAGTGTGTTAAATGGATGTTGAAAAAAAAGTAAGAGATGAAAAGAGAATAAAATAAAGGAAAAATTACTTTTTGCTAAAAATAAAAATGACTCAATAGGTAACAGAGGGAGTAGCAAAATACTCGGACATTCAAAACAGGAAAGATTTAGTGTAGAAAAGTAGGTTGATTAAGAAGAGAAACAAACATTTTAAGCAGTTCAGGATAAGAAACTTGGCAACACAGTTGATTTAACAATCAAACCAAAAAAGACAAAATTTGAAGTAATAGTCTATATAAAAGACTAGAGGATCAAGCATCAACATCGTCAACAACATGGACAATCTTGGCTGTGGGCTTAGCCAACAGGTCGGTATACTCTTGGAATGGGGATTTTGTGAATCTAGTCTCCCTCCAGAAATCTGGAGTTAAGAACCCATATGTCTTCAGCAGACAATCAAAAGTTGCCTGCAATTAACAATCTTTATCAGTAATCTACAGTGAAGAACAAAGTAGAATACATGAACATGTATTCCAAAGAGTGTGTTCATTGACCAATATGTAAGAAGTTATGTTGATAAGCTTAACATAAATTTTATCACAAACCATAAAAACAATACTACTACTATGATAAACAGTAGCATGTTTTGATCAAAACATAAACATAAAATAAACCACAGCAACAGATTTGATTTAAAAACGCATCAACAAAAATAAAAACACAATGCATTCAACCCATTAAGTGAACGAAAACAATTAGAGTGTCTAAACTTGAGAATTAGCTCAATTTCATCAATCAATCAATCAAAGAAATAAAGGTACAAATGAAACAACACATAATAGGTTAGGCACAATATAGAGAAAAAATAACAAAATACTCCCTCCGTCCCGCACTACTCGCACTTATTTCCTTTTTGGGCGTCCCAAGTTACTTGCACTCTTTCCATTTTTAGTAAAAAATTTCACCTACAGCCGTCATTTTTGACTTTCCTATACACAATCTCCGAGCCGAAAAGGAAATGAGCGAGTAGCCCGGGACAGAGGGAGTACATAGATATAAAAGAAAAAAGGAAAGTGATTTAAATCAGAACACAGTTAAATAAAATTGAAATTGGAGAGAATCAAAGCAGAACACACCTTGACAAAGTTTCCAAGAGTCTTGGTAGATCCACGGGAGGAAGTAAAGACATCATCAATTCCGGCAAATTGGAGGACCTTCTTGGGCACACGAGCAGCCACAATACCAGATCCACGGGGAGCAGGCACCATCCGCACAGTGACAGAGCCACACTTGCCGGTGACCTTGCAAGGCACGGTGTGGACCTTTCCGATCTTGTTTCCCCAGTATCCTCTCCTCACTGGAATTACAGACAGCTTCGCCAATATGATAGCGCCGCGGATTGCGGTGGCAACCTCCTTGGAGCACTTTACCCCCAATCCGACGTGGCCGTTGCTATCTCCGACGACCACGAATGCCTTGAACCTGGTCCTCTGCCCTGCACGCGTCTGCTTCTGGACAGGCATGATTTTCATGACCTCGTCCTTGAGCGATGGCCCCACGAGGAGGTCTATGATTTGGTATTCTTTGATTGGGAGGGAATGCAGGTAGATCTGCTCAAGGGATTTGATCTTTCCGTCCCTCACCAATCGCCCGAGCTTCGTGCAGGGCACCCACTTCTCCTCCTCAGCCTCGCGGCGAGGGCGCCGTCCACGTCCACGGCCTCCCCTATCTCCACCGCGGCCGCGGCCGCCGAATCCGCGCCCGAAACCGCCCCTGTCTCCGCCTCTGTCTGCCATGATTTTTTAGGTATAGATTGAGAGAGAAATGTGAATTTGTGTGTGCTCAAACCCTAGCATACTATTTAAAACCTATATCTAATGGGCTTAGGGTTTACTCCTTTGGCCCATTCTTTATCGTCTCATTGTTATCTGTAATTGGACCTCATTTTATTATGGTCAGTGTGACAATCAAATTTTAAATACTCCTGTTAATACCGGCATTTTTTTTAATTATTTTTTTTTGCTAAAAATAGAAATGACTTAATTAACTTAGAACTTTCTAAATAAAAAAATAACTCTATTAACATGGAATGTGGAGAGTATTATATTGGAAATTTACTTTTTTAGTTTTATAATTTTCACTGAGATGGAAGAGTGAGAGAGTGTGGCATCCATTGCGATTTTTGTTACTCCTCCATCTTAACTAATTTGAGTTAGAATTTTTTTTGGTATGTCCGGACTAAATTTAGTCATTATCTTTTTTGGTAAAAAACAAAACATTCAATCATTTTAACTTTATTTCATCACCTACGTTACTCTCTCTTTATATTTCCTAGTTTGTTCTTCTCTCTCACTTTTCAACACAATTTCTTAATTTCCGTATCCAAAAGTTTTGATTCGACTTAGTTGGGATTGAGAGAGTATATGACTTACATTCATTTTACCACTTTGTATGTAAATTAAATTTATTTGATGCATGTTTTAAAATTAAATATTTCTCCTATTCCCACTGAAATAGACTCATTCCTTTCTCTAATATCTCAGCGTGCCATTTTTTTTATTACAAAATACTCCATTCGTTCATGAAAAATAATCTCATTTTACTATTTTGGATATCCTTAAAAAATAGTTTCATTCCAAAAATAAAGTTTTCTCTCTTACGACTTTTTCTCTACTATTTTGTTATTTTTTCTACCCCTCTTATTTTAGCCATTTCTCATTAATACTCGTATCGTCCATAAATAAAACTAACTTTCATGGACATCGAGAGTAATACATTTGCACTTTGCTATTTTTCCACCATTCCATTTTATTCTCTTTTTCACTTTATTTTTCCTTTTCACTTAACTTACTATACATCATTTTTCCCACTTTATTGTTTCTTCTATTTTATTATTTTTTCACCTCTCCATTTTCTTCTTTTTCTTATTTTCTTTTAGGAAAAATGCATTTAAATAACAACTTTTAATTGACTTTAATCAATAACTTATAAAAGTAGCTAATTAAATCACAATTTTTGTACATTTCTTAATCGACCATATAATTAAAATTTTGATAAAATTTGTCATTTTAATCATATATTTGGGTCAATGAAAATATAATGAAGAAAAGTATGAAAGCAACAACAAATTTCATCAAAATTTTAAAATAATAGAACAATTAAATATTTAAATATTATTATTTAATTACCTACTTTTATAAGTTATGAGATTAACTGCAAATTAACTAAAATTACTTATGATTTAAATGATAACTTTTCCTTTTATTTTCTCCACTTAACTTAAGAGTACATTTTTTTTCCGATCTCGTGCTCAAACAAAATGCATTTCTTTTAATGGGATAGAGAAAGTATAATACAAATGGTAACATGTACGATAAGATGAGGAGTTTGGCATATATTGCGGGTTTTCCATCAAAATATTGAAACTGAAGCTCCAATAACTCCTTGTAAACAAAACATAGAATTTACGAATATATGTTAAAAAAAACACCGTGTAAACAAAATATAGCATTATTTGCTCTTTGGTTACTCATCTCACAGCATATATTTTGCAGTAGATAGAGAACTTCCAACAATACAAGTAGTCATCCTTTTCATTGAAAAAACTCATTAATAGAATAGAAGTAAGTTGTGGCTTAGTATAACAGAAATCCCTGCCTATAAGAAAATTATAAGGAAAAGAAATAAAATCAATCAATCTTCTAAAAGAAAGTTATAGCAAGCCAGCGTGAGCAAACAAACAACAGAGGGTGTGTTAATGTCTGTAACGGTGATAGCAAGGGCGATTTTGGCCTGAAAAATTGACAGTTCGAAAAGCTATATCAATCAGAAATGCAGCTTTGTTGAGAAGCAACATGATGAACCTGTGGGAAAGAATTACAGTTAATAATACAAACACTTGATAAAGAGAATAGTCTCAAGTTAATCAAACACCGACAGACATGTAATAATCTTTCATTACTCATCATGAATATCTCAAAGTGTTTCTTCGTAATTAGAGGCTCGTAGAAATCATAGACGGCCAAATGATCATGAACACAAGCACGGTGATTTGTTTGAGAACCTAAAACTATAGCACAGTGAATGTAGGGATAATCTAACAAAAAAACAACAAACCTGGTACTACAAAATTGAAGATGCAACTGACATGGTGAATATTAGTTTTAAGTTTTCGTTTCAGCACCATAGTACCATACATACACTGCTAAGAACTAAGAAGACTATAACAGGCATGTTACCCTATTCACAAGTCTTCGTTTGCTATCCCTCCCAAGCGAGAATTGTACTGTCAAATTTTTAGGATTGTTATTTTAGACCACATGAATCGCCAATTTGTACCAGTTCACTCAGTCCAAGGACAAAATCAAATAATCCGTATAAGTTTTTGAAGCCACCATTCTTTTGGGTTTTAAAGGTATAATATTCTTTAGGAAAATCTTGCTCAAACCATGTTTTGTAAAGTTCAACCCCATTAACGAAGAAATAGGAAGCCATTTAGTCAGTTCCAGAAAACATGCAAATGCCTAAGAAGCTATGAACAATTCACAGCTTGTTAACAGAAATTGGCAAGGTGTCTAAAAGTGACATAAATAACAATCACAATAGGTGATGAATCCGCGAATTTCTGGCGTTTGTAAATGCTGGTAGAGAATACAGATCACGACACAGAGATTTACGTGGTTCGATTTACTGAAGTAAATCTACGTCCACGGGAAGAAGGGAGGGCAAGATTGTATTGCTTGATCTGGGATTACAGCTTACAACACAGACTTGCTATATGGTATTTTATCTCTAGAGAGCTTAACCTTTTTCTACCTGATCTAAGTTCTATTTATACATTGAACTAAGATCGTGGCTTGCATCACCACTAATGATGGTTGTGGATGTCGTGGAGGTCCTGCATGTAGCGCAGGTCATGGCCTACGATCGTGGCCTGAGCTGACACCACGTGGTAGTGGGTGTGTTGGAAGTTGTGGAAATCCTGTATGGGTCCACTAACTCCTTGTTCGGTCGAATACTGAGACCGAACTGCTTTGGTTGCCGATCTGAGAGTAGAGCTTGATGCCGACCTGAGAGCAGAGCTTGATTGGTTGGCTTTTGCCGAGCTGTAAGCTGAGGCTGAACTCTTACTGAGACCGAACTGCTTTGGTTGCCGATCTGGGAGCTTGATGCCGACTTGAGAGCAGAGCTTGATTGGTTGGCTTTTACCGAGCTGTAGGCTGAGGCCGAACTCTTTGGTAATGTCGAACTCATACTCTTCCTTGGGCTTTGGGCTGATGGGCCGTTGGTGCTGTTGGGCTTGTTTAGTCCGTACCCCATCACTACCCCCCCCGAAAGACGAAGTGAATCACTTCGGCGAAGCGAGTCACTTCGGCATTCTGGATAAAGGTACGGGGGAGGCTGACGTCAGGGGACGTGCCTTGCACGTGACTGCATTAAATGCGACAGTAAAATCCGGCCGTTGAATCCCGAAAAGGTGGGATTCGAAACGGTGCGACGATTTTGAAATCTTCGCCGAATCTGATAAATACCTCCTTTCTTCATCATTGAAGCACTTTTGCGACTGCTTCTTCTGCACTCTATCTCCTTTGCGTAAAAATTTCCTTCCGCTTTCAAGAATTTCTTCAGAATTTCTTCAGATTTTGCAAAGAGTAAGAACCATGTCTTCTTCTTCTTCTTCCGAGTTAGGTAGCGGTAGGAAAGGGGGCAAGGGGTCTTCTAGCCGGAAAGAGTCCGGAGAGAAGACTGTAGAATACTTTCACAGCGTCTTGAGTAAAGACACCGTGATATCTCTACACGAAAAATATCTTCTTCCCGGGGGGAAGGCGGTGGTTCCCGACGATGATCATAGGGCTAACGACCCGCCGGAGGGTTATGCCACCGTTTACGAAGCCTGCTTAGAATGCGGGCTTCGTTTCCCTCTTCCCCCACCTTTTGTAGAGCTTCTTGATTTTTTTCAACTCCCTTTAGGTCAGGTGACTCCGAATTCTTGGAGGCACTTGTCGGCTTTTGCTGCCGAACTCCGTAGGCTAGATAAGGATCTGTCTCTGCGGGCAATCCTTAATTTTTTCCAATTTAAAAGGAAGGGATCTTGGTTTTACTTGATCCCCTTACAGCCTTTTAGGGCATTCTGCAAAACCAAGTGGCCGAAATGGCAAAACCGCTTCTTTTTTTATAATAGGACAGCGGCTCCGGGCTTCCCCTGGAGAGGGCCGAAGTCCGTGATTCCTCATCCTCGGTTAGAACCGTTGGCCGAGCTCGAGGGCGAGCTCAATAAGATTCCTATGATTAGGAAACAATACTCGGAAACTGAGCTCGTCAAGGGCGACCTCGTGTTCAATATCTCGTCTTCGGACGAAGAAACTGAGGGTGAGGATTTCTTTTTTATGCTTTACTGCTTTAGCAGCGAAAACTAACCTTGTTTCCTTGCTTTTTGGCAGTGTACATGCTGAATAAGGCTAGCCGCAAATCTTCGGAGTCCAAGGAGCCGGAGAGGCCGAAAACCACCAGCTCGGCGTCTGATGCCGAGAGGACTCCGAAAAGGCAAAAAACCTCTTCGGATCCGAAGAAGCCGGAGTCGACTTCGGCAAAGGGGAAGGGGAAGGCCCAGAAACCCCCGAGAGCGCCAGAGAAAGACGTGGTCTTGGCGCCTCCTTCGGAACATATCTGTGAGCCGTTTTTATGGCCCACGGACTTCGCCGAGGTGAATTCTCTTCTTGATTTTCTGGCCTTGCTTTTTTCCTGTATTTTTGTGGCCCCTTTGTTGACTTTTTTCTTTATCCATTTTCAGAGGAACGATATGCTCTCCAAGCTCGTCGCCGTCGAACTCTCCAAAGCGTCCAATGACTATGCTGAGATGCAGAGGAAGTTGGCGGCTGCTTGTCATCGGGCCGAACAGGCTGAGGCTAACTTTGAGAAGGCCAGAGCTGCTAGGATTTCGGCCCAGGATGAAGCTCAGTTTGCCAAAAACCAGCTCGTCATCCAGCGAGAGCAGACGAAACGGAGGGATGCTGCCGCCGTGGCTGCCCAGGGGGAGGCTCTCCGTGTTTACACGGAGAAACTCTTTTTGAGCAGCCAGTTCTCGGCTTTTGTCGGTAGTCTGGTAAGGCTAATTACCGATAAGGGCGAGCAGGGGGCCGACGTCGTGCTGCCTCTGTACAGCCGAGAGATAGCAGCTCGGCTTCAGAATCTGCCGCTCCTTGAGGAGCTCGCTTCATCCTCGGTCCTGCTTTCTGCAGACCGAGTTCGGAGTTGTCGAGCTGATCGGGACGAGAACCTGGAGGCTATCTTTGCCTCCGTGGGACCCGTTTCACCCGCTTCGACTTACAACGGAGAGGGTGAGGCCGAGCCGCTGGAGCTGGAGGCCGAAGTCGAGCGGGCCGGGCATCCGGAGAAGGAAGCCGATCAGGAGGCGGAGGCGAGGCCGGCAGGATGCGAGGCCGAGGCTGAGGTAGCTCAGGAGAAAGAAGCTGAACCAGACCAAGGAGCCGGAGACGAAGCTGGCGGAGTATGATTTCGTCTCCCTTCTCTTAGTCTAGTTTCTTCCTTGTACAGTGGCCTTGAAGCCCTCCTAGTGTAAAAAATTTTCCTTGTGAATGAAAAATTCTCTACACTTGTCTTCGTATAGCTTTTCGTACTCGCCTTTATTCCTGTTGTATTTTACTATCTGCTCGGTACAGCTGCCGAACTAATATAGCTGCTTTGTACTCAAGGAGATGGAGATACTTCACTGGAAACGGCTGTACTCTTCGGCTTTAGACGAAGCTGAGAAAAGAGCTATAGCCGATCAGACGAAGAATGACGAGCTTCTGGCTCGTTTAGTGAAGCTGGAGGCCGATAATAAGGACTTAGAGTCCGATAAGAAGGATCTGGAGGCCGAGCTGAATACGACCATTGCTGAGAGGACTGCGTACGAGGATTACATCCGTGTGCGCGGGGGAGTGACCATATCAGATGTTCAGAGTCGAGTTGACGAACTGTGGGAGGAATATCATGTACTCCGGAGGAACAATGCGCTGGAGAGCTCGGCTTGCCAACAAGTTGTGAAATCATTACGGCGCTGGGCTTCTCGGTACGACATCATTCTTTCCCGGCGTCCCGCAATCGAGAGGTTCCTTAGGCATTTCCCGCCAACAGATGCTCGCACTCCAGATCAAGCCTCTGGTTCCCTTGTTCAAAATCCTACTCCAAGTCAACAACGAACTCCGGATCAGCCGGAAACGTCAAGACGAGAACGGGCTCAGGAGCAACCGGAATCGTCAAGACAGGGACGGACTGAAATTCGCCGAGGAGTTGTGACTATGAGCGAGCAAGATCAGCAGATGCTTATTGCAGAGACTCTTCATCGCCGAGGTGTTAGGACTTCTCGGGCTCGGGGAAGAGGCGTTGGGTCGAGGATAGCGTCTCGTCGACCTGCTTATTCTTCATCTGCTCGGAACAACCGAACTCGGCTTCCAGAGGATTTTGTGAATAGGTGGCTTAACTTCAGCAACCCTGGACAGTAGAATAGTCCTTTGTAATAGCGTAACGCCATTTTGTAGGGTAGCGGAGTTGTATGCCGAACAAGATTTGAAAAATGAAATTTTGTTTTCGCTTCTAACACTGTATTTACAGCTTAGCGAAAAAATTTCATCGTACTTGTCCTCGGTCTTATGAAGTAAACTTTTTTGACCGGACTTGGTCCTTGGTCTTATGAAGTAAACTTCTTTGACCGGACTCGTCTTTGGTCTGATGAAATAAACATCTTTGACCGGACTCGTCTTTGGTCTGATGAAATAAACATCTTTGACCGGACTCGTCTTTGGTCTGATGAAATAAACATCTTTGACCGGACTCGTCTTTGGTCTGATGAAATAAACATCTTTGATCGGACTCGTCTTTGGTCTGATGAAATAAACATCTTTGACCGGACTCGTCTTTGGTCTGATGAAATAAACATCTTTGACCGGACTCGTCTTTGTGTTCTAATTTGGCGATTTTTGTCGCCGGGATCGAACTTTCCCTTGTCCTAATTCGGCGAGTTTTATCGCGTGGATCGGACTTTCCCAGTTAACCGAAGTGATCTTATGCAGTAAACCTCTTTGACTAGACATGGTCGTCATCGGTCTTATGAGGTAAACTTCTTTGACCGAACTTGGTCGTCCTAATTCGGCGAGGTTTATCGCGTGGATCGGACTTTCCCTTATTGCAGTTCGTTTCAGACGAAGTGCTTACTTCTTAAGCCGAATTGTGGTCTTGTATCTTCCTGAGAAGCTTGGACTCACAATCGTTGGCTTGTTGCAGTTCGTTTCAGACGGACTGCTTGTTAAGCTGAATTGTGGTCTTGTATCCTCTTTAGAAGCTTTGACTCACAATCGTTGGCTTATTGCAGTTCGTTTCAGACGAACTGCTTGTTTAAGCTGAATTGTGGTCTTGTATCCTCTTTAGAAGCTTTGACTCACAATCGTTGGCTCGTGTATGTTCTAAGAAGGGGATCAGCCTTCGAAGAACAAGATACCTCAGTAACATTTGTAAGAGACGACACGCACATAGACAGACAAAACGCACAGATAAAACGCACAGAGACAAACAAAGACCAAGCAAACCAAAGAAAGCACATTGACCGAACAGAACTCAAGACTGACTGACCGGACTGTCTCTTACAAATGGAACTTTTTGAGGTTGGAAACGTACCATGTTCGGGGTACTTGTGCTCCTGACACGTGAGTCAATTTGTAAGACCCTTTGCCGAGGACTTCTGACACCCGATATGGACCTTCCCATGTGGGTTCGAGTTCGCCCAGCTTTTCTGCTCGGCTTACTTCGTTGTTTCTCAAGACGAGATCTCCCACTTGAAATTGCAGCTTTTTCACCCTTTGGTTATAATACCGGGCTACTTGCTCCTTGTACTTGGCTGCTTTTATGCAGGCCAATTCTCTTCTTTCTTCGGCAAGATCTAGTTCGGCTCTCAGTCCGTCCTCATTCAGTTCTGCTGAGAAATTAAGAGTTCGGGGACTGGGTATGCCGATCTCAACCGGAATCACGGCTTCAGTGCCGTACTCCATCGAGTTCGGCTTCAGTGCCGGTGTGACTTCGGTCATTTCGCCTGCCTTTGACTCCGGCAGCAGTGATTGCTGTGCTTGATGGTGCCGATCTGATTGCTCGGCACTTTTAGGCGCAATCTGCAAACACTTGCTTTTTTTATCACCTCGGACGACCGCTATCCCTCCTTTGGTGGGGAAGGTGTTCGGCGAGGAAGCCTCTGATCGCTATGATCGGGCTTCCTTTTGTCTTCTCTAGATGAGCTGTCTAAAGACCGTTTTCGACGGTCTGCCTCATCGGCACGAGAAAACTGGTCCGCAATGTCCCACATCTCTTGAGCTGTTTGCGGACTGCATTCCACGAGCTTTCTGTAGAGAGCTCCGGGTAGGATTCCGTTTTGGAATGCCGAAATGACAAGTAGATCATTGAGATTATCTACTTGTAGGCATTCCTTATGGAATCTCGTCAGGAAGTCGCTGATCTTTTCGTCGCGACCTTGACGTATAGAAAGCAGCTGAGCCGAAGTAATCCGGGCTTCCGCTTTCTGAAAGAACCTCCTGTGGAAAGCATCCATTAGATCTCGGTAGGATCTAATGCTGCCTTGAGGAAGGCTGTCGAACCACCTTCTGGCGTTCCCGATGAGCAGCTCGGGGAACAGCTTGCACATATGGACCTCATTGAGACCCTGGTTCGCCATATTATACTGATAGCGTCCCAGGAAGTCATGAGGATCCACCAACCCGTCATAAGTCATTGACGGAGTTCGGTAGTTCTGTGGCAAGGAAGTTCGGGTGATATCGTCCGAGAACGGAGTCTTCAATGCTCCGTACATGGCGAACCCGACACCTCTTCGGTATGGAGGAGATGGAGTTCTCCTGTGATTCCGGTACCGAGGAGGAACAGGAACATGTCGGGGTTGAGGATTCTTCTTCCTGGAAGACACGGCACTACTGCGGTAGCGACTTTCATGTCTGGATGAGGAAGGAGAATCCACCGTTTTCGTCTTCGGCTCTTGGCTCTTTTGCAGGAAGGCTAAGAACTCATCCTGCTTCTCAGCCAAGAACAGCTTGACAGCCTCATTCAAATCAGGCTGCTGGGAAGACTCGGTGTGTGGACCTTTTGAGCGGCTTGTTCCTTCATCGTGAAAACTGGAAGTAGATGTCTCCCGAGGCTGTTTTCCGGACCTGCGGGCTGGACTAGCTTCCTCATGGTTTTCACGAACGGTATTACGGGTAGTGTGTGATCTGGTATGCATTTTTTTTTGGGGTGGAAAAAGGGTCAAAAATTCGCTTTATCACAAATTTGGTTCTCTGCTTCCCACAGACGGCGCCAGTGATGAATCCGCGAATTTCTGGCGTTTGTAAATGCTGGTAGAGAATACAGATCACGACACAGAGATTTACGTGGTTCGATTTACTGAAGTAAATCTACGTCCACGGGAAGAAGGGAGGGCAAGATTGTATTGCTTGATCTGGGATTACAGCTTACAACACAGACTTGCTATATGGTATTTTATCTCTAGAGAGCTTAACCTTTTTCTACCTGATCTAAGTTCTATTTATACATTGAACTAAGATCGTGGCTTGCATCACCACTAATGATGGTTGTGGATGTCGTGGAGGTCCTGCATGTAGCGCAGGTCATGGCCTACGATCGTGGCCTGAGCTGACACCACGTGGTAGTGGGTGTGTTGGAAGTTGTGGAAATCCTGTATGGGTCCACTAACTCCTTGTTCGGTCGAATACTGAGACCGAACTGCTTTGGTTGCCGATCTGAGAGTAGAGCTTGATGCCGACCTGAGAGCAGAGCTTGATTGGTTGGCTTTTGCCGAGCTGTAGGCTGAGGCCGAACTCTTACTGAGACCGAACTGCTTTGGTTGCCGATCTGGGAGCTTGATGCCGACTTGAGAGCAGAGCTTGATTGGTTGGCTTTTACCGAGCTGTAGGCTGAGGCCGAACTCTTTGGTAATGCCGAACTCATACTCTTCCTTGGGCTTTGGGCTGATGGGCCGTTGGTGCTGTTGGGCTTGTTTAGTCCGTACCCCATCAATAGGGGCCTTTTCAAAGCTTGAAACTGATGCAGAGCATGCTACACCAACAGCAAACAGAATAAAGTAATAACAGCAAAACCTAAGTTCATGCTCATACATTTTATGACTAATATGGCAATTTATACCAAGTACCTACACAAGAGTGCCATAAGCATTAAATAAGCACATAAACAGAGCAAGTAGCAACACTGAAGCTATAAACGAATTGACATGTAATTTCACATATCTTACCTATCGGTTGAAATACGATGAGAACGTTGTTGATGCAGATCCACCACTTGTAGGAACCTTTGTTTCTGTGGTAGCTGTGGTTGCTGTTCCCATTCTGCCTATAGATGATAACCCTGTCTGCGAATTCTGGTACATTCTCAATCCATTGTAAGCTTCTTGCGCCCCATAGCGGCCCATCACTGTAGGACTTATGCTATTGATCCCATAGTTACCACTCATTGATGCACCAAATATTGAAGCAGCTAAACATGCTTGATCATACCCTGCTGCTAATAAGGCATTCCCTGCCAATCCAATCCCTTCCCTGGATTCTGCGCCATAAAAAACCCGCCCGCATTCAAATTTGCTCCCAACATACCTGTGTTCATCCCCAAATTACTGTAGTTAACATCAGTAGCCGCAGGGTTCACACTACTGTTACTAGTCTGCCCAGACGAATTGTTGGCAAAATTCTCAACAAATTTCTTGCAATGCAATTGACAATTCTCAACCACCTTAATTGGCTCCTCCATCGCTTTCTTGTAACCTTCCGTTGACTTGTAAGTTATAATGGCAAATCCTTTGAACTTATTTGTAACAGGATCCACCCTTAATGGTCCTTCCTCGATCTCTCCAAACCTCCCAAAAAACGATTTGAGCTTCTCGAAGTTTACATGGGGCGCTACATTTGCCACATACATTATCCTATTATTTCCTCCCTCGGCTACCACTGTTCCAGCAGAGGCACCAATCGCCGCCAGCTGGCACGTGACAGTCCTGTTCCCGATCCTCTTCTGGGGAACTTTGAGAGCCTTCTTCGCTGCGGCTCGCGTCTTGAACATCACGAAGGCGTATCCTTTGGCACGCCCAGTGTTCTTATCGGTGATTAACTTGCTCTCTTCGATTTCGCCGAAGGACTTGAATGCCTGGACGAGCTGTTCGGTGGTGGCATCCCAACCGAGCCCGAAAACAAATATTTTGCGGTGGGCGGGGTCAGAATCTGCCTTCTGCACAATTTTAGGGAGGAGTTTAGGGTCCTTCACCGCCGCTTCTTTGAGAAGGTCTATGATTTGGGATTTTCCAAAAGGTTCCAATAATTGCTGGAGCGCTTCTTGCTTTGATGTCTCATCCTCTCCTTCTTCTTCTTCATCTTCGGCTGAAAAAGATTCTTCTTCTTCTTCCTCCTCCTCTTTTTCTAAGACTTTTGCTTCTTCACGAACTACTGCTTGTTTATGTTCATTCGTATGCAGAGACGAAGGAGTTTTGCGTTTCTTCGCCATTGGAGCAACTTCCAGATCCTTAATCTATATCTATCTATACAAGACTGCCACTTTTCTGCCCAAATTTTCACTCAATAACTGAATGGCATGTTGGATTTGAATCAGTCGCGCTGGTCAAGAATAATGCTCCAAAGATGTCGGAGTCTGTTGGAGTCAAGAAGTTGTTTGAGATTTTTATGCTCTGTTTCCTTATTTTTCTTGTGTCAGTTGTACAGAAGACTTTGTCTTCTTTGTTAGGCTATTTAAAGCCATTTCCTACTGCTATTAAAATTATCGAAGCTTATTCAGCTTTTGTCAAGTATTGTTTGATCTCAGAACCAACAAATCTGGTATCAGAGCCAGCAATATAAAGTGAGAGAAAGTGTGCAAACACAGCGAGTGAGATGGGAGAATCGAGCAATTTTGCACAACCGAGCATACCAAAATTCGATGGGGATTACGATCATTGGAGCCTTCTCATGGAGAATCTTCTCAGATCAAAGGAGTACTTCGATGTGGTGAAAGATGGAGTTGAAGAACCTGTCAATGAAGAAGTGCTGACCGAAGCACAGAAGAAGACTCTTGCTGATGCAAGATTAAAAGATCTAAAGGCTAAGAATTATTTGTTCAGTGCTATTGACAAATCAATTCTTAAGACAATCACCTTGAAAGAAACCTCAAAGCAGCTGTGGGATTCAATGAAGACTAAGTATCAAGGAAATGCACGAGTAAAGCGTGCACAATTGCAGACATTGAGGAGAACGTTTGAATTGCTAGAGATGAAGAATGGAGAATCCATCTCCAATTACTTCACAAGGGTGATGATGGTGGCCAATGATATGAGAAATAACGGTGATGATATGCAAGATGTCAAGATTGTGGAAAAAATCTTGCGTACCTTAACCGAAAACTTCAATTACATAGTGTGTTCAATTGAAGAATCCAAAGATATTGACAGCCTATCAGTCGATACTTTGCAGAGCTCATTACTAGTACATGAGCAGAAAATGAGAAAGCCGAGCAATGTAGCAGAGGAGCAGGTGCTCAAAGTCTCTCATGAATATCGAGGTGGCAGAGACAGAGGAAGAGGGTTTAGCCAAGGAAGAGGAAGGTTTAACAAAGCAACAGTGGAATGCTTCCGATGTCATAAGCTCGGACATTTTCAATATGAATGTCCGATGGAGGGTAAGGCGAATTATGCAGAGATAGATGAAGAAGAAGGTGATGTACTTTTGATGGCGTACACACCGATCCAAGAAGAGAAGGAAGAGGCGTGGTTTCTTGATTCAGGTTGTTCCAATCACATGAGCGGAGACAAATCCTGGTTTTCTAAGCTTGATGAAGATTTTCGATGCTCAGTGAAGCTGGGAAACAACTCTCGTCTATCAGTGATTGGGAAAGGTGATGTGAACCTGATGGGGTACGTACTAAACAAGCCCAATAGCAGTGACAGCCCATCAGCCCAAAGCCCAAGGAAGAGTATCAGTTCGGCATTACCAAAGAGTTCGGCCCCAGCCTACAGCTCGGTAAAAGCCAACCAATCAGTTCGGCATTACCAAAGAGTTCGGCCCCAGCCTACAGCTCGGTAAAAGCCGACCAATCAAGCTCTACTCTCAGATCGGCAAAAGCTGCTCGGCAATAGTTCAGAAGTTCGGTCTCAGTATTCGACCGAACTGGGAGATAGTGGACTCATGCAGAACCTCCACGACCTCCACTACACGATCTATTTAGTGGTGTCAACTCATGCAGGGTCTCATGCAGGATAGCGGACCAAACAAAGAGATAGTGGACCCATGCAGGATCTCATGACCTCCACGATATCCACTACCTAGTTAGTGGTGATGCAAGCCACGACCTAGTTAGTGGTGATGCAAGCCACGATCTTAGTTCAATGTATAAATAGAACTTAGATCAGATAGAGGAGGGGCTGGAGACATCAAATAACATATAGCAAGTCTGTATTTGTAAGCTGTAAACCAGATCAAGCAATACAATCTTGCCCTCCTTTCTTCCCGTGGACGTAGATTTACTTCAGTAAATCGAACCACGTAATTCCTTGTGTCGTGATCTATATTCATTACCTGCATTTACTACCATCAAAAATTCGCCCAACCATCACTGGCGCCGTCTGTGGGAAACAGAGAACCAAATTTGTGATAAAGCGAGTTTTTGATCCTCTTCCACCAAAAAAATGCATACCAGATCACGTAACACCCATAATACCGTTCGTGATAACCATGAGGAAGCTAGTCCAGCCCGCAGGTCTGGAAAACAGCCTCGGGAGAAATCTACTTCCAGTTCTCACGGAGAAGGAACAAGCCGCTCAAAGACTCATCGCACCGAGTCTTCCCAGCAGCCCAATTTGAACGAGGCTGTCAAGTTGTTTTTGGCCGAGAAGCAGGAAGAGTTCTTAATTTTCCTGCAAAAAGGCCAAAAGCCGGAGACGAAAACGGTGGATTCTCCCTCCTCATCCAGACATGAAAGTCACTACCGCAGTAGTGCCATGTCTTCCAGGAAGAAGAATCCTCAACCCCGACATGTTCCTGTTCCTCCTTGGTACCGGAATCACAGGAGAACTCCATCTCCTCCATACCGAAGAGATGTCGGGTTCGCCATGTACGGAGCATTGAAGACTCCGTTCTCGGACGATATCACCCGAACTCCCTTACCACAGAACTACCGAACTCCGTCAATGACTTATGACGGGTTAGTGAATCCTCATGACTTCCTGGGACGCTATCAGTATAACATGGCGAACCAGGGTCTCAATGAGGTCCATATGTGCAAGCTGTTTCCCGAGCTGCTTATCGGGAACGCAAGAAGGTGGTTCGATAGCCTCCCCCAAGGCAGCATTAGATCTTACCGAGATCTAATGGATGCTTTCCACAGGAGGTTCTTTCAGAAAGCGGAAGCCCGAATCACTTCGGCTCAGCTGCTTTCTACACGTCAAGGTCGCGACGAAAAGATCAGCGACTTTATGACGAGGTTCCACAAGGAATGCCTACAAGTAGATGATCTCAATGATCTACTTGTCATTTCGGCATTCCAAAATGGAATCCTGCCCGGAGCTCTCTACAGAAAGCTCGTGGAATGCAGTCCGCAAACAGCTCAAGAGATGTGGGACATTGCGGACCAGTTCTCCCGTGCCGATGAGGCAGACCGTCGCAAACGGTCTTTAGACAGCTCATCCCGAGGAGACAGGAGGAAGCCCGATCATAGCGATCAGGGACATCCTCGCCGAACTCCTTTTGGCGATCAGGGACATCCTCGCCGAACTCCTTTTGAAAGGATTCAAAGGACTCCGGTGCAAGACCGATTGGGACCACGTCTCAATCCTGAGAAGCCGCCCGCTCAGTTCGTACCATTGAACAAGTCTAGAGCGGAAATTTTCGAACTGCATTCCGATATGTTCGAAAAACCAAAGCGGATGACGAAATCGGCCGCGCGTCGACCTCAGGATCAATATTGCTCCTTCCATCAAGACCACGGTCACGATACCGAGGAGTGCCGACATTTGGCTGCAGGTATTGATGCTCTTGTGAAAGCAGGGACGTTAAAAAAATACCAAAGCAAGCAGCCGAAAAAGAACAAAAAGCAAAGAGGTGCAAACTGCGCTCCTCAGGATCTGAAAAAGCAACAGGACCCTGAAGACGATGACGAGCTGCAATATGATGGAGTAATCCTGACTATTGATGCTCTCCCTGCCGGGAAGACTAAATCGTCCCTGAAGTCAGAGCGCAGAGGCTTCAATCGAGAGGAGCCAACGCATAAAAGGCTGAAGCAGGACGAAGTGATTACATTTTCAGATGCAGATCCCGTCCCGGCCATCTCTCCTCATCAAGACGCTATTGTCATCCAAGCCGGAGTGGCAAACAAACTGATCCACAGAGTGTTTGTGGATACCGGAGCGTCAGTCAGCATTCTTTTTAAAGAATGTTTCGATAAACTAGAAGTGGATCCAGCTCGGCTCAGTCCGGCTCCACTTCCTCTGAAAAGTTTCGCCCAGGAGGACACCCGCCCTGAAGGTATTATCAGCCTTCCGATCACGGTGGGAAAAGCGCCTACAAGCTCCAGTACGATGATCGAGTTCTTTGTGGTAAAAGCTCGGTCCCCGTACAACATCATCTTGGGAAGAGACTGGCTCAACGCAGTTCGGGCCGTTTGCTCTACTTATCACCTCACCATCAAGATTCCCACTAAAGGTGGGATAGCGGTCATCCGAGGTGATCAAAAGAGAGCAAAAGAGTGTCTGCAGATTGCGCTTAAAAGTGCCGAGCAATCAGATCGGCATCATCAAGCATAGCAATCACAGCAGCCGGAGTCTGAGGCAAGCGAAATGACCGAAGTCACACCAGAGTCGAACTCAATGACCGTTCAGTTATACGAAGATGATCCATCCAGAACGGTCAAGATCGGTTTCGCGGGAACGCCTCTACTCCGGGAAAAGACCATCCAGCTCCTCAAGGAGTACAAAGATGTCTTTGCATGGTCTCCGTTGGACATGACCGGAGTGCCCCCTGAGGTAATCACTCATCGGTTAAATATTGATCCTTCAGTCCGGCCTATAAAACAGAAGCAAAGACTCTTTGCGGCAGAAAGAAATCAAGTCATCCATGACGAAGTCCGCCAATTATTGAAAGCGGATGTATTATTCGAGGTGAAATATCCTTCTTGGGTGGCCAATCCTGTGATGATCAAGAAAAAAGAAGGAGGATGGCGGATGTGCATAGATTTTACCGATCTAAACAAGCACTGTCCTAAAGATTGCTATCCCCTTCCGAACATAGATAAAAAAGTAGAAGCTTTGATCGGCTTCGAAATTTTCTGTTTTCTTGATTTATACAAAGGCTACCACCAAGTTTTAATGGATGAGAATGATGCTTCAAAAACGGCTTTCATTACTGACTTCGGCATCTTTGCTTATAAAAAGATGCCATTCGGTTTAAAGAATGCCGGAGCCACATATCAAAGGATGGTAGATAAGCTTTTTCGGCATTTGATAGGAAAAGAGGTTGAAGTGTATGTCGACGACATAGTCGTCAAAAGCAGAAGCACTTCGGAGTACGAAGACAACCTCAAATCCACCCTCGACGTGCTCAAAAAAGCCAACCTCAAACTCAATCCCCAAAAATGTACCTTTTTGGTAGATTCGGGAAAGTTTCTGGGTTGTTGGGTTTCAAAGGACGGACTCAAGGCAAATCCCTCAAAAGTTCAAGTTGTTCAGAACATGGCGATGCCGAAGTCCATACATGATGTGCAAAGGCTAACTGGATGTCTAGCCGCACTGAATAGATTCCTTTCCCAAGCAGCCGAAAAGCAACTGCCGTTCTTCAAAGTGTTGAAAAAGGCACCAAAGTTTGAGTGGGGAGCCGAGCAGAAAAAGGCTTTTGACGAGCTCAAAAGTTATTTAGCCAAGCTTCCAATTCTCTCTGCTCCAACAGATGCCGAAGTGATATTCTTATACTTAGCGGCATCAGATCAAACCATTAGCGCGGTGCTTGTACGAGAAGAAGGCCTAAAGCAGCTTCCCATCTACTTTACAAGCCGAGCATTAAGAGGTCCAGAAACAAGGTATCAACCTCAGGAAAAAATTGCTCTGGCGTTAGTAAATGCAGCAAGGAGACTGCGGCCATACTTCTATGCTCACAAGGTATGCGTCTTAACCGATCTGCCACTTCGGCAAGTTTTGACCAAGCCAGAAGCATCAGGCAGAATCGCCAAATGGGCCATAGAGTTGGGAGAACACTCAATAGAATATCTACCTCGGAAAGCCATCAAGGGACAAGCCTTGGCAGATTTTCTTGCAGAGGCAAAGTTCGATCAAGCAATCCCTGTTATTGCCGAACAGGAAAATCCTGCCAATGACGAACTAACACAGCCCCAGGAATCCGAAGTAGAACCGCCGGACTGCTGGAGTGGATTCGTAGATGGAGCTTCGAATAAGACGGGAAGTGGAGCTGGTATTCTACTTATCGCTCCCGACGGACACGAGGTAACTTATTCACTTCGGTTCTTATTCCCAACTACTAATAACGAAGCCGAATACGAAGCCCTCCTTGCCGGACTTCAATTAGCGCAAAGTCTATTTGTCAAATCTCTCAAAATCCATTGTGATTCACAAGTCATAGTGAATCACATGCTGGGTACAAGTGAAGCCCGAGATGAGAGGATGAAAAAATACTTGGACAAAGCACAAAGCATTAGCCGAAGTTTCTCTTATTTTCGGATAATCCGCATTCCCAGAGCGGAAAACAGCCGAGCAGATACTTTAAGTAAGTTGGCCTCATATCCGAGCTCAAAGGTGGAGGAATTACTACACCGAAGCATTGATGAAGCTGAGGTACATTCAGTAACCAGCTCGCCGAACTGGATGACGCCGATCTTACAGTATCTAGATCAAGGACAACTGCCCGAGGATAAGAGAGAAGCTCGGAAAATCACATGCCGAGCACTTCGGTATGAACTTCATGAAGGAGTCCTATACAGAAAGTCCTACCTTCAACCGTTATTGCGATGTGTAGGACCAGAAGAGACGGACTACATCCTTAGAGAAGTTCATGAAGGATCTTGCGGTAGCCACATCGGAGCTAGAGCTTTAGCTAAAAAAGTTCTGAGATGGGGATATTATTGGCCAACTTTGGTACAAGAAGCAGTGCAGCTCGTCAAGACATGTACGAAGTGCCAAATTCATGCAAATATCCCAAGGATGCCGCAGACCGATCTATGTGCTATGCAAAGCCCTTGGCCTTTTATGCAATGGGGCATAGACATAGTAGGACCACTACCACAAGCTCCTCGGCAAATGAAATTCCTTATCGTTGCAGTGGATTACTTCACGAAGTGGGTGGAGGCTGAACCATTAGCTACGATAACGAGCTCGAAGGCATTGGATTTCGTCTGGAAGAACATAGTGTGCCGATTTGGCATACCCCACATCCTCATTTCGGATAATGGGACTCAGTTCACCGACAAGACATTCAAGAATTGGTGCCAAGAGCTGAATATTCAACAGCGGTTCACTTCGGTCTCCCACCCACAAGCAAACGGACAAACGGAGGTAACAAACCGTATCTTGGTGAAAGGGTTAAAAGCTCGGTTAGAACAAGCCAAAGGACAATGGGTAGAAAATCTCCCTCAAGTCCTATGGTCCTACCGAACTACACCCAAAACCTCCAACGGTGAAACTCCGTACAGTCTGGTGTACGGCACTGAAGCCGTGATTCCGGTTGAGATCGGCGTACCCAGTCCCCGAACTCTAAATTTCTCCTCAGAAATGAATGATGACGGATTGAGAGCCGAACTAGATCTGGCCGAAGAAAGAAGAGAATTGGCCTGCATAAAAGCAGCCAAGTACAAGGAGCAAGTAGCCCGGTATTATAACCAAAGGGTGAAAAAGCTGCAATTTCAAGTGGGAGATCTCGTCTTGAGAAACAACGAAGTAAGCCGAGCAGAAAAGCTGGGCAAACTCGAACCCACCTGGGAAGGTCCATATCGGGTGTCAGAAGTCCTCGGCAAAGGGTCTTACAAATTGACTCACGTGTCAGGAGAACAAGTACCCCGAACATGGCACATTTCCAACCTTAAGAAGTTCCATTTGTAAGAGACAGTCCGGTCAGTCAGTCTTGTGTCTAGTTCGGTCCTAGAGGTATGTGCTTTCTTTGTTTTTTACTTGTTCTTTGTGCTTGTTTTATAAAAGTTTAAAATCTTGTTCGTCCTTTTTGTTTGTCTATGTGCGTTTTGTTTGTCTATGTGCGTTTTGTCTGTCTATGTGCGTGTCGTCTCTTACAAATGTTACTGAGGTATCTTGTTCTTCGAAGGCTGATCCCCTTTTTAGAACATATATAAGCCAACGATTGTGAGTCCAAGCTTCTAAGGAGGATACAAGACCACAATTCAGCTTAAGAAACAAGCAGTCCGTCTGAAACGAACTGCAACAAAGGGAAAGTCCGATCCACGCGATAAAACTCGCCAAATTAGGACAAGGGAAAGTCCGATCCGAGCGATAAAACTCGCCAAATTAGGACACAAGCTTAGTCCGGTCAAAGAAATTTACTTCATAAGACCAAAGACGAGTCCGGTCAAAGAAGTTTACTTCATAAGACCAAAGACGAGTCCGGTCAAAGAAGTTTATTTCATAAGACCGAGGACCAAGTCCGGTCAAAGAAGTTTACTTCATAAGACCGAGGACGAGCACGATGAAATTTTTTCGCTGAGCTGTAAATACGCAGTGATAGAAGCGAAACGAAAATTTCATTTATTAAATCTTGTTCGGCATATAATTCTGCTGCCCTACAAGAAGGCGTTACGCCATTACAAAGGACTATTCTACTGTCCCTGGTTGCTAAAGTTGAGCCATCTATTCACAAAATCCTCGTGAAGCCGAGTTCGGTCATTCCGGGCAGCTGAAGAATAAGCAGGTCGACGAGATGCTCTAATCGACCTACCGCCTCTTCCCTGAGCCCGGGAAGCTCTAGCACCTCGGCGGCGAAGAGTCTCTTCACGAAGCATTTGTTGATCTTGCTCACTCATAATCACAGCTCCTCCACGAACATCAGTCCGTCCTTGTCTTGACGTTTCCGGTTGCTCCTGAGTCCGTTCTCGTCTTGACGTTTCCGGTTGTTCCTGAGTTCGTTGCTGACTTGGAGTATGATTTTGAGCAAGTGGATCAGAGGTTTGAGCTGGAGTATGAGCATCTGTTGGCGGGAAATGCCTAAGGAATCTCTCGATTGAAGGACGCCGGGAAAGAACGATGTCGTACCGAGAAGCCCAGCGCCGCAATGATTTCACGACTTGTTGGCAAGCCGAGCTCTCCAGCGCATTGTTCCTCCGGAGTACATGATATTCCTCCCACAGTTCGTCAACTCGTTCCTGAACTTCAGAGATGGTCATTCCCCCACGCCTGCTGATGAAATCCTCATACGCAGTCCTCTCAGCGACGGCAGTATTCAGCTCGGCCTCCAGATCTTTCTTTTCGGACTCTAAGTCCTTATTGTCGGCCTCCAGCTTCACTAAACAAGCCAAGAGTTCGTCATTCTTCATCTGGTCAGCTATGGCTTTTTTCTCAGCTTCGTCTAAAGCAGAAGAGTACAGCCGCTTCCAGTGAAGTACCTCCAGCTCCTTAAGAGTTAAGAATACAAAGCAGCCTATGTCAGTTCGGCATTTCAGTTTACTGAGCAGGTAGTAAACCACAACAGGAGTAAAAGAGAGTACGAAAAGCTATACGAAGACACAAGTGCAGAAAGAAGAATTTTTTCATTCATAAGAAAAAAAATTTTACACAAGGAGGGCTTCAAGGCCATTTTACAAGAAGGAAGAAACTAAACTAAGAGAAGGGAGACGAAATCATACTCCGCCAGCTTCGTCTCCGGCTCCTCGGTGAGGTTCAGCTTCCTTCTCCTTGTCTGCCTCAGCTTCAGCCTCGGCCTCCCTGCTCCTCCCAGCCTGCTCGGTGCCCCCATCACCGATCAGCAGCACCTCTTGCTCGGCCTGCCTGTCTCCGGTCTGCTGATCAAGCTGCTCGGTCTCACCCTCTCCGTGGAAAATTGGAGCAGGTGAAACTGGCCCTAAGGAGGCAAAGATAGCCTCCATATTCTCGTCCCGGTCAGCTCGGCAACTACGAACTCGGTCAGCAGAAAGCAAGACCGAGGACGAAGCAAGCTCCTCAAGGAGCGGCAGACTCTGGAGACGAGCTGCTATCTCTCGGCCGTACAGCGGCAGGACGACTTCGGGCCCCTGCTCGGCATTATCGGTCATCAGTTTCAGCAGATCACCGACAAAGGCCGAAAATTGATTGCTTAGAAAGAGTTTCTCCGCGAAAGCACGGAGAACCTCCCCTTGGGCAACCACGGCGGCAGCATCCCTCCGTTTCGTCTGCTCTCGCTGGATGACGAGCTGGTTTTTGGCAAACTGGGCTTCATCCTGGGCCGAGATCCTAGCAGCTCTGGCCTTCTCAAAGTCTGCCTTAGCCTGTTCGGCCTGGTGACGAGCAGCCGCCAACTTCCTCTGCATCTCAGCATAATCGTTGGACGCTTTGGAGAGTTCAACGGCGACGAGCTTGGAGAGCATATCGTTCCTCTGAAAATGGAAAAAGAAAAAAAGTCAACCGAGGGGCCACAAAAAATACAGAAAAAAAAGCAAGGCCAGAAAATCAGGAAGAGAATTCACCTCGGCGAAGTCCGTGGGCCATAAAAATGGCTCACAGATATGTTCCGAAGGAGGCGCCAAGACCACGTCTTTCTCTGGCGCTCTTGGGGGCTTCTGGGTCTTCCCCTTCCCCTTTGCCGAAGTGGACTCCGGCTTTTTTGGATCCGAAGAAGAGGTCTTTTGCCTCTTCGGATTCTTCTCGGCATCAGGCGCCGAGCTGGTAGCCTTCTGTTTCTCCGGCTCCTTAAGCTCGGAGGATTTGCGGCTAATCTTATTTAGCAAGTTCACTGCCAAAAAGCAAGAAAACAAGGTTAGTTTTCGCCACAAAAGCAGTAAGGCACAAAAAAGAAGTCCTCACCCTCAGTCTCTTCGTCCGAAGACGAGGAGTCGAACACGAAGTCGCCCTTGACGAGCTCAGACTCCAGGTACTGCTTCCTAATCATAGGAATCTTATTGAGCTCGCCCTCGAGCTCGTTCAACGGTTCTAACCGAGGATGAGGGATCACGGACTTCGGCCCTCTCCAGGGAAAGCCCGGAGCCGCTGTCCTATTATAAAAAAAGAAGCGATGTTGCCACTTTGGCCACTTGGTTTTGCAGAAGGCCCTAAAGGGCTGTAAAGGGATCAAGTAAAACCAAGATCCCTTCCTCTTAAACTGGAAGAAATTAAGGATTGCCCTCAGAGACAGATCCTTATCTAGCCTACGCAGTTCGGCAGTAAAGGCCGATAAGTGCCTCCAAGAGTTCGGAGTCACCTGACCTAAAGGGAGTTGAAAAAAATCTAGCAGCTCTACAAAGGCAGGGGGAAGAGGGAAACGAAGCCCGCATTCCAAGCCGGCTTCATAAACGGTGGCGTAACCCTCCGGCGGCGAGTCAGCCCTATGAAGGTCGTCGGGAATCGCAACCTTCCCCCCAGGAAAAAAATATTTTTCGTGTAAGGATATCACAGTATCCTTACTCAAGATGCTGTGAAAATACTCTACGGTCTTCTCCCCGGATTCTTTCCGGCTAGAAGACCCCTTACCCCCTTTCCTACCGCTACCTGACTCAGAAGAAGAAGAAGAAGACATGGTTCTTACTCTTTGAAAGTCTGAAGAAATTCTGAAGAAATTCTTGAAAGTGGAAGGAAATTTTTACGCAAAAGAGAGAGAATGCAGAAGAAGCAATAGCAAAAGTGTTCAAATGATGAAGAAAGGACGTATTTATCAGATTCGGAGAAGATTTCAAAATCATCGCACCGTTTCGAATCCCACCTTTTCAGGATTCAACGGCCGGATTTTACTGTCGCATTTAATGCAGTCACGCGCAAGGCACGTCCCCTGACGTCAGCCTCCCCCGTACCTTTATCCAGAATGCCGAAGTGACTCGCTTCGCCGAAGTGATTCACTTCGCTTTTCGGGGGGGGTAGTGATGGGGTACGTACTAAACAAGCCCAATAGCAGTGACGGCCCATCAGCCCAAAGCCCAAGGAAGAGTATCAGTTCGGCATTACCAAAGAGTTCGGCCCCAGCCTACAGCTCGGTAAAAGCCAACCAATCAGTTCGGCATTACCAAAGAGTTCGGCCCCAGCCTACAGCTCGGTAAAAGCCGACCAATCAAGCTCTACTCTCAGATCGGCAAAAGCTGCTCGGCAATAGTTCAGAAGTTCGGTCTCAGTATTCGACCGAACTGGGAGATAGTGGACTCATGCAGAACCTCCACGACCTCCACTACACGATCTATTTAGTGGTGTCAACTCATGCAGGGTCTCATGCAGGATAGCGGACCAAACAAAGAGATAGTGGACCCATGCAGGATCTCATGACCTCCACGACATCCACTACCTAGTTAGTGGTGATGCAAGCCACGACCTAGTTAGTGGTGATGCAAGCCACGATCTTGGTTCAATGTATAAATAGAACTTAGATCAGATAGAGGAGGGGCTGGAGACATCAAATAACATATAGCAAGTCTGTATTTGTAAGCTGTAAACCAGATCAAGCAATACAATCTTGCCCTCCTTTCTTCCCGTGGACGTAGATTTACTTCAGTAAATCGAACCACGTAATTCCTTGTGTCGTGATCTATATTCATTACCTGCATTTACTACCATCAAAAATTCGCCCAACCATCAGAACCTATGCGTTAATGGAAGATCTCATATAATTTCAGATGTATATCTGATACCGGAATTAACAAGCAATCTGGTCAGTTTGGGACAATTTGTGCAAAAGGGATGCGAGATTCTGATGCATCATGGAGTATGCAAACTCTATCATCCGGATTTGGGACTTATTATGCAGTCAAGGATGACAGCAAACAGGTTGTTTAAGATTATGGCAACTAAATATAGCATGGTTGCAACAGAGGAATGCTTGAAAACCACAACGATGGAAGATCTACAACTCTGGCATCGAAGGTATGGGCATCTAAACTACAAGGGTTTAAGAACGTTGAAATACCAGAACATGGTGAGAGGGATACCACACCTTAACACAGAAGGAGCCGAAAAATGTGTCAGCTGCTTGGTAGGCAAGCAACACCGTGAAAGCATTCCAAAGAAGAGCTTGTGGCTTTCATCACGGAGATTGCAACTGGTACACTCAGACATTTGTGGCCCTATTTCTCCAACATCAAACAGTGACAAGAGATACATCCTCACCTTCATCGACGACTTTAGCAGAAAGGTTTGGATATACTTCTTGTCACTAAAATCTGAGGCTTTTGTTTTCTTCACTAGATTCAAAAACCAGGTGGAGAAAGAGATTGGAGAAACGTTGGCATGTTTGAGAACGGATAGAGGTGGTGAATTCACATCGAATGAATTCAATGATTTCTGTGAAGAAGCCGGGGTAAGCAGACAACTCACTACCGCTTTTACTCCGCAACAAAACGGAATTGCTGAGCGCAAGAACCGTACAATAATGAACATGGTTCGATGCATTTTGAATGACAAAGGAGTTCCTAGGAAATTCTGGGCGGAAGCAGCAAAATGGGCTGTGCATGTATTAAACCGAAGTCCAACCTCAGTGATACAAGGGAAAACACCTGAAGAAATATGGAGTGGAATGAAGCCAAGAGTCGACTATTTCAGGGTATTTGGGTGCATAGCACATGTTCATGTTCCAGACCAAAGGAGAACGAAGCTTGACGATAAAAGCACCATATGTGTGCTAATCGGAGTTAGCAACGAATCAAAGAGTTATCGTTTATACAATCCGACTACAGAGAAGGTCATAACAAGTAGGGATGTAATTTTCGAAGAAGAGAAAGGATGGGATTGGGGACAGAAAATAAAAGAATCAGAGGCTGAGCAATTGGTCTGGGAGGATAGAGAATCAGAAGTCGAGAAGAATATGGAAGAAGCGGTTCAGGAACCTGAAACAGAACAGAACAACGAGGAAAGTGTTCAAGATACAGTACCGATTCCGATTCAAAATCCTACGGCTCAGAGAATCAGAAGAAAACCCGCTTATTTGCTGGATTACGAGACTGGAGGGGAAGAAGAAGAAGAAGAAGAAATTGCTGGTCTCGTAATGTTTGTCTCAAACGACGATCCTGTAACCTTTGATAAAGCCAGTAAAGAAGACAAATGGGTAAAACCCATGAAAACAGAGCTGGAGTCAATAGAAAGGAATGGCACTTGGTTTCTCACAGAGCTTCCAAGCGGAGCAAAGAAGATTGGAGTTAAATGGATTTATAAGACAAAGCTTAACGAGAAAGGAGAGGTTGACAAATACAAAGCTCGGTTAGTAGTCAAGGGTTATGCGCAGGAAGAAGGGGTGGATTACAGCGAAGTCTTTGCTCCTGTGGCACGTTGGGATACTATTCGTATGATCCTAGCTGTGGCAGCTCAGAAAAACTGGTGTGTTTATCAGTTAGACGTAAAGAGTGCCTTCCTTTACGGCGAACTAACGGAAGATGTTTTCGTGGATCAACCAGAAGGATACATAAAGGAAGGAGAAGAGCACAAAGTATACAAATTGGTGAAGGCACTATACGGCTTAAAACAAGCTCCAAGAGCTTGGTACAGTAAGATTGAAGCCTATTTTGTCAAAGAGGGCTTTCAGAGATGCGAGTACGAGTACACACTTTTTGTTAAGACTGAAGAAGGTGGCAGATTTCTTATTGTCAGTCTTTACGTAGATGACTTAATCTTCACAGGAAATGATGAAGCGATGCTTAAGGAGTTCAAATCATCTATGAAAGAAGAATTTGAGATGACCGACTTGGGAAAAATGAAGTATTTCTTAGGTGTTGAGGTAACACAAGATGAAGATGGGATCTTTATTCATCAAAAGAAATATGCTGGGGAGATTCTAGAGAGGTTCAAATTACAGAATGGAAATGAAGTCAAGAATCCTATCGTGCCGGGAGTGAAGTTATCAAAGGAGGGAGATGGAAACAGAGTCGATTGTACGCTGTACAAACAACTCATTGGAAGCTTGATGTACATCACAACGACAAGACCTGATTTGATGTTCGCAGTTTGTTTGCTGAGTAGATACATGGCGGATCCCAGAGATGAACATATGCAAGCTGCAAAATGAGTGTTACGATATATCAAGGGTACTCTAGGATTTGGTGTGTTTTACAAAAGAGGAATGACGGAGGAGTTGACAGTTTACACAGATAGTGATTACGCCGGAGACGTTGACAATAGGCGTAGCACAAGCGGCTATGCATTCTTGCTGAGTGGAGGAGCTGTTGCGTGGGCCTCAAAGAAGCAACCGGTAGTTACTCTATCTACTACGGAAGCTGAGTTCATTGCTGCAGCATATTGTGCTTGTCAGTGTGTGTGGATGAGGAGGATTTTGGAAGAATTTGGGTTAATGCAGTCAGGTTGCACGACAATTCTATGTGATAACAATTCAACAATTAAGTTATCAAGAAATCCAATTCTTCATGGTCGCAGCAAACATATCGATGTCAGGTTTCATTTTCTGAGAGATCTCACTAAGAATGAAGTTGTGAAATTGGTTCATTGTGGAACTAATGATCAGATTGCAGACATATTGACTAAGCCATTGAAGTTGGAAGCTTTTGTTCGTTTAAGAGAGAAACTTGGAGTTTGCGAGAGAGTAAACTGAAGCTAACGCTTTCAGTTTAGGGGAGGCAATGTTGGATTTGAATCAGTCGCTGGTCAAGAATAATGCTCCAAAGATGTCGGAGTCTGTTGGAGTCAAGAAGTTGTTTGAGATTTTTATGCTCTGTTTCCTTATTTTTCTTGTGTCAGTTGTACAGAAGACTTTGTCTTCTTTGTTAGGCTATTTAAAGCCATTTCCTACTGCTATTAAAATTATCGATGCTTATTCAGCTTTTGTCAAGTATTGTTTGATCTCAGAACCAACATGGCATGTGTCACATGGGTGACTGAGTTTGCAGCTGTTTTTCTCTCCAGAATTCTAAAAACATTCACACAACTGCTTCTCAAATTCTGAAAAAAAGCTCATAAATTTCTTCACCATCTGCACTGCTGCTTTTTTGAAACCCATCAAACTGAATAAAACAAATTAAAAACAATTTAAACTAGAAAGTAATCGATGCAGGCTCTAAGACGATAGAACAGTTTACATGAACAACATCATCAGCTCAATCATCAAATTACCTGATCTATGGAAGGAGACTGAGAGAATGATTTTTAGAGCTCATGAAACTAACAACCCAAATTAATTTTTAGAAATCATGAAACAAAATCCCCAAATTAAAACCTACTCACTAAACAAAACCCTCCAAATCGGTGCGGATACAGAATCTAACGTATTTCACTCATGAAGCAAAACCCCAAACTAAAATACCAATATTTTCGGTTTATCCCAATTCCATTTTAACATTGAATTTTTATTTTACAGTTCATGATTAATTCGGGGCTTCAAGGCAATCTCATAACCAATTTGAAAAGACAAAAAGATTTCTTGAAGTCCTTCAAGGACTTTCGGTACTTCCTACTATGGTACCTATGTTGAGAAAACCGGGTAATTTTCTCTCAAATAGTGAAATAAACCGATTCAGTAATTTCAGAGTTAACCCAACGGGGTCTACTCGATAAAATTACTTCCCCAAATAAATTCTCCGGAAAGACTGGTGGGGACACTGTCCTCTCTTAAATACCAGACTCCCAACAGAATTTATCAGTCGGTGTACAAAACACTACTACCAAACCCGCAAATAATATTGAATACAATACCACAACAGAAAATAAACCCAGAAATAAATGCGGAACAAAATAAATAATAAAGAAAGAACACACCCGAAACTTTGATAACGGAGTTCGGCCAAATTGCCTACGTCTCAGAGCACCCTCTGCAGAGCCCGTTATATTTAGACGGAGAAGAGAATATAATTTTGAGGATGATTAACAAATGAGGGGGGGAGTTCCTTTTATAAGGCAACTGACCCCCCAAGGTTTTAATTCCCCACCGATGTGGGATTTACACATTTTGACAAAAGTCAAAGTTTGTAGGCAACAAACTTCAACAAATCTCCACCTTGGCAAAATTTCAAATCCCGCCAAATACAAATCTTCTCCATCCAAACAAACGACTCGCGGTGCTTTCATATTGGCGCAGTCAAGAGCCAGCTCCAAATCGCAGAATATTAACCAAGTTCAAACAATGTTCAAACTTGGCCCTCGTCACCACCTTGGTCAACATATCTGCGGGATTCTCCAAAGTTGGAACCTTTCGGATGACAATTTCCTCTTCTTCGAGAATTTCCCGCACAAAATGATAGCGAACATCAATGTGCTTCGTCCTTGCATGAAAGACCTGATTCTTTGCTAAATGAATAGCACTCTGGCTGTCAGAATATACTTCAAGTTGTTTCTGACCAACACCCAATTCTTTCAGCAACCCATGAAGCCAAATCGCCTCCTTCACAGCTTCAGTAATGGCCATGTACTCTGCCTATGTCGTAGACAAAGCCACCGTTGACTGCAAGGTAGACTTCCAACTAACTGTCGCACTCGCTAAAGTGAACAAATAGCCCATAGTAGATCTTCGCTTATCCAAATCACCAGCATAGTCGGAATCACAATATCCAACTGCAAAATGACCAAGTGATTTATCCTGCTCAAACAACAAACCAATGTCTACAGTATCTTTGATATACCGCAGAATCCATTTCACAGCTTGCCAATGACCCTTTCCTGGATCATGCATGTATCTGCTCACAGTACCAACGGCCTGTGAAATGTCTGGTCTTGTACACACCATTGCATACATCAAGCTTCCAACTGCGTTAGCATAGGGAACCTTCGCCATATATTCTCGCTCATCTTCCGTATTTGGAGATAACTGAGAACTAAGTTTCAAATGAGGAGCAAGTGGGGTACTTACAGGTTTGGAATCATCATTTTTACCAAAACGCTGTAGTACTCTGGTCAAATACTGCTTCTGTGTCAGCCAAAGCTTGCCTCCTTCTCTATCTCTTGTTATCTTCATGCCGAGAATCTTCTTGGCTTCCCCCAAATCCTTCATCTCGAACTCTTTACTCAATTGAGCCTTCAATTTCTCTACTTCAACTTGGCTCTTTGATGCTATCAGCATATCATCAACGTATAAGAGTAGGTAGATGTAGGAACCATCTTGAAGTCTGCGCAAATACACATAGTGGTCGTATTTGCTTCTTGTGTACATCTGATCCTTCATAAACTTGTCAAACCGTTTGTACCACTGTCTTGAAGACTGTTTCAATCCGTACAACGATTTGTTCAACTTGCAAACCCAATTTTCTTTACCAGCAACCTTGAATCCCTCCGGTTGGGTCACATAGATTTCCTCCTTCAGATCACCGTGTAAAAACGCGGTCTTCACATCAAGTTGAGCTAGCTCCAAATTCAACTGCGCTACCAAAGCCAACAAAATTCTAATGGAGGAATGTTTAACAACAGGAGAAAATACCTCATTGTAATCAATTCCCTCCTTCTGGGCGTAGCCTTTAGCTACCAATCTTGCTTTGTAGCGAACATCATCTCTGTCAGGAAATCCATCTTTCTTTGCAAAAACCCATTTACATCCAATTGCCTTCCTGCCTTTCGGCAATAGCATCAACTTCCACGTCTTGTTCTTCTGAAGAGATTGCATCTCTTCTTCCAAAGCACCTTTCCAACCATCGCTTTCTGAACTTTCAATAGCTTTCGAAAAGATACATGGAACATCATCAACAACTGGAAGCGCATATGCTACCATATCCGCAAATCGAGCAGGTTTCTTATTTTCCCGCCTCGTTCGCCTAACTGCAATTGGCTCTGATTGCTGCGAAGGTTCTTGGGGTGGAACCTCTTCATCATCTGACTCTTCTTCTTCCGTAGGAGAGTCATTTGTGGTGTTCGTAGTTGGGATCACAACTGCTTCTTCGAACTCCACCTGCTTCGGTGTATACTCCACTTGCTGCGAAGTATCACTACTATTTGGATTTACCTTATTCAACATGGAAGATTCATCAAATGTAACATCCCTACTTACAATCATCTTCTTAGACTCCAAACACCATAACCGATATCCTTTAACACCAGC